>NW_022111378.1:1346883-1349006 GCF_000313985.2 Echinops telfairi | reverse complement strand
CTTGTAATTCTCTCAAATTGACAACAGATTTATAACTACCACAACCAGAAAGATGTTGATTTGTGTTTCATTGACAATGAAAAGGCATTTGACTCTGTGGACTATAATAAACTATGGATAACCTTGAGAAGGAAGGGAATTCCAGAACACTTCACTGTGCTCATTCAGAACTTGTATTTGGATCAAGAGGCAGTTGTACCAACAGAATAAGGAAATAATGCATGGTTGAAACTCGGGAAAGGTGTGTGTCAGGGTTGTATCCTCTCACCATACTTGTTTAATATATATGCTGAGCAAATCATCAGAGAGGCTGGATAAAGAAGAGTGCTGCATCAGGATTGGAGGACGGCTTATTAACAACCTGAGATATGCAGATGACAGACACAACCTTACTTGTTGATAGTGAAGAGGGCTTGAAACACTTGATGATGAAGATCAAGGATTACAGCCTCAATATGGATTACAATTCCATGTAAAGAAAACCAAAATCCTCAAGACTGGACCAGGAGATATCATGATGATAAATGGAGAAGAGCTTGAAGTTGTCAAGGATTTTATCTTACTGAGATCTGCAATCAATGCTCAGGGAAGCAGCAGTCAAGAGAACAAAAGACGTATTGCATTGGGTAAATCTGCCGCACAAAACCTCTCTAGAGTGTTGAAGAGCAAGGATGTTGCTTTGAGGACTAAGGTGTGCCTGACCAAAGCCACAATATTCCCCACTGCATCACATGCATATGCAAATTGGACATTGAATAAGGAAGACCACTGAAGCATAGAAGCATTCGAATAATCATGCTGCAGAAGAATATTAAAAGTGCCATAGGCTGCTAAAAGGACAAACCCATCTGTCTTGGAAGACATACAGCCAGAGTGCCCATTAGAGGCAAGGATGGCAAGATTTCGTCTTACATACTTTGGACATATTGTCAGAGAAACCAGTCCCAAGAGAAGGACATCATGTTTCACAAGTGGAGGGCCGGTGAGAAAGAGGCAGGCCCTTGGTGAGATGGACTGACACAGGAGCTGCATCAATGAGCTCCGGCACAGGAACAATTGTGAGGATGGCTCAGGGCCTTGCAGTGTTTCAGTCAGCTGTGCGTGGAGATGCTATGGATCCTACTTGAGCCGCTGGCTCGATGGCCCCTAACAGTGACACGTGGATTAATGCATGTAGGAAACCCTGTCGGAGTCAGATGACCTTGACGGCAGTGGACTTGGTTGCTTGGTTTTTGCGCTTTCAGATGGAGAGTGGAAGATAGAGATCACATCATCTATTGATAGAGGACTCACATTTGAAGGCGGGATATGTGACAGCTACTTTAGTTCTGTTTCCAATACCTCCCTTATGAAAATGCAAACTCCTCTGTGAACCCACCTCAGCTACTTACAGCATGACCTAAGGGAAATCACCTAACCTAGATGAGTTTCAGACTTTCTCATCAGCAAGTGAGGATAAATATGACTAATTCCATCACCCATCTGTCATTTTATGTACCGTGGTGGTGTGTGCGTTTCCATGACGCTGGGAGCTAGGTCACTAGGATTTCAAATACCTGCAGGGCCACAGATAGTGCGAAGGTTTCCGTGGAGTTTCAAGACTATGACAGGCTAACAAGAAAGGCTTGTTGATTTGGTCTCAAAATCAGAAACCCTGGGGATCGCAGTGAAGAATATGGGCCAATATTGTTTGGGAAAATGAGCCCCCTACTTGTGCAGACCAAAGACTGTGAAAGTGGCACAGAACTAGACAATATTTCACACTACTGTGCCTGGTGTCAGAGCCAACTTGACAGACAGCAAGTAGCAGCAACCACTGAGCATACTGAAGAGCGGTAGTGTAGAGAACGCATATTACAGACTGCCTGGTATGTAAGCAACATTCAGCAAAATACGAAGGAGGGTGGTTTTTATTACTGAACTTCCTTGCTGCACAACCATCATTATTATTTTTTATTTTTTTAATCATTTTATTAGGGGCTCATATGACTCTTATCACAATCCATACATACATCAATTGTGTAAAGCACAATTGTGCATTCATTGCCCTCTCATTCTCAAAACATTTGCTCTCCACTTAAGCCCCCAGCATCAGGTCCTCATTTTCCCCCCTCCCTCCCCCC
>NW_022111378.1:1344752-1346002 GCF_000313985.2 Echinops telfairi | reverse complement strand
ATTTTGCACTTTTGCTATGGTTTAGCAAAGTAAAAAACAAAACAAAACAAAAAACCCAGAAGTGTCCATAACACATTTCTCTCTACTTGCCCAATCTCACACCATTCATATGAGACTTAATCATCCGGTATACGTAAGAAAGGGAGGAGGAGAAGGAGGGGAGGAAGGAATCATCGACTCAGCCATGAATAAACGATATGTACGGCTTCCTCTCTGATTCACTTCCTCCTCCGATACACTATCAGAAACCACGGAGAAGGTAACAGAATGGCACAATGTTATCATTCTGCAACAGAATTTCTCAGTCTAATAAACACGAATGCCTGTAACTGTCTCTTCTTTCTGACTCTTAATATTTCCTCTCTGATGTACAGTACAGTGCAGGAGTGCTGGCTGTGCACTCAGGAGAAGAGGGAGGGAGGGAAATGACCTGTCTGATAGAATATGTCTTTTATACAAGAAACAAAGAGCAACGAAATATATATTTTAAACAATCTATGCTGTCCATGTATTGTGCATCATAACATTAGTTAATGATGTCTTTTAAAAAGCAAGACTCAAATGTGTTGTTCTGACTTGCAACATTCAGAAAAAGATTATGAAACCAGCAACCCTGCACAGGGCCTCATAGAAAAAGCATCAAATAGTGCCATTACCCACCAAAAAATAGTTCAGAGCAGCTGCTGTGGAAAATAAATAAATACAAATACACAAATGTAGTTGAAAGGGATCCAACTCAATTGTTTTAGCCACTTATAAAGTGGTTAAAGAAAATGAGAACTGAAGCATAACACAATACCCACAGGCCATAATTATAAATGTGTAACCCCAGAATGATTTCTGCAGACAAAAATCCTACTTACAAATATGATATACAAAGCAGATCAGACAGGCAGGAAAAAGCTAAGGTTCAGGCATTTCATCAGAGTTAGCTCCAAAGAATCCCAAAAGTTTCAGGGGTAGGATTTGAAATCAACTATCCTAATGTAGGTAGAAAAGGAATGGATTGTGGGGGACAAGCAACAGGAGTGGTGCCAGAGGAAGAAACAGGATTCTCAAAGAGCAAGTTATATAAAAGGGAAATTTAAATGGGGGAGAAAATATCAAATAAAAATGAGGGACAGAAAATGATGATGGCGAGAAATGCACAAATGTGCTTGACACAATGGATGCATGTATGTATTGTGGTAAAAGCTGTATGAGTACCCAATAAAATGATTTTTTTAAATGAAGGAGAGAATTTAGACTTA
>NW_022111378.1:1338263-1342613 GCF_000313985.2 Echinops telfairi | reverse complement strand
GTGGTGAAAAAAGCTGATGGTGCCCGGCTATCAAAAGATATAGCATCTGTGGTCTTAAAGGCTTGAAGGTAAATAAGCAACCATCTAGCTGAGAAACAACAAAGCCCACATGGAAGAAGCACACCAGCCTGTGTGATCATGAGGCATCAAAGGGCTCAGGTATCAGGCATCAAAGAAAAAATAATCAAATCATTGTGAATGAGGGGGAATGCAGATTGGGGACCCAAGACCCATCTATAAGCAACTGAACATCCCATTCATCTTCCTTTCTATGGGACATTCTGGTTGTATTTCTTCTGAACCTTGCACATACAATGTGCTTTTTACATTCTTCTAACCGACTGTTGGAACAGCAAATGATTTGTGAGACCATGATAGGAGAGGGTGTTACAGTCAACAGTGATGGCAGGGTCTGGCTGCATCTTCTGCACACCTCAACTTTCAACTTCCGATCACCTGAAACAACATACTGTCCATTCCAAACTCACAGTAAGACTTCTGAACAATGATTGCAACACAGCACAGGATCCATTTCAAATAACCATTGAACTCTCAGCCCCGTGATATGGCATGTTGAGAAAACAGTGAGACCTTCCAGTGCTGGTGTGCACACAGTCTTTGACCATGTGGCCCCTACCCACACAAGCGCAGGCCTGAAACACACTCCCCACACATCTCCCTGCCTCCTCTCTTCTATACAATACCAAGAATTCTTCTCAAAAGTACAGCTGCTCCATTCTCTGAGCCGCCAGTGAACTTTTGCCCTTTTTGGCTCTCAATTGTAAGACTTCTTACCATATGCACAATGGTTTGTCTTTAGTGCCCTCTTTCATTAGACTGGAAATTCTACCAAAAAATGGGCTTGTATTGTATTCTTGGTAGAACACAGCATCCGGCACATTTGTTTTTGTCAGCTGCCATTGTGTTAGCCCTTGACTCATGGTGCCCCACATCTACTGGAATGAAAAGCTACCTGGTCCTACACCATCCACACGATGGCTCGAAGGTCAGACCGTTGTAATCCAAAGGGTTTTCACTGACTAATTTTTAGAAGGAAATCATCAAGTTTTTCTCCCTAGTCTACTTTAGTCTAGAAGCTCTGCTGTTCAGCATCATAGCAACACATAGTTCACTAGAAGTAGGTGATGGATACGTCTGAGGTACAGTGGCTGGAAATCAAAGCCCCATCTTCTGCATGAAACATGGAATTCTACTACTGAACCACTGCTGGTCCATGTCTGCTACATAGTAGCCACTAAAATAATTTCTTCTTCATAATAACCCAAGATCATTCCAATTATTACTACCTATTTACAGACATGCAAATTCAAGCCTAGGGCTCTTAAATGTCTGGCCAAGTACATAATGGGTTTAATACGTGGTAGATCCAGGACTCAAATCCAAGCAGTCTGTAGAGTTAGTCACCAATATGAACAATGACAAGGAATCCAATGAGTAGAATGTGGAGAAAGATTGGGTCCTATTAAATATTATTTTCAATCCAGAATTTACAGGTCCTGAATAATGCCAAATAATGCCAAAGTTCCATTTAATTTCACACTACTTTTTATTATAGGGGGGAAAGATAGGGCTTCCTACTCCCCTAAAGAATTACAGTCTTAGAGACTCACAGGGACATTTCTACTCTATCCTACAAGGTCACTATGAGTTGGCATCAACTTGATGCAGTGAGTTTCATTTGGATCTTTTGTTTGTTGGTTTTTATTGCTTTTTTCCTGTATAACCACCCCCTTTGTCCCTGTGAAAGTTAGGTTTATTGTGCCAACCTGGCCAATAGGAACATGCTGGATTAATCAGGTTACAGTTTGATTGGAAGGCAAAGAGATAAATGGCTCTGCAATGCCCGTCCCGCCCCTCTCTTGCTCCTTGGTGAACAGTGTGTGCTGGAGCGTTCATGCTGCTACTGTAGCTAAATTCTCTGCCCCAACTTGTGAGCTACACCACCTGTGGGCCAGCCCAGCCCCTGGATTGTGATGCTAGAGCTTGAGGGCCTCTTCCTACTTTGCCATGCTGCTGGTGTGTACATCATACATAGCTTGAGGCTGGTGAATTCTGTTGCCTCGCATTGCTTGTGTTTGATCCCACCCGGGCCTGCTTTGCTAAGCTCCTGAGTTACTGGCTGTTGGTGATCCACCCTGCTTCTTGTTGCCTGTGGGCAGAATCTGCTTGCCTTGGCCCAGGGAGGACTCTGTTATCTGCTTCCTTGACCTTGGGACCTGGCAGCCTACATGAGTTGAAGGACTTCCAGTATATTATGTGTTCCACAGAAATGAGTTGAACTGAACTCTCTGTACTGCTGTGTGAACTAATTGGCTATTGTATTCCTTTTCGCTGTATAAACCTACATATATATATAAAATCATAAATGTCCTGGTCTCATTTCTCTGGAGAACCCTGCCTAACACAGTCCTGTGCCCTTGCACAAAGTTGCGGGCTTAAAAGCTCTGCAATAGATCTAATGCCACTTCCAAATGCAAGAGTTCCAGTGTGTGACTCTAAGGTGTCTGCCCAGTGGATGAATAAGGTCTCCACCCATATCTGACAGGCTCAATCTCCACCACTCCCCAAGCCGAACGACAAAAAATTGGATGGCAGTAGCAAATGACACAGAAAGAACAAAGACTGACTTTTAACTCCAATATCCATATAGCTATCACTTCCCTAAGTATTGTTCTGATGTGACTGTGAGCTCTACGGTCATGCCAAGTCATCTTGGGTGAGTCAGTGAGTGAGTTTAGGAAGTGACGTGAATCATTCTGCCTTAAACAAGATCAATAGCACCATGAGTGCAGTGGGGGGGTGGGGGACACAGGGTGACACCAGAGGTGGTGACACCGAATAAGCAAATGATTATCTATAAGACATTGTGTGGTGCTCCAGCAGAAATTCATGATCTTTTACTTTAAAATATCCCTGTAGTAACATATGACAAAATAATAAAATTTATGAATTATGAAGGGTTCATGAGGGAGTGGGTAGTGGGAAGGGAGGGGGAAAATGAGCAGCCGATATTAAGGGCTCAAGTAGAAGGCAAATGTTTTGAGAATGATGAGGGCAACAAATGTACATATGTGCTTGACACAATGGATTGATGGATGGATTGTGATAATAAGAATTGTACGAGCCCCCAATAAAATGATTTTTAAAAAAGAAAGAAAAAACAATATCCCTGTAGTTAGTTATAACAACAAAAACATTTTTGTAAGCCCAGCTTACCTGTATCACTATACTTTTGAAGTCAAAACTGTACGTCTGTTTACTTTTTAAATGTCCTAGTGCACCAGCATCTCCATGGAGGATAGCTGATACTGTCTGCTCTGGCAAATATCTACAGTCTCAGAAATCCTAAGAAACAGTTCTACTCTGTCCTGTAGGGTCTCGGTGAGTCTGAGTCAATGTAATGGCCATGGATTTGAGGTTTAGAATGCACTCTGAACAGAGAGTGCCATTACTTAGCTAAAATAATACTTTCAGTCATGTGGGCTCATCTGACAAGTGAAAAGCAGGCCCTGCTGTCCCGTTTGCTGCCAGTGTTTTCTAACTTGCTAACTTTGGCAAAGCTTCTAGTGTTTTAGTGACCCTAGTGTGGAAACTAGTATTTATGATTCTATATCAATAACATTTTAGGAATGAAGTGACATGGGAAAAGAAGGAGAAAAATAAAAGTGACTGTTTAGTTACTAATCATTTGTAATTTAATTCATAAGATAATTCAAAATAATTATATTCAGATAATATAAGAAATATTACATATAAGCAATTTACAACTCCATCTTTCACATTGTGTTCTTAGTTATTCTATGTTGAAGCTTCGGATCTCACTAACGATTTTTCCTAGCCTGGTATGGGAGAAGGTCTGGGATGGGGAGGGGAGAGAGGGAAGGTGAGGACAAGAGTAACCACACTGAGTGACACTAATCCTCATAACCCCTCTGAATGGAATGCTAATTCTGATCCCTCCTCTCCTTCAGAAGAGTCTGCAATGAGGGATGAAAGACAAGATTCACTT
This sequence comes from Echinops telfairi, assembly GCF_000313985.2. Classification (NCBI taxonomy): domain Eukaryota; kingdom Metazoa; phylum Chordata; class Mammalia; order Afrosoricida; family Tenrecidae; genus Echinops; species Echinops telfairi. The sequence goes on along the minus strand of NW_022111378.1, from coordinate 1,338,583 downwards.
CTAAGAGTACTCATCTAGCCGCTCACTGAAGCCCCTTCCAAACATTTGCAAACCACATAAACACAAGAGGCCTCTCTACTGATTCCTAAAACAGAAAACATAGAGATCCAGAAGTATCAAAACAACAGCCAAGGACACCCCAATGCCCTTTAGGCATGGTCTGCTTGCAGGAAACCAGCAGCATTTTTGGATTAATAACATTCTTCGGTATCCTTATCAATAACTTTCAAAAGTTTGATCCCTTTTTTTTAAATCATTTTCTTAGGGGCTCATACAATTCTTATCACAATCCATACATACATCAATTGTGTAAAGCACAT
>NW_022111378.1:1334682-1336663 GCF_000313985.2 Echinops telfairi | reverse complement strand
AATTCCCACACTGTGTCTCCAGGGTTGTCCCCTGTAGGGCTATTTGGTCAGTGAGGGATGTCTTGTCTCATAGTGGGGCCAGCCAAATGGTCTTCTCTGTGGATTGGCTGTTCTGAGCGTGAATATCATTCTCAAGGCTTAGTGGGCCAGGATGTGCTCCACTCTCTCTTCCTCCCCCTCCATTTGCTACCGTGTGCTCTGATCAGACATGTCCCTCTCCCAGAGCTGCAGCTTCAGTGCTGTCCTCTGAAATAAATTCTTCTGGGGGGAGGGGCAGGTGTCCACATTGGAGCCGGCCCCTCATGCCTCTCCACTCGTTCCCAACTCCATGCCGGCCTGTTGCATTCTGGTTGTAGTCTGGTTCCTCTTTCCCTGTGGAGTGTGATTCTTTTAACTCTTCAAAGTAGCACAAAATGATTAAGCTCCTGTTATTTGCCAAAGAGCTCTAGAGACACAACGACTAAGCACTCAGCTGCTAGCCAAAAGCCTGGTAGCTCAAGTCCATCCTGCTCTCTGCAGGAGAAAGACGTAGGGGTCTGCCCCCATAAAGACCACACTCAAGGCTACCTGTGGGGCAGTTCTGTCCTGTTACATGGTACTCTCACTCACTGCCATTGATTTGATTCCAGCTCCCAGTGACCCCATAGCACAGGGTAAACCTGCCCCTGTATGTTTCTGAGACTAACTCTTCACAAGAGTAGAAAGCCTTGTCTTTTTCCCTTGGAGCAGCTGGTGATTTACAACTGCTGACCTTGGGATTAGCAGCCCAACATGTAATTACTACACCAACAATGCTCCTTTCACATGGTACGAAGAGTCAAAAATGATAGGTGGCACCTGACAACAGCAGCAGTCTTATTTGTCAGGCTCTGTGTTATGGTTAGGAGCCCTGATAGAAGTGGTCACAGTACCCCACCACTAACCAAATGTCAGTGGTTCAAACCAACCAGACATGTGGAGGGGGTGGGGGTAGCCAGTTGTACTCCGTCCCATAGGGTTGCTCTGAGTCAAAATCAACCTGATGGCAATGGATTTGGTTTGGGGGGTTGCTTTGGAGTTAAGAATATTGCCATCCATTGGGTTCAGTATAGTCTCTGCTCTATGTTGCTCAGAGCTTCATGATAAACCAGCTATGAAAAATCACCCAAGGCTTTGAGCACTGCAGTGAAGAAATCATAACACTGTCAGGTTTGGGAACCAGAGCTTCTCACATAATCTAAGAGGTCAGGGTGTCCTTAACTGGGAAATGACCTTTAAATTACGCACTACAGATAAATAGAAGTCTGTTGAGCATAGAATAGAAAGGAACAGTGTATTAGACAGGGTTCTCAAGAGAAACAAAACCAGAATGCTAATAATTATATATATACTTATACAGATACATAGATATATAACATAAGAAGTAAACAGTTAAATAAATTATAAAGCAGTACAAATGGCTCAGTGCAACTCACTCCTGTGAGACAGTTGTGAGACACTGGCAGTCCTTCAAGTCTTGAGGGCCACTGCGAAGTCCTCTGTAAAGCAATTCAAGCTATCTAGGCACAGACAGAAAACATCAAGGCAGGTCACCAACAGTCAGTCAGATGACAGAGTCCAACAGTCCCCAGCTCAAGATATGTAAATCCCAATGGTGTGGTGAAGCAGGTCTTGAAGGAACCTCCAATTACAGCGACAGTCTACGGGTTAGGTGTCCCACAGGTAGTGTGGCTTGCAAATTGAGGCACAAACAAGCAAGGCAGCCACACACTGGTTCAATGATCAAAGAGCAAGAGACAAAAAAGGCAAGGCTTGCTGAGCCATTTATCTCTCTGCCCTTCAATTAATCCCACATGTATTTATTGGCCAGGTTGGCACAATAAACTACCTCACACAGTATTCCAGGGAATGTAGTTACAGTCTGGGAATATGTAGTGAGACTAGAATGAGCAAGTAACATGTAGGACACCCAAAGAAATTCAAAGGAATTACATCACACAGA
>NW_022111378.1:1332173-1334172 GCF_000313985.2 Echinops telfairi | reverse complement strand
CCGCGACCCTTTAATACAATACCTCATGTGGTGGTGACCCCCAACTATAAAATTATTTTCGTTGCTACTTCATAACTGTAATTTTGTGACTGTTATGAATCAGGTGACCCCTGTGAAAGGGTCATTTGACCCCCCACAGGGGTCTTGACCCACAGGTTGAGAACCGCTGATTTAAAGTGTTTATATAACTTTATATAGCATGTTCACATATTTTCTTTCATTGAACTAGATAGACAATGTACAAAACCTCCAAAACCCATTGCCTTAGAGGCAATGCTACTCATAGTGACCCTACAGGACAGGATTGGACAGCCCCTGTAAGTTTCTGAGACTGAAACTGTTTACGGGAGTAGAAAGTCCCATCTTTCTCTCAAAGAGTGGCTGGTGATTTGCAAACTTCGGATCTTGAGGATTGCAGCCCAACTCATACCCACTGCACTACCAGAGCTCCAAATCACCTGAGGCGGCCTTCTGACAGGTGGGAAAACAGACTTAGTAAGGTCAACTACATTTCTCAAGGTCACATTAAGAATTCACAAAAATCAGGATTAGAAGCATAGCTTCTCTGCATATTCTTTCTCTTTATAAAGGCCTGCAAATGACAGGCCACAGAACACCCAGTTAAAATGTAGCTGCCTCATCGCAATTGTTGGTTCTAAATCTCTGGCACTCTAAAGGACACTCGAGGAACAGGTAACGTTATATGACCCTGCCGCAGATTGAACGGTGTCCTCAAGAACCCATGCATGGGATTCCCGGCCCTTGTGCCTATGGAGGGGATCCTCTTTGGAAACAGAGATTTTCAATTGTTGTGTTCATGAGGTCACACCAGTGAAGGTGAATCTTAAACCTAATCTCTTCTTCTCTTTTTTTTTTTAGATCATTTTATTAGGGGCTCTTACAGCTCTTGTCACAATCCATACATACATCAATTGTATCAAGCCTATTTGTACATATGTTGCCATCATCATTTTCTAAAAATTTACTTTCTATTTAAGCCCTTGGTATCAGCTCCTCTTTTTTCCCTCCCTCCCCCACCTCCCATCCTTATGACCCCTTGATAAATTATACAAACTTAATCACTTCTGAAGGAGGCCCGTTGGCATCTGGGTTCAAACCCACCAGCGTCTCTGTGGGACAAAAATGAGGTAATATATTTCCATAAAGATTTACAGCCTCAGAACCCTAGGGAACAAATCAACTCTGTAATTGGAATCAAGTCAGTAATAGTGGATTTTGGAATCACTTTTAAGTTATAAAATAACAGAATGAATACAGACATAGTCTCAGAGATAAGACAGACAAGCCCCAGGACATAAAAAAAAACAAGTAACACCCCTGGTTATTGACAAGGAAGGAATCAACAAGGCCAAAATCCTGGTTTGGACTGAACTGTGAAAAAGTAATTATTTGTTTCAGCACCCCTTGGTAACTAAGACAGACATAAAAAGAAATCAGAAACATCTATTTCAAATAAAGATCAGAGTATATTAAAGTAAATATCATTTACCAAAATCCACACTAGAAAATGTATAACAACATTATATAGCCATGTACCATATAATGCCCATTTGGGCAATGTCTAACTACATGTACGTCCATGGTCCCTTCCCCATAAAGCTTATTACATTAAAATCTTCAGGTATGTATATTGGTTCATAATATTAAACACTACTTTTCAATATCATCAACACATTATCGCTACTGTATTACTATATGCATGTTTTAGTGCAGCAGTTCTCAACCTGTGGGTCGAAACCCCTTTGGGGGTCAAAATACCTTTTCACAGGGGTTGCCTAAGACAATCAGAAAACACATAAATATTTCACAATATGTAATTACACATTGTTTTGTGGTTAAGCACTATGCTTTAATTATGTTCAATTTGTAACAATGAAAATATATCCTGCATATCAGATATTTACATTATGATTCATAACAGTAGCAAAATTACAGTTATTAAGTAGCAATGAAAATAATTTTATGGTTGGGGGTCACC
>NW_022111378.1:1328155-1331046 GCF_000313985.2 Echinops telfairi | reverse complement strand
GAAAGGAACCTGATCATAACTGCCAGGATATATAGCACTCACATGGTGTCTAAATCAACAATGACAGATTTCATAGAACATAGCATAGACACTAAGTAATACATGATTGTATTACAAGTAATACATGTAATATCCCCAAACTGGAAACTTCCCAGCTACTCATCAACAGCTGAACAGAAACATCGACAGGATAGAGCAATGAAAAAGAAAACTCCACAGTTACATGCAACAAATCTCAGAAATGCTACACAAAATAGCATAGATAGTATGACCCCAGGTTTACACAGCAAAAGCAAGCAAAAGTAATGCAGACTATTAGAAATCAGGATGGCGACTACCACTCTGTTGGCTAGTAAGGTAAGAGGAGTAATCAGAAGAGACAATGAGTCCAGGGCTCTGGGGATGCTGACAGTGTTCTGGTCTTTTGATCCAGGTACACTTACCTGTGTGATGAGGCTGCCGTTTAGAAAAAATCCATGTAACAAAACTCACTCTCTGTAAATTAGTTTGTATTCATATAGCACTTCAACTAAAGTAAGTGTTTTAAAATAATAAAGTCATGTCCTTTGTACTAAAATACAAAGAACTCTGTCTCTTCTTGCCTGTGACTCCAAAAGAACAGACTCTAATCCTGTGTCAACATCACTGCCCCAGGGCACACCAGTCCTTCAGTGCTGTCCTCTCCTCGCTTGGCGGTCTCTGTTGTTTTCCAAGCTGGCTCTGCTCAGGGCAACTCTGGGCATCAGAGTTGGAGCATATGTACAGTATGTACATATGTACATATGTACAGTAAAGCCATTCCTATGATATTGATTCTGCCTCATAATGACCCTATAGAACAAAGTAGAATTACCTATAGGGTTCGGAAGGCTATAAATCTTTAGGAAGCAGACAGTCTTCATTGTTCTTTGTTAGAACAGCTGGCTGGTGGGTTTGAACCACTAACTTTTCCATTAGTATTTGAGTGCTTAATCAGTAGCCAATTCAAAATAAACTTTTCCTCAGAATTTTATCACTTAATTTTGAAACAAGCCTTATAATTCAATCTCATGTGCATTCTTTAAGAATAGAGACAAAGGCCTTTTTCCCCTTGTATTATCCATGCCAATAGCAGTGACTGAGTGGTCAGCAGTCATGTGAAAGGACAAATGGCTGTCTAGATGTTTCAGGGATGATTCTGAAATAAACAATGTACAAATTACCTGGGAATCTTGCTCCTAAAAATAAAGAGTAATGAAATTAATGGTACTCGTTTTTAAAGAGAAAAAATGATTGCCTGCAACTGAGTTCTCTTGCAGAGAGAAAAAAAAGCCAGACTCAAATATGATCAATAGCCATCAAATGATAACTTCTAAAATGAAATCTTTCTACCATAAACATCCCTGGGAAACATCACTCTTGATCTAGAAGAAGGGCAGCCAAACAGAGGAAGCCCCCAACAAGAGGGATGGACAGAGTGCTGCACCAGGGGGCCAACATGACAACCATTGTGAGGCTGGTGCAGGCCCGGCGGGCAGTGTTGTTCTGTTTATGCAGGGTCCCTGTGCATCAGAACTGACTCTGTGGAGTCTAACAACAACACCCTAGATGAAAATATAATATATATATATGGTTTGGCTACTGTAAACTGGAGTTTGTATTGAAGCCTAGCAATGCTGGGACTTTCTTCAGAAAAATGCAAATATCTGAATGAGACTTTAACACAAGGCTTGGAGTTGGGGCTAAGTTAAGCAGAACTTATCACTGAGTCATTGTCCTTATTGAGCAAAATGAAGCAGAAAGTATTTATACACACAGCATTGATGAATTGGCTAGATCAAAAGAAAATTGAAGACATTGGATGGAAACAGCTCCTTTCAAGTTTTGGCAATGGTCATCAAGCAGGTCGTTAAAATAAAGTGCAGCATGGAAGCCACAGCAGTGAGACCTGTCTATGAGAGACTGGATACTTAAAATTGCAGAGACCAAAAACTCCAACTCAAGGCGCTGAAGCAAAAAGGAAAGGTAAAACCATTCAAACCAAAACCACATTCACTGCCATCAAGTCAATTCTCATTCAAGGTGACCTGATAGGACAGACAGAACTGCCCTCTGTGAGTTTACAAAACTGTAATGCTTTATGGAAGTAGAAAATCTCATCTTTCTTCCTTAGAGAGACTGGTGGTTTTAAACTGCTAAACATGAGGTTAGCAGCCCAATTTGTAACCACTATACCACCAGAGCTCTTTAAAACCAATCCACATGTCTGCAAATCATCGAATTGGGAGGGGGGTGTGTGTCTGACTTTATGCACATAAATAAAATACTATGCCAAATTAAAGAATAATGATGAATCAATGATACATCTCATGACATAGATGAACCTAGAGGACAGTAAGCTGAATGAAATAAGTCAAAATAAAAGGATACATATTGTATCACTACAATAAAAAATCAAGAGATTTACAGTAAGGTCAAAAATTTTGTTTGAGGATTAGCAGAGATGGTGAAAGAAGAGAATGAAAGCCACTAACTAAATATAAACACATATTGATTTGATGAAAGGAAAGGCAATATATAATAAAGTGGTGATCAGCACAATATTGCTATAGAAAATTATGGAAAGGTGTGCAATATTTCCAAACAACAAGCTAACACTATTCCATGCACAATCCTGTGGTATCCATAATAGCAAGCATTAATCGATAAATGGATACATAGGCAGACAAGCATGCTGGTAGGGAGGGTGGGGGAGAAAACAATGTCATCTAGACAATGTTGACTTTAGTGGGGCCCCTGTGGGTTTTCCAGACTTTAACTGTTTATAGGAGTAGAAACCCCAGCCTTTCTCCCTCGGAGCTGCTGGTGGTTTTGAGCAGACAAGCATGTGAATCACCCAACGCATAACCATT
>NW_022111378.1:1326027-1327293 GCF_000313985.2 Echinops telfairi | reverse complement strand
AATGTCAATTAGCATAACAGAGTGAACAAAGACAATATTTTACATCTTACTTTGGTGAGTAGTGGCTGGGGTCTTGAATGCTTGTGAACCATCTAAGGTGTAACTAGTGGAAAGAAAGAGGTACAGAAACACTTAATCCAAAGGACTAATGGACTATGCAACCCTTAGGCTCCATACATAGCCCAGAGACGAGGAGTATTTGATGCCCAGCTTCCATTGCTGACTGCTCTGAAAGGTACCACAATAGAGGATCCTGGAGTGAAAGAAAATTACTGGATAAAAAATACTCATAATCACATAAAAGAACAGACTGACTGGTTTGATGAATATTATGGAAACACTGAGACTATGGCTCTTAGTCATTCTTCAGACCTGGATCTGAACTCACCCCCCTGATTCTACTTCCAGTCAAACAAAAGACAGCTCTAGAGAGTGGAAATCTACACTCCTCCTTAGCACAATAGACTATCGGAGAACAGAGACAGCATTTGCCTGGGGATAAAGTTCAGAAAGCATGATGGGCTAAGAAAAGGAAGAATGGAAACAGTGAACACAAGAAGTGAGTGTTACATTTTGGGGATTGCAACACATGAAACACAATGTGTATGAGTTGTTGAAAGGAAAACCAAGTTACTTTGTCACGTTTCACACAAATCACAATAAAAAGTTTAAAAACAACAACCAAAAAAAAAAAATCCAACTGCTATCCTTACCCTGTAACACCGCTTATCTCCATCTTGTCTTAACTCTCAGGTGCCAACATGATGGCTGACACTATTAATTTCCATCTCCCAAAGTTCAAGTCTATCAGAAATAGTTTTTCTTCACAGAAACCCCTGAGCCCATTTCCTATAATTAAACCAGTTTTCTCATATTGAACTAATAGTTGAGGCTAGAAATCAACCCATTGCCATCAAATTGATTTCAACCCACAGCAACTCTAACTATTCCTACAGCTTCCAGGGCTGTGATTTTTATGGAAGCAGACTGCCACTTCTTTCTCCTGAGGAGTGACCAGTGGGCTTGAACAACTGACCATTCTGTTAGGAGCTGAGTGCATAACCATTGTGCCACCAGGCCTCCTGACTAAAGCTAGAGAAAGGTGAACTTGCAGATTGGCAAGACCTGGACCAAGCACTTCAGCAAAAGTTTTCTAGGGCTGCCATCACAAAGTACCATAACCTGGGTGGGTTACAGAGATATAGTCTCTCACATGGTTTTGGCAGGGCCATGAGATCTCTTCAAATAGTTGAATATTGACCAATT
>NW_022111378.1:1321634-1324428 GCF_000313985.2 Echinops telfairi | reverse complement strand
TCAGTATTTTGCCCATAGAACCCTTCAATATTGCAACTTGTGGCTGGAAATTTTTCTGTATTTCTTTTAATTTGAAATAGACTAGGCGTGTGCTTCCCTTTTAATTTTCTAACTCCAAGGCTTTGCACATGTTATTTAAATGCTTTACTTTGCCTTCTTGAACCACCCTTTATATTTTTCTGTGCAGTTCATTTCTTCCATTTTATGTAGACTACTCCACATTCTAGATCAAGTTCTAAAGTCTCTTATGCCATCTATGTTGGTCTTTCTCTTTATTCTTGTCTTTTTTATGACCTTTGCTTTCTACATGTATTATGTTCTCAGTGTTATTCCACAACTCATCATTGTTCAATGAGTTAAATTTTTCCTTAAGATGGCCTCTAAATTCAAGTAAGTTATGGTCAACATCGTATGTTGATTCTCAGGGACTTTTTCAATGTTCCCTCAAGTTTAACCTGAACTTGCATGTGAGCAATTACATAATGGTATATGCTACAGTTCACCCTGGTCCTGTTTTGACTGATGATATTTGAGCTTCTTCATCTCTTCCCACAGATGTTGTTAGTTTGTTTGTTCTGTAGTGCATCAGGCATGGTCCACATGTATAGTCACTATTTATGCTGTTAAAAAAGGGTATTTGCAATGGAGAAGTTATTGATCTTGCAAAATTCTGTCGTGTGATAACTAACTTCATTTCTATCACCAAGGCAATTTTTTTTAACTACTTATCCCTCCTCTTTGTTTCCAACTTTGTCATTCCATTCACTGGTCAATGTATCTTGATTGCATCTGTGATCAATTGGCTTGCCTTAAAAAATGATCTAATGGTAATAGTGGTTTCTAAAAGGGTCCACTGTGCCAATGAAACTCAAAGTAGAAAGGACGGCTCAGAACATTCTGGCAAATGTTTTTAGGGATTCCAAAGTAGCCATCATGACAGATTTTCTTGAAGGACACAAGACAATCACATTGGCTTATTAGGAAGAAATTTTAAGAAAGTGGAAAGCTGCATTGGTGAGAAAAGGAGAGTTACAACAAAAAATAAATTTATCACAACAACACCCACACTCAAAGCAAGGGCTGTCCTAGAAGAATTTTCCGGGTGAATCAGACTTCACTCACCTTACAGCCCTGGTCTTTCCCTCTCCAGAATTCTTTTTACTCCCCAAACTCAAAGAACATAGAAAAGGAACATTATGGGTGTCAAAACTTGTATTTTGATGTGCTGTGTATGGACGAACACAATGTTTTCTGGGTAAGGATTAGAAAGAGGAAATCACCACCTTCAGAAGTATATAAACCTAGCTGGAAGATATGCTGAGAAGCAATGGCCTCATACTGTGATACTTCGGTTTACTAACAGTTTCAATACCTTTTTACTTAGCCTGGTACTCCAACTTAATACTTGTATAAATAAGTAAATTATGTTAAATGTTACAGTGTGATAGCTGTAGGAGGTAAAAGACAACAAAATGGGGGCATTAAGAATTCAGAATGCTGGAATGAAAACATAAGAGAGCAACAGAGCAGGTGTCATTTATAAGGCACCACTTAGACCACAGCTATGAGGGACATGAAGGAGAGCCATAAAAATAGCAGGGAAAAGAATGCGCCAGGCAACGGGAACAGCCAGTTTGAAGTTATTTGGGGCCTAACTTACTACAAACCTCCTGAGTTAGCCCAAATCACATCCATCTTGTTACTAAGAAAAATAAAAACTATTTTTCCTAAGATTATTTTGCCTATTTTAATTCTTTAATATGGAAAGGCCACTTACATGCCGTAAATGTTTACAAGAATAAACTGATTTTATAACTAAAAGGATTTCTAATGATGCAAAATCTTGGGGGGAAAATAGGAGAAAAAAATCAAAAACATTTTTCAGCCGCAGAATGTATTGACTTAAAAATGTCCATTTGCATTAACTTTAGTCATCTGAGAATTTAATGGGCTTGCCTTAAATATTCACAGAAGCAACTGCCTGTAAAAATGTGGGCAAATCATGTATTCGCTATGATGTTCCCTTTTATTACTGCTTTAATAACTGCAGACTTCAACTGGTACCAACAATTATATTACTATCGATGCCTACTTTATTCATTAAAAGTATAGGGCCTTCTAAGTTACTAGCTTGATTTTTTTCTCCTCTTACTAATGACAATCATTCTTATTTGCCTTCTTCCCATCTGGGTTTTCTTTAACGGAACTGTAAAGAAAAGAGTATACAAATTTAATCACACGAGTCATGTTTCTAAGGCTGAGAGATAATGAGGACATGTTCAGACTCACACTCCCAAAGTCACTTAACGCTTGGTGTTTTGGATTGGATTGGATCCAAAAAAAATATGTATCCACTTGGGTAGGTTAGGATTCCCATTGGTTTGTCAGTTATGTGATGATGTAATTTGGCAGCTATGGCATAATGTCGTCATCCCCCATTATGTTGTCTGATATGACCAATCAGCTAGTTATGAGGGGATTAGGGTGGGATGTGATACCCTTACTAAGGTCACAGCCAAGACTACAGATGTTGAAAAGATGCTAGGGCCTTCCACCAGAGCCATTAGAAAGAGAAAACCTTACCATAGAGTTTGTACCCTGGATTTGGACTTCAAGGCTCCTAAATCATGAGAGATAAATGTGAGATAAACTAAGAGATATAAAATACCATCCACTTGTGGTATTTTAGCAGCACTCGATCACTAAAATAGTAGGTTTTAGAAAAGCTTCTTTATATCCTAAACTTCACGAAATGTTTCAAATAATTAAACATCTCTTACAAAAGTTGAAATAA
>NW_022111378.1:1319113-1320823 GCF_000313985.2 Echinops telfairi | reverse complement strand
TCTTGGGTGTCTTCAGTGGAGTGGAACCTCCTCTGGGTAGAAATGGAGAAAGTCTCACTGTGGTGAGCATAGAACACAGTGTACTTCTGGCAGTCCACCATACTTCCAATATTCTTCACCAGCACTAGACTGCAAAGGGATTTCTTCAGTCTTCTGAATTCATTGTACAGCTTTCACGTGCATATGAAGTGACTGAAAGCTCTATGGCTTGGGTCAGGCACATCTTGGTCCTCAAAGTGGCATCTTGGCGGACACTTTAAAGAGGCCTTTAGCAGCAGATTTGCCAAATGCAACTGTTCATTTGATTTCTTGAATGCTGCTTCCGGGAGTCTTGCTTGTTGATTGACATAAAATGAACTCCCTGACAACTTCAATAACTTCTCCATTTGTCATAATGTTACTTACAGTTATGAGGGTTTTTGCTTTCTTTGCATTGAAATTAACTCAAAAGGCTTTGATCTTCATCAGTAAATGCTTCAAGTTTGATTCACTTTCAACAAGCAAGGTTGTATTATCTACCTATCATGGGTTTATAATGAGCCTTCCCTCAATTCTATTCCACATACTGGGGAGAGTATTCCCTGTTTAATAAAATCTTGCCCTAATATTACAGAATATTACTATAATAATAAAGAATTATCCTTTGTTCTATCTTTGGTCATCTGGGTCTTGGTATCCCAGATATTATTATAGCATGTATACCTGACCACAAAGTTCCTATTTCTAAAATATGAACAATATAAGAGTCCATGGTATTCTTATATTCTTCACCAGCACCACAATTCAAATACATGCATTCTTCTACCAGCGCAGGAGCATTCAATGAGCACTTGCCACGTATAGCCACTCTAGGTTAGTTTTACTCACTCAGCACACTGTCACGTTCCTCTATAGCAGGAATGGGGACTGTTTTTCTGCCAAGGGCCACGTCGACATTTATAACAGCATTCACAGGCCATGCTGATCAATCATTTCATCAACTCACCCCTAATATGATGGCTGTAATTGCTTCTTTTTGGTAAGATGCGTGATGTTAGTGGGTATTGATGACTTTTCAGGCCTTATGGAGCCCACAGGCCAGACGGTCCCCCCACCCCACCTCACCCCGCTCTATAGCATCTATCACAACTATTGCTCATCTGTCTCCTCTGCTCATCTTAAATTCCCTGTGGGCAGTCTAATTACGTCTCTAGAGCAATAATCAACATGAAGTGGACACTAGAGAAAGTACATTTTTTTAATTAATTAATTTTCTTTATCTCATTATTGCCATTTCCAGGAGTTCAGAGAGGCCAAAAAAGTTGCCAGTGCACATGAACCTAGCATGTGGCAAGGCCATGTGGAAACACAGTTGTTCTGACTCCTCGCTCCTCCGGCTATTCTCTCATCCTGCCCCCAGCAATACCCATGTGTTTCTTTAATGATACAAAAGCCCACTTTTAAATTGCTATATATTTTCAGCAGCCATTTAGAAATGTGGAATTTAACATAATACTTTTGGCTATAAAAAATATTATATTCTCTCACCTCCAAGATAAAATTCACCAAGTTATTGTCTGAAGATATAAAGCAAGAATTAGAGATGGTACAAACCACCTTATTGTATGAATTTGCCTAAAGCATTTTAAAAAATCTCTTTTTAATGCAGAAATAGTTAAGCATATTAAAACCAACTTCTAAATATGCTTCAAAGCAAGGCTGGGAGGGAGA
>NW_022111378.1:1312828-1314047 GCF_000313985.2 Echinops telfairi | reverse complement strand
TGGGTTCATCAGGGCTTACCAATACAAGATAACACAAATAATAAAATAGATATTAAAATTTTTTTTCCCATTGAATTTTTCTACTCATCCTTTAGGACTCAGCTCAGAGGCAGGCTGGCTGAAATGTGGCTCCATCTTCTCTCAGAGTTTGGTGCTTACAGCATTTTTCAACATTGTTTGTATCCTCCTCAGACCAGGTTCCTACAGGACAGGTGCCTATGGAGCTCACCCAGTTCTGAATATGCAGCACATTGTATAAAGTCATCCAAAACTTTGAAGACTTCTCTAAGGGGGCTACAGTAGAAGATGTTGTTGTTGTGTACTGTTGAGTAGGTTCAACTCATAGGGACCCTATGTATAGCAAAATGAAACACCACCTGGTTCTACTCCACCCTCACAATTGCTCTTGTTTGAGTGCACTGATGGAGCCACTGCGTCAGTCCATCTCATCAAGGGCCTCCCTCTTTTTCACCGCCCCATTATTTTACCAAGTATGATGTCCTTGTCCAGAGATGGATCACTCCTGACAACATATGGAAAGTACGTGAGACCAAGTCTTGCCAGTTTTGCCTCTAATGCACATTTGGGCTGTACTTCTTCCAAGACAGATTTTTTTTTTTAATCTTTCGGCAGTCCATGGTACTTTCACCACCACCATCGTTCAACTGCATCAATTTTCCTTCCGTCTTCTTCTTTTTAAAAAACCATTTTATTGACCCTTAATCCACATATCACACAATTCAATATTTCAATCATATCAAGAAGGTTTTCAAAACCATCAACACTCTTCTTTAATCAATGTCCAACTTTCACATGCATATGAGGCCATTGAAAATCAAGGCCAGGCACACTTTTTTCCTCAAAGTGATCTTCAATGCTTTAAAGAGGTCTTGTGCAGCAGACTTAACGAGTGCCGTGCATCATTTGATCTCTTGACTGCTGCTTCCATGAGCACTGATTGTGGATCCAAGCAGGGCAAAATTCTTAACAATTTCAATCTTTTCTTTGTTTATCACGGTTACCTATTGGTCCAGTTGTGAGATTTTGTTTTCTTTACATTGAGTCATAATCCTTACTGGAGGTTACTGACCTTGCCCTTCATCAGTGAGCGCTTTAAGTCCTCCTCAATTTCAGCAAGCAAGGTGGTGCCATCTGTGGCTGTTAGCCCAATCCAAGGCTTCCTCCAATCCTGATGCTGCATTCTTCTTCATATACTCTA
>NW_022111378.1:1304357-1312491 GCF_000313985.2 Echinops telfairi | reverse complement strand
GGATAGTGAATTTGGAGTTCATTTCACTAGGTCAGACTGTTAATTGAGCTTTCTATTTAGAGTTTCTGAAAAGATTGTGTAACAGTGTGTGACCAAGAAAAAGGCCTGATTTGTGACAGACGGTACTAGTTTTGCCACCACAACAATGCACCTGCTCATGCAGCCATCTCAGTGTGCTTTTCTTTGGCAAAAATCAGCATGCCTCTTTTGCCCCACGCACCTTACTCACCTGACTTCACTGCATGGGACTTCTTTTTATTTCTGTGAATGAAGAGGGACATTAAAAGACGGTGACTTGACAATGTAGAAGAGGTAAAGAAAAAAACGAGGGAGGTGCTGTCAGCCATCCAAACAGATGAATTTGAAAATGTTTCCCAGAATGGAATCACAGATTTGACAAATGTATTAAGTGTATTGGAAAGTACTTTGAAGGTGAGAAGGTTGTTTTGTAAAAAAAATTTAAATACAAATCTTTGGGGGGAAAATTCCGATGTTTTTGGGTTCCCCCATGTATAGACACATAAAATTAACTTGGTCCAAAGGGATGTCAAGAAAGAAAATTAGATAATAAACATTGGAGATCACAAAGAATGTTTGATTTATGTGTGGAATAAGAACAGCAAGACTGAACTGTGCCCCAGGTTTGGAGTGCTGGTGGAAATGGTACAAGATAACACTCGAGCATACATGCTCATTCCTGTTTTTCATCACATCTACCACAGGGAACACAGCCACTGCTACCCTTTATCCAATGTGTAAGCAAACTGGAAAAACATTTCATTTTCAAGATACTTGACAAGCACTAGCTGCAATACTGGCATAATAAATATAATAGATTGTGTTGTATTTTAATGTTATATTTTATATAACACATACCAATATGTGATATACATGGCTATAATATACAAGATGATTCATACATATATAATCTATATTTATTATATATGATTCAGGTTGTTGTCAGCTGGTTCAGTGGGGCCCTGACTCATGATGACCCGAAGTGTTACAGAGTAGAATTGCTCCATAGTATTTTCTAGGTTGCCAAACCAAAACAAACAAACAAATTTACTGCCACCAGGTCGATTCTGACTTATAGGACAAAGAAGAACTGCGCCTATGGCTTTCTGAGACTGAGGTTTTGAACTACTGACTTTGCAGTCAGCAGCCTAGCACATAACCAGCATGCCAACTCTTAGCCACCTAACTGAAAAGCTGGCATTTCAAATTTTCCTGCCACTCTTCATGAGAAATTAGGCATCACAATTTACAGCTCCAGAAATCCTATGGAGCAGTTCTACTCTGTCTTCTAGGGTTGCTGTATTTGAAAGCTGGATAACCACAAAGGAAACGAATAAACCTCCTAACCAAAAGAAGAAAAAGGAAAATCATAAGGATTCCTACCACTATCGAGTCTATTTAGATTCATGTAGACCCTATAGTAGGACTTATTCAACATAAAATCAACAACTATATTAGGGCTTAAATTTCAGATCACTAAGTTTGCCAAAGACCAGTTTAAAGTGGAAGCCCGAAATCCATTTATGAACCTCTACAAAAATTAAGACTCCTTTGAATTCCTTCTGACCATTAATGAGCAGTGGAAATAGCTTTGCCCTTAGGTAAACTGCATTAGAGAATAGATTACTGTCACTCCTCCAGCCTGCCCAGGGAGAAGGGACTTGCTTGGGTGTGCCCTTAATGAAAAGTGAGGTGCCAATGCGGCATAGTCATAGATCACATTCAGAATGCCTCGATTGGAGGGCCTTGAAACAACCTTGTAAACGTTTCTGTGTAGCACAATATACGTATCCCAACCATGGTCCCATTCCCACTTCTACAATCCCAATTGCAACTATGATCTATTGATCTGCCACCAATCATGCTTTTGTGACAGTTTTCCTTTGCCCTCCCATGTCCTTTTTAAGTCTTGAGTCTTTGAAAACCCTTAGATGCCCTGAAGACAAGTCTTTGTCTTTTCACATTTTAAAATCTTAATAAATATTCTCCTAAAATAAGATATGAGCCCTGGAGTCTCTTTTGTACCTAATGAACAAAAAAGAAAAGAAAATATGATGATAAAAAAAATCCCAGAACAAGGAAAGCACCAATACCCCACACACACACACACACACCCCAAATAACTACAATAAATGCAGACATCCATAGTTACATTGAATTGAAAAAGATTGAATATACTAGTCAAGAGACAGAGAGTGCATGACACAAATTCTACTCTGCAAGTCTGGCTAGACCAGAGGATGTACACTGGTACAGATAGGAACTGGAAATACAGGGAATCCAGGGCAGGTGAGCCCTACAGGACCAGTGGTGTGAGTGGCGATACAGGGAGGGTAGAGGGAGAGAGGGTAGGAAAGAGGGAATGGATTACAAGGAACTATATGTGACCTCCTCCCTAGGGGACGGACAACCGAAATGTGGGTGAAGGGAGATGTCGGACAGGGCAAGATATGACAAAATAACAATTTATAAATTATCAAGGGCTCATGAGGGAGCGGGGAGTGGGGAGGGAGGGGGAAAATGAGGACCTAATGCCGGGGGTTTAAGTGGAGAGAAAATGTTTTGAGAATGAAGAGGGCAATGAATGTACAAATGCGCTTTACACAATTGATGTGTGTATGGATTGTGATAAGAGTTGTATGAGCCCGTAATAAAATGATTTTTTTTAAAAGAGAGACAGAGAGTGGGAGAATGAATAAGAAAACAGAACAAAGCAATATGCTACCGACAAGAGACACAATGACAAAAATAAGCTAAAAATAATAGGATGAAAAAAATCAAGCAAAGGACCCAAAAGCGATTAGGAGTTACAATATTAATTTCTGACAAAACACACTTCAGTGAAAAACCAGCATAATGGACAAGGAAAGGAATTATATCATAATTAAAGGATGAATCCAGCAAGAGGATAAAACCATAATAAATACCTATTGACCCAATAAAAGAACCCCAAAATACATAAAACAGCCAAACATTAGCGGAATTGAAAATAGTCATGCACAACTCCACAATAATGATAGGCAACTTTATTATAGTAACTCTTGATGAAGGACAGATTTAGAAAGCAGCACAAAAAAGACACAAGAAATCTAAACAACACAGTTAACTGGACCTCATAGACATACATAAAACATTCCACCGAACAAGAAATATAATACATTCTTCTCCAATACTTGTGGATCATTCTCCAGAATAGGCCATATGTTAGATTGAAAAGCAAGCTTCAATCAGTTTTAAAACATCAAAAGAATATTAACTATCTTTGCAAATCACAATGCTATAAAATTAAAAATCGTTAACAGGGAGAACAAGGAAGAAACGCCAAACACAAGGAAACTGAGTGGCACTCTGTTTGAAAACTACTGGGTAATAGCAGAGCTAAGAAGTGATAGTACAAAATAAACTCCTAGAAGTAAACCAGAATGAAAACACAACATAGCTGAAAGAGTAATGCATATCTTGCTCGAAGTTTTGAAATGCAGGAGTGGGAATTACAGTAATGAACCTCTCACCAAGGATTAAAGAGTCCTGCAGCAATTGAGGTGGACACAACCAACCTAGAAGTCTGGGTCTGTTCTCTGCATATCCCAAGATGAAAAATTCAACAGCTAAATCCCAGAAAGAGGGTTGGTTTTGAGTATAAAATGAAAAAGTAACATGACTAAATGGATTAACAAACCCAGGCCTAAAATATATAAAAATCTAAATCAAATCTAAAAGGAATTACATAAACACTTTAATAATTATAAAAAACAAATAAAGTTCATGAAAATGGGAGCATACCAAGAGCTGACAGTATTGCTAGAGACTAGTTTTCAGAGTTGCTGCTAGTGAATTTATTTTAGCATGGGTTGGGTAGAACAATAGCATTATTAATCATAAAGCAACATGATACTAATTATGTGAAGGTTTCAGAGAGCCCATAAAGCCTGTTTTCTCTCTCGAGTTTCTACGTTGCTATATCTTGCTGCAAAAATTCTACACTTTGCTCATTTCATTTCCAGTTAACTTTATTAGAATGGATCTGTTAGGTCGACCTTGTTTTAGATGTCAAGATCAATAACACTGCCAGTGAACTGGAACTTAGTGCTATACTGTGCTCCGGTAGACCCCAGGGGGTAAGTGAAATTATGTGTATGCCCCACTCTGGCATCTCAAATCTAGGAATTACAAGGTTTGAGATTTGCAGCCTGGGATGCCAAGGAAACTGTCAGGGACCATTTGCATTAAGAATGAACAAAACTGTGCTGACAGGCTCCTGCGCAAGGTACCTCAGAAAACTACCCCCTGTCCCTTTCATTGTGTGCTTTACCTTGATGAGAGAGATCAGGTTATGGAGAAATCTGGGAAAGTTTCCTTTAAAAGTCTGTGTGGTACCTTCTCCTTCTGATTCAGTTAAGGACCAGAGTGTGCCTTCCGTGATTTCTGGAATGTGGATTATCAAGCAGCTAATACATTCACTTTTCTGTGACTCTGCATCTCAGGGAGTCTTTGTAGATTTTAAGCTCAGTCCAGAACCAAGAATCTTCCTGAAGTCATGACTTCTATGGGAATAGTCTGAGTATGGAGTATCTTATCTGATGCCATAGCTATAGTCCTAAATATTGCTGTCACTGGACCCGCTTGAAATCACAGCAACGCTATGCACAACAAAATGACACTCTACCCAGGCTGGTGTCGTTCTCACAGTCCTTGGTATCGGAGCCCCTTGCTGCAGCCACTGTGTCAACATATTTCTGACGGTCTTCCCATTTTGCTGGATCCTCTACTATCCCAAATAGGATTCCCTTCTCTGGGGACTGGTTCCTTTTGATAGTAGCTCCAAAGTACATGAGATCAAGTCCAGCAATCCTTGCTTCTAAAGAGCATTCTGGCAGTATTTCTTCCAAGACAGATCTTCTTGTTCTTCTGCCAGTCCCATCCTTTCAATATTCTTCACCAGCACTATAATGCAAAGTTATCCATTCTTATTATTCAGTCTTCTGTATTCACTGTACAGCTTTCACGTGCATATGAAGTGACTGAAAGCTCTATGGCTTGGGTCAGGCACATCTTGGTCCTCAAAGTGGCATCTTGGTGAACACTTTAAAGAGGCCTTTAGCAGCAGATTTGCCGAATGCAACTGTTCATTTGATTTCTTGAATGCTGCTTCCGGGAGTCTTGCTTGTTGATTGACGTAAAATGAACTCCCTGACAACTTCAATAATTTCTCCATTTGTCATAATGTTACTTACAGTTATGAGGGTTTTTGCTTTCTTTGCATTGAAATTCACTCAAAAGGCTTTGATCTTCATCAGTAAATGCTTCAAGTTTGATTCACTTTCAACAAGCAAGGTTGTATTATCTACCTATCATGGGTTTATAATGAGCCTTCCCTCAATTCTACTCCACACACTGGGGAGAGTATTCCCTGTTTAATAAAATCTTGCCCTAATATCACAGAATATTACTGGGATCCTAAAGAATTATCCTTTGTTCTACCTTTAGTCGTCTGAGTCTTGGTATCCCAGAAATTATTATAGCAGGTGTACCTGACCACAAAGTTCCTATTTCTAAAATAGGAAGAAGAAAAAACCCAGCTGTGTTACTGTATATTTCCCAAATCACATATGGTGAGAAAACAGGTTTCCCCTAATGACTCTGCAAACCACTGGGGGCAATTTCACCCGTGAGTTCTCTGCTCGCTCTGTGACATTTAGCCCATATCAGCCCATTCTCCCTATCTCACCCATTACCATCAGGATGCAGGCTGTCATTGCGCACCACCAGAATGACTACAATAGCTTCCTTACTAGCCTCAGACTCGCTCCTTTCTCCTCCCATAAACTTTACACTGTAGTCAAAAATGATCAAAAATTGATGATCCATACGACAAACCCAGCCAGCCACTTGTTTTATAAAATAAAACTTTATTGGAATATGGCAGACACCCATTTGTTTAGTGTTGTCTATGACATATTTTACACCCCAGCGCCAGAACTAAGTTGTTTCAATACAGACCAGATAGCCCGCAAAGACTAAAATACAAGAGATTCAACATGCACACTGCTACAGATAAGAGCCCGCAACACAGGGAATCCAGAATATAGATAAACCCCTCAGGACCAACAATGAGAGTGGAGATACCAGGAGGATTAGGGGAGGGTGGGGGGAGAAAGTGGGTACCGATCACAAGGATCAACCTATAGCCCCCACCCAGGGGGACGAACAATGGAAAAGTGGGTGAGGGGCTACAGAGGATGATGTTAAGATATGAAACCAACAATCTATAACTTATCAAGGGGTTGGGAGGGAAGGAGGGTAGGAGAGGGAGGGGGAAGAAATGGTGAGCTGATATCAGGGGCTCAAGTGGTAAGAGAATGCTTTGAAAATGATGATGACGACATATGTGCAAATGTGCTTGAAACGCTGATGAATGTATAGATTGTGATAAGAGATGTAATAGCTGCCCCCCCACACAATAAAAGTATTCAAAGAGAGATTCCAAACATTTGTGTAAAAGAGAAATTAAAAGATAATATTTTCTACAAACCTTTTGAAGCTCCTTTGTATTTATAATCTGGCCCAGTAACTGAGTTCACAGATCTCTGATTTAAAACATAAATTAGGTCCTGCCATCCCCCTTCCAAAAAGACACAATTGTTTCTCTTTACCATTGGAAGAAAATTCAAGCCCCTTACCTTGTCCTGGAAGATCCGAAATGGACCGGCCTTGGCTCAACTTCCCTTCCTGTCAGACTCTTCTGCCCACTCTTGTGCAGTCGCATCAGCTTCATTCCTGTTGGTGGACCTGTGTGCATGCTGTCCACTATGCCTGGGACACAGCCACAGGCCTTTGCTTCCAGGCCCAGCTTAAGCGGTGACCACCTCATGCACGCTGTACTGCCTTATCATTCTCTTACACACTTTAAAAAATTTTATTAATACATATAAAATCATTCCATAGTTCAACCACATTAAGCAGAATTTTAAAATCGATACCACAATCAGTTTCCAAGCATTTTTTTTTCTACATGGACTCCTTGGCATCCTCTCCTCTTTACCTCCCCCCGCCACTACTGAAAACCCCTTCCTTCCAAAATGCCCCTTATTCTACTTGTGGTCTCTAATAGGTTTATCAATCCTGGGTAATTTAAAATCCTACTACTAGCACTACCTGTTTGTGGTTGTGCTTCTTTTAATAAAATATAAATTCCACAAGACCTGG
This sequence comes from Echinops telfairi, assembly GCF_000313985.2. Classification (NCBI taxonomy): domain Eukaryota; kingdom Metazoa; phylum Chordata; class Mammalia; order Afrosoricida; family Tenrecidae; genus Echinops; species Echinops telfairi. The sequence continues at coordinate 1,305,267 of NW_022111378.1, read as the reverse complement.
TTGCATATCCGATTTGTAAATCATAATAGACTCGGTATCTAACACAGTATCCTTAGGAGGAGGTCCATAATATATCAATTTATTGGTTGACATCAGGTTAGTTCTGACTCATGGTGCCTCCCATGAGGCTTTTTAAGGTTGTAACCTTTGGGGAGCATACCACCAGGCTTACTTCCAAGGCATCTCTGGGTTGGTTTGGACTGCCAACCTTTTAGTTAATGGTTCAACACTTAAGCATGTGTGCCACGGAGGGGCTCCTGTTAATAATGCAAATAAATAAACAGAGAACATTGCCATCGAGTCATGACAGCAACCCTATATGGAAGTTCTGATCTTGTAAATCTTTATGGGAGCAGATAGCCTCATCTTCATTCTGAAGAGCTGTGGGGGATTTGAACTGCTGACCTTCTAGTTAGTACTCCAGTACTTACCCAACAGCTGTACCAGCAGGCCTTTTGCTATGCCAAGAGAGTCCAATTTAAACAGTGAGGAATGTGCATCTAAACCCCACGATTAAGACATTACCAATGATTCTGAGATGAGGAGGGAGCAGCACAGGCATCAGAGTCACACAGGCAAGGGTTAAACTGCCACCTTCAGCACACACTAGCTGGGTTCATGTAGCCATCCAACAAAATGGAATCAGGCCGTTCATCTCAGAGAGTGTTGTTGTTGTTGTTGTTGTTGCTGGGCTCCATTGAGTGGGTTCTGGCACACAGGGACTGAAACGACAGAGGAGAACACTATCAGATCCTGCACTGTCCTCACAATAGGTGCTGCACAGGAGCCCACTGTTATAGCCACCATGTCAATGTCTCAGTTCTCTCTCTCTCTCTCTCTCTCTCTCTCTCTCTCTCTCTCTCGTCACACTTGAGGTCTTCTTGACTTCCTAAAAATGCTTGATATATCT
>NW_022111378.1:1303166-1304257 GCF_000313985.2 Echinops telfairi | reverse complement strand
TCTGAATCTCCCACTTTTTCACTGGCCCTCGACTTCACCAAAGGTAGCATACTCTTCTTCTTCAGTGACTAATCCTTACTGATAGCACATTCAAAATACATCAAGTGTCGCCATCCGTGTTCATTCTTCAAGCAGTTCATGACAAGTTCAAAATTCTTTATCAACACCTTGATTTAAATGCATAAATTATTCTCCAGTGTGTCTTGGTCATGGTCTAGCGTTCACACGCAATGAGGCAGTTGAAAACCCTGGAGGTTGGGTCAATGCACCTTAGTGCTCAAGGAGACATCTCTGTTCTTTAACACTTTAGATGTGCAGCTGTGGAAGAATGAAACAGGACCCATGCCTCACCCGTGTACAAAAATGAACTCAAGATGGACCAAAGACCTAAATATAAAAAGTAGAGCTATACATTTAACTAAAGAGAAAATAGGGACAAACGAAGGGCCCTGTTGCAGGGCATAGACTCACTGTCAAGTACAAGGAAACACAGTCACTCACTGGCATTGAGTCACTGCCAATGTATGGTGACCCTACCATACAGGGTAGGTCTGCCCCTGCAGGTTTCCGAGACTGCAACTCTTGGCGGAAGTAGAAAGCCCTGTCTTTCTTTCCTCAGAGAGGTTCCTGGTTTCAAACTGTTGACCTTTTGGATCATAGCCCAATGCATAATAACTACACATCAGGGAAACACCAACAGTAGATGACAAAATAGATGACCAAGACCTAATAAAAATAAGGCATTCGTGTGCCTCAAAAGACTTCATCAAAAGAGTTATGAAAGAGCCCATGGGCTAGGAAAGAATTTTGACAGCAGCACCATAGATAGGAAGCTAATCTATAAAACTCTATAGAAAAATGCAGCACCTTAATAAGAAAGATATGAATTCTGTGATGCTCACCTTCCCGACACAATTGCTAAAGACAAAATGGGTGCATAAGCTAACCATGGTGAAGAAAGCTGATGGTGCCTGGCTATTACAAGATATAGCATCTGGGGTCTTAAAGGCTTAAAGTTAAACAAGCAGCCATCTAGCAGGGAAGCAACAAAGCCCACATGGAAGAAACACACCAACCCATGTGATCATGAG
>NW_022111378.1:1270966-1303066 GCF_000313985.2 Echinops telfairi | reverse complement strand
AGTTCGTTAATGCTTCCTGTCTCCCTCCTCCCACTATCATGATCGAAGTTCTACCTTACAAACCTGACTAGACCAGCGCATGTATACTGGTACAGATAAGAGCTCTCAACACAGAGAATCCAGGACAGATAACACCCCCTCAGGACTAATAATGAGATTAGCGACACCATGAGGGTAGGGGCAAAGTTGGAGGGAGAAGGGGGAGAAAGAGGAAACCGATTCCAATGATCATCGTACAGCCCCAACCCACCCTCAGGGGACAAACAACAGAAATGTGGGTGAAGGGAGACAGCAGACAGTGTCAAATATGAAAATAAAAGTAATTTATAAATTATCAAGTGTGTGGCGAGGCGGGGGGAGCTGATACCAATGGCTTAAGTAGAAAGAAAATGTTTTGGAAATGATGGTGGCAACATGTGTACAAATGTGCTTAACACAATTGGTGTATGGATTATTAACAGTTCTGTAAAGAGCCCCCAATAAAATGATTTATTTTTTTTTAATTTAATTTTAAAAAGATGAGCAGCCCAATTAAAAAATGGGCAAAGGATATGAATGGGCACCAAAGATGACATCCAAATGGCCAACAAACATATGACGAAATGTTCACCATCACTAGCCATCCAAGAGAAGCAAATCCAAATGATGAGATTCCACCTTACACCAATATTGACAGCAAGTTCAATAAAACAGAAAATAACAAATGCTGGAGAGTCTGGGACCCACATGTAATACAGGCTTGGCTGTAAAACAACGCCCGTGGGAAGCAATATGATGCCACATCAAGCAACTGGGAATAGAAATTCCATAGGATCCAGAATTCCCTCTGCTGGGTATATTTCCTAAAGAAGTGCAAGTTGCAACTAGAACAGACAAATGCACACCCATGCTCACTGCAGCACTGTTCACGATTGCAAGAAGATACACACATTCTAACTGCCTATCCATAGCAGAATGGATAATGAAATTCCGGGACACACAATGGAATCCTCTGCATCACTAAAAACAAGGAGGGAACCCTGAAGCACCTCGTGACATGGGGGACCTAGAGAACACCAGACTGAGTGGAAGTGCTCCATCACAATGGACAAGCATTAGATGACTTATGTAAACACACCTGCACACTAATGTCACAAACTTCCATCATGTCCTTTCCTAAACTAAACTGAATTCTCTTAACGTAAAGAAAAATGTAATGTGATAAAATGTATATGGCAAAAAATAAAGCCATTGTAACCATGTTACATGTATAACTGAGCGACATTGATTGCATTCATCTTGTTGTGCAACCATCACCCCCAGGATGGAATTTCAGTATCCCTTAACAACCCCCTCTCCTCCCATCTTCCATCCATGCCCTGAAAACCACAAATTCATTTTCTCTATCTGTGCAATTGCCCTTCTATCGATGTTCCTTATTTTACCCAGCAAGTTTTCAAGTTTCATCCTTGCATGTATCAGAATTCCAGTTCCCTTTAAGTCTAAATAATATTCCACTCTAAGAATATACCACATTTTGTTTACCCATTCATCTGCTGGTGAACATATAAGTTTTTTCCACTTTTTTGAATAATATTACAATGAACTTTGTTACACAAGTGCCTTTAATTTTTAAACTATCTGCATAGAGATACATGATATTAGAATCCCCTGGGCTGTAAAAGCACAAGTAAAATTTCATAAGAATAAACTAGACTTAAAATTATAGCACCTGAGATGTAAATGCCATAAAAGTTTCCAGGATTTGGGGGAGGGCTTTTTTTTTTAATTGTCAATTTTCAGAATGATTTATGCTTTCTGGCACATGCATTCTTTGTGGAAATCAAATATATGTTCCTCTTTGCCAACCAGCCAAGATATGCTAATATCTTCATGCCTGAATTTTTTTTTTAATAAAAAGAAGCTTGGCAGACAAAATAATAAAGTTAATAGTGGTTTTAGTATTGCTTTGGATTCAGGCAAAGGCCTTTTGATGATATCTATGTTACTTTATGATGCATGGAAATGGCATTACTTGTGCAACACTAGGGATTCATATTGCTTTAACTCTCCCTGTGCCATTAGTCAGGAAATGGAGTCCAGAAACAAAGACTTCCAAGTTTGTGAACTTGGTTTGGGTTCAGATCCTTCTAAGGCAGGGTTATAGAAGCCAGCCAATCTCTCTGGCTTATCCCATAAACCACATGGCATCTTTGTTACATAAGAAACAGAACTTAAGATAGGTATACACATATATAAGTAATTTATTGGGGCAAAATCTCAGAAAACACCAATAGGGAGTAGAGGAGATAGGGAAGCAAAAGAAGCCCAGAACGAGTAGGTTAGTGAACCAGTTACTAGTGGGGTGAGTGGAGCTTCATAGCACCAGGAAAATGCTAGGTACCCTCCAGTGTCTCACTCTGATAAAGGGGCAAAGAGCCAGGGTAGGAATAATTTAATGAAACTGTGGACAGAATATACTTAAACTAAAGGAAGGTCTACAGAGAAACAACAGCAGAAGATGCCAGCTGAGTGTGGCCCAGCAGGCCTACAGGCAAGACCCGGTCAGTGTCCGCATCACAATCTATGCATCACTCAGCCAGCGTGGATACGTGCAGCTCCTACTCCCATTGAAAGGAGACAGGACACACTGTTAGGGCTGAGAATATTCATTGGCTCAGGAAACAATCAATTGACAGAGGAAGTTACTGTGTGCCACAAAACGATTGCACTTGACTACTAACCTGAAGGTTAGCAGTTGGAACACACCCAGTGGTGCCACAGAAGAAAGGCCCGACACCGATTTTCTAAAGATTACAGTCAAGAAAGCCCCATGAAGCACAATTCTACTCAGCAAATGAGGTGACCCCCAAAGTCAAAATCAACACTGGAGCATCAAGTTAAAAGTAGAGAGCAGTATCAAGAGGAAAATTTTCCCAATCCCTGCTCCTCATTCCTGCTTCATCCCTTTTAGCCCACCATGACCTCAAGTTAGCCATGCTCTTTCACAGGCCAGACATTTTCCCAGATTCTCGCAGAGTAACCAGTCAAGAGTTAGCTAAGAACTTAGCTACCTGTATCCCTGTGGTATTTCGTATATATCTCTACTATAGTTTGTTAAGGATTTCATACCTGGCTTCCCCTTCCAGGACCTGCACTCCATAACAGCATAGGAAGATAAGCACCCTATACCAGTTGCTGCTGGCTTTGACACCATGTGTGTCAAAGTAGAACTGTGCTCTATAGGGTTTTTAATGACTGATTTTTCAGAAGTAGAGCATAGGGCCTGTGTTAGATAGTTAAGTCAACTTGATGAATGAAAGTGGAGGAGTGGTATCCAACCTGTCAATCAGTTCAGTCTGATGGTGTCTCCTAATGGGTGTAGCCTTCTCATAAGGAAGACCTAGGGAACCTCCCCTTCTCTCTACCATTGACCCTGAGAGCTGCTATGTTTTCAAAGACCTTGAATCCACTCGACTTTGTAACCACCAGCCTTCAATCTACCTACATTCTTCATCGTTGCATGTGGTTTCATGAGTTTGAAGAGGGACTTATGGACTAGTAGCAGAATTATGGACTTAAGTTGGACTGGGTTAGGATGCTTTCTTGATATGTAACTACTTCCTGCATTGGGCTCTTTCTTAAACATATGTGAGTACCACTGGATTTGTTTCCCAGCTGACCTAACACAGGGCCTTTCTCCCAAGGAATTTCTAAATGGACTTGAACTTTTGGATTAGCCGCTGAGTATATTAATCATTTGACCCACACAGCAGAGTAACTGCTCAATAAATGTGTGTTTCATTGAAACTGAGCAAAAGGAAAGTCCAAGCAAAGAACAAATCAAATCAGAATGTTGGCATGTTAAACAATAGGACAGGATATATTCATAAACATTAAAAATATGTTCATAAAGTATTATCACAAATAAATGCATATGTTTTAGGGATCTTCCAAAAGTTCATGGAAATTCACACTATGAAAAAAACTGCATTCACTTAAAAAAACATCGCATCAAAATAAACTTGTACTAACTTGTTATAACATATCTGAATAGGATCTAGTTTGAGACACTAAGGATAGACATCAGTATGAAATGAACCCCTATCGAATGAATAGGAATTCTGCTAAAATTGAAGCAAAAGCAAACATCATATCCATGGTAAGGCTTGGAGGGAAGAATGGTGAAATCATTGATGCTTTACAAAAAGGTTATGGGGACAAAGCCCAAAAGAAACCAGCAGTTTACAAATGAATAACTCGTTTTAAGAAAGGGTGAGATGATGTTAGAGAGGAAGCCCATAGCAACAAACATCTATATCAATTCATGGGGGGGGGGATTAATATTGTTTGTCCCCTAATTTAAGATAAAAAAAACAATGGAAACAATAGTCAAAGCCATAGACATCTCAATTGGCTCAGCATACACAATTCTGACTGAAAAATTAAAGTTGAGCAAACTTTCCATTTAATTGGCGTCAAAACTGTTGCACTTCGGTTCTCTGCAGACAAGAGTTTTCTATAGAAATCATAAACAAATGGGATCAAAATTATTAAGTATTTCTTTTAAAAATTGTAGGAGTTAAAGCTTTACCAATATGATCCTGAAGACAAAGCACAATCAAAGCAATGGCTATCAAGAGGTGGAAGTATCCAGTCAACGCAAAGTCAAGGCAATACTCTTTGGAGATGTTCAAGGCATTTTTCTTATTTACTTTCTGGAAGTCCAAAAACAATAATAAATGCTTATTATGAAAGTGTTTTCAGAAAGTGAGCTAAAGCTTTAGCAGAAAAAGTCCCAGGAAAGCTTCACCAGTGTCCTTCTCCGCCCCCACCATGTTCCAACTCATTCCTCTGATCAAACAGGGCAATTTTGCAACTTTTGATAAGAAGTCATTAGGCACCCATCTTACAGTCCTGAATTAGCTTCTTCTTATTTTTGTTTTCCAGCACTAAATTTGTTTTATCTGCATCTATTTTTCTTTAGTTAATAATATAAAAAGAGACTATATTGACATGGTTAGATTCCCAGAATCCTCGGTTCTTATTTCTGTTGTTGTTTGTCTGTTTTTTTAAACTTGTTTTGTAAAATAAGTGAAAGTTTATAAAGCAGATAATAGTTTTACACTCAACAATTCATACACATTCTGATTCAACTCTTCTTTATAATCCCCTCAATGTATCATTGTTCGTTCAACTTCTTCTCAGTATATCCTGTTACCAATTCTCCCTTCCTAGTCCTCGGAACTTTGTCTTTAGAAACTGCTGCCCTTTTCATCTAAGGTTGGTTATTCTAACATGAAGATTAGTTCAGTTCCAGACCAAAGGATAAAGGCCTTAGTCTTGAAGGTCCCAACAGTCTCTCTCTGACCAGTAAGCCTAGTCTCTTTTATGATTTTGAGTCTGTTCTACATTTTTCTCTCACTTTATACAGGATCTTCCAGTGTAATCCTTTTCAGAGGAGTTGGCAGTGGTAGTCGGACACCATCTAGTTCTTCAGGCCCCTGAGTTGTGGAAAGTGTTGTTGATATAGTCCATTCACTGGACTAATTGTTTCATGTTTCTTTTGATTTTCCTCACTCTTCTTTCATTTGTATAGGAAGAAAACAATAATTGTACCTTAGATGGTTCTTCACAGCTTTTAAGACAACAGTTGGCTGCTCACCAAATTAAGATATAGAACAAAGTATTTGTTATGAACTATGTTATACTAATTAACTTTGGTCTCCCCTGAAATTATGAGGACCTTCATAATTTGCGAACTATGTGAACTATGTTATAACAATTAACAATGGTCTCCCTTGAAATTATGAGGACCCTCAAAATTTTTTAAATTAACAAAACAACTGGCATCATCACTTACACATACAACACATTGTGGAGAAATAAAGTTTACATGTATATTTTGTCTATTAATCCCACCTTTCCACAAACTTTTTGAAGATTCATATACACAGAAAAAGTCTGACCAGATGATGTTTGTATACAACCACATTTTAATAGTGTATTTAATTTGTCTTCTTGTTTATATCTTCTCGTTTCCTCCATGAAGCATATTAATTATACCATTTAAAAGTTCAATTGATCTTTAAAAGAATGCAAGATTAACAGTTCGAAAGCCAAAATCAGGCAATTTATAGTTAGCAAATTTCAAGATTGGACAGATTTCAAGACAAGACCAGTGAGTGGTAAACAGACAGGACTAAGCCCTGTGGTGACTTCACAACTGTGCAGCTCCTCCCTCTGAGAGAAGCAAGCAGGCGGCAGAGACCTGGTTCCCAGAGTGGGACTGTCTGGAACTGTGTGTTATTGTTGCTATTAGTTGCCGTTGAGTTGGGTCTGCCTCATAGCACCATGGATAATACGAACAGTTCAGTGCTCCACTACTAGCCAAAAGGTTAAGGTTCAAACTTACTCAGAAGTGCTTTGGAACGCACAACTGAGGATCAGCTTCTGAAAGATGACTTGGAACCTCTGTGGAGCAGTGCTACTCTGTACACATGGGAATCCCCGTGGGCCTAGGTAGGAGCTGAGATATAAGGTTTAAGAAGTGGTCAGAAAGCCAAGTCAGTTGGAGATAGGGAGAACTGGGGTGTCAGTGTGACTCCTCGCTGCTTTCTGACTCCTCCCATCCTAGCACCATATTTTAAAAACATGTTATTGATTAGCTGCACAGCATCCAAGGAATGAGGGGTAAGAACCTAAATAACCCCACCCATAAAAATCATTTGTGTCTCTCAAAGTACTTAAATATCAACTAGGCCCTTAATGATCATTCATCAACCAACTAGTTTCTCTCCTACTCAAAAGCAGAATCATTTGAAACCATAAGCTGCTATTTGCTTTCAGTTAACATGCCAAATCAGAGAGGGGCAGCTGATGGTCTCCCAGGCCACAATCAGGATGAACTGTAGAGAGAATTGTGATTGATTAGTAAAGTCTGTCATGAGAAATGAAGGGAGCCCTGGTGGTGTAAGGAGTTTTGCATTAGACTACTAACAGTAAGTTCAGCCATTCAAAACCACCAACCACTCCATGGGTAAAAGATATGGCTCTCTACTCTAATAAAGACTTAGAGTCTCGGAAACCCACCGATGAAGTTCAACTCTATCCTATAGGGTCAAGTTGATGGCAGTGAGTGTGGTTTGTTGGTTTGGTCACTGGAAATTACTTGGAAGAGGTGGCCTGTGTAAGCAGCAGCCAGATACTTCAGTAGTTATGATAGAAGCTTTATTGGAAAGAAAGGTGAGATGACACAAAGACCATTTTTCCAATTTTGTGATATGAAGAAACTAACCCCTTCAAGAGAGGCGATGGTGGCTCCATGGTAGAATTCTTGCCGTACATCAGAAAAACCTGTATTTGGTTCTCAGCCAATGTATTTCTTTTTTTTTTTTTTTGGACTTGGATGGAGTCTTTATATTTTTTGTATTTTATTTATTTATTTTTAATTAAAAATATTAATAAAGCATTTTATTGAGGGCACTTAAAGCTCTTATAACAATCCATACATCAATTGTATCAAGCACATCCGTACATATGTCACCATGCAAAACATTCTCTTTCCACTTGCGCCCTTGGTATCAGCTCCTCTTTTTTCTTTTCTTTTTTAAACATTTTATTGAGGGCTCTTACATCTCTGGTAACAATCCATACATCTATTGTATCAGGCACATTTGTACATACATTGCCATTGTTATTATCTAAACATTTCTTTTCTTTTCTTTTTTTAATCATTTTATTAGGGGCTCATACAACTCTTATCACAATCCATTCATGTGCAGCCACCACCACGTTGCCAATGGAGGTTTACATGTTACTGTGATGCTGAACAAGTTTCAGGGGCACTTCCAGACTAAGGCAGACTAGGAAGAAAGGTCTAGTGAACCACTTGTGAAAAGCAGCCAAGGAAAACCCTATGGATCCCAATGGTCTTATTTGCATCCAATCATGCAGGTGATACAAGATTAGGCAGCATTTTGCTCCATTGTGCATGGGGTCACTGTGAGTCAAAGAGCCACTTGGCAACTGCTAACAATAAAAATACTTTGAAAGATTAAATGCCTTGCTGGAAAACGCAGAAATAGCTGATGCTATGAATAAAAATTCAGATCTGTGTTATCCTTAAAACCTATGTTGTCTCTTGAGCACTGGTGGCATAGTCATTATGTGTGGGGCTGCTAACCATAAAATCAGATGTTCAAAACCACCAGCCCATCCACAGGAGGACAATAATTTCTAATCCCGTAACCCACAAGGGCAGTTCTACCATGTCCTATAGGGTCACCGGGAGTGGGAATCAACTCAGTGGCAGTGAATTTGTATATCTCTTTTCCTCTAATCGCAGTTGCCTGCCAGCCCTGCCAGTTCTTCTCCTAAAATAGCCTTAGGAGTATCTGCTACTGATTTCGAAATGTCCTAATTCAATCCTCTCCTGGGGTCAAAGTTTGCCATTTTTGGAACAACCACTGAACCTCATTTTACTTGGCCCCAGCCCTTCCTTCTGACCTTTTTTATTTATTCCACTACGGAAGAATGACTTACAAGTTGCGTAAAGAAAATCCCAGCTGTGTACCAGAGATAATTATTTCAGAGTAATTAAAATGAGCTGTGGGCTGCCAAATTAAACACCAAAACGTGATTCTACACTTTCTGTCTTATCTGCCTAGGCTGTCTGTCAAAAGAAACTGCTCACTGGGATAGGGGCTCCCAACCCTAACACATTAATCATCTCTCTTTAGATGCTTTATTAAAGGATCATCTCTACGTGGGAAACTTTCTACAGCTCAAGAGAAAATCTTTGGCCTGAAATCCCAAGAGTTGCTATTGGTGACACTCACACATCCAAACTGTCCCAAATATCTATGTATATAAATATATATAATTATTAGCATTCTGGTTTTGTTTCTCTAGAGAATCCTGTCTAACATACTGTCCATCATTAGTGAACCTGCTGATTACCAAAGTAATCCATGGCATAACTTCCAATATCATAGCAACAAGCCACCACAGGATGGCTAACTGATAGGTGGGTAGTAGAATGCCTAGCAAGTGTTCAATAAATGATCATTTCCTTTATGTTAAAAGAAAGAGCCTTGTCCTCTTTTTGTTGAAGCAGATGAGGCTTGCACAGCCATGGCTAAGATCAAGACTTGGTACCTTCCCAGCAAGAAGGAGGAGAAGCTACTAAAATAGCTGTACCATCTGAAGAAGAATCACAATGCCCAAATTCTCCAAATCTGAGTAGTCCACAATCCATTGCTGGGTTTCTCACCATTACTAACCAGAACCGCAGGAAATTTTACAATAAACAGCAAGGGTTGCAAGACCCTGGAGCTGCTACGCAAGAAATTACATGCTTAGTGGCCCCAAACTCTCAACAAGCAAGGGGAACCTGAAGCCAAAGAAGCAAGTGCAAGGAAGTGCTGCACCCAGAGCAGAAGTACAAGAACAAGGCCAAGGTCTGAGCGCACAGCATCAATAAAACATAAACTGGCTTTTTTTTAAAGTTATTTTTGCACCCTCCTCCACCCCAATAATCCAGTGTGTCTGAAAATAGTGCTAGCCACAAAATTGCTGAATTGAATCGAAAGGGGGAGATTGCAAATGAAAAGTAAAAGGAGAGGAGAGAAAGATGAATGAACAGAAATGGAAGGGAGAGGTAGTGGGAGAAGCGCAACTTCTGTTGCTAGAGTTGCACACAGCCCAGGAATTAAGCCCGGCAAGTGCGGACCTGTTCTGCAATTGGATTTGAAAGAGCCCTATGTAACCTGAATCTGTAATTGGATTTTCCTATGCAAGCCCTGCTCTGGATGGGAAAATGTTCACCTGAATTGGAGACATTGAATGAGGATGTATATGCATCTTTTTTCTCCCCACGCAGCCAGTTCCCTCCTCCCTCCACTTCCTCAGACACCCTTCTTCCCCGCCACCCCCCCACCCCCACCCTACGTCCCATCCCTTCCACAGCATTTCCTCCATCCTCCTTTAGTCATCCTAAAACCGCAGCGCCACCTACCGTCTCTAGACGCACATAAGGAGGCCAGCCTCAGCTTGGAGCCCAACCAGATCTTAATGTCACTAGCTAGCACGCTGGAGGGGACCATTCATCAGCACTGTGACAAGCCTGGCTAAGGCAAAATTGCCATTCCGCATTTCAAATTGCAGGCTTGCTCCTCTCCCCCACTCAGTGCCAGCTTCCTCTCCACCCTACAGCATTTTCTCACCAGAGTAAATGGGTAATTCAAGGAGAAGGAAAATCTCCTAGGAAATTAGAAATAGGGCTGGGCCAGATGCCGACTTTCTTACACTCCTCTACTAGGATGCTTGGTGGTTAAAAGGGAAAGGGGGTGTGCGGAGGGGCTGGTTTAGAACTAATTACTCCGGAAAGTGGTCCATGGCAGTGACTGCTTCTTCGTTTAAGACCACACACAGACAAAAGGTGTTGGCTGATGGAAGAATGCATTTGGCTTGAGGCCCTAAAATCACACTGAATGCTAGGGAATTATCTTCTTGCCCCCCTGGGAAAAGTATATCTGTCCCCCTTTTCCCGGGCCAGGTCCAATTTCTTCATAGGAGCTGCCTATGTACACCTTCAGAGCCCACATTCACCAGTGTGTCTGCCTGGACCCCACCCCAGCCATGGAAATAGCCATTGGGCCTGTGTAGTAGTCTGGGTACGTTAGAGAAACAAATCCACAGAAACTATTGAATAAGACAGAGTTTTATATGAAGGTTAAGTGCCCATCAAGAAAACATCCCAACCCAGTGCTGCCCAAGCCTACAAGTCCAACATTAACCCATTAACCCATATGTGCAACAACAATCCACAAAGTCCTCCTCCTCCAACTCACAAAACACACGCAATGACGCCGACTGCTGGAGGAAAGCTGAATCAGTGAACGTGTAAACATCTCAGCGCTGGCGGGGTCTCCACACGGCTACTCCAGAACCCAGGGCTGCATCAGAGAAGGTCCTTGAGGCTTCTCCTCAGGGATGTCTTGCAGGGTGAGCCTTGCCAGCTGAAACAGGGAACTAGCTAAGGCAGCTGTACCCTGGTGCGACCATCAGAAAGCAAGAGACCCGAGAACTCGAAAGGCGGGGCTCACGGAGACATTTATCCCTCTGCCCTTCAATTAACCCCACCTGTGTTTATTGGCCAGGTTGACACAATAAACTAACTACCTCAGCCTCTTAGGTGCTCATTGCTCTCAACTCAAAAGGACACACCTTCCTCATTGTGCTGCATGATGCCGGGGAGTCAGCAAATGTGTTTCCTAGACTATGACTGTTTATTATGGAAATAGAAAGCTCAATTTGTCTCCTGCAGAGCTGTGGTGGTTTCAAAGTGCTGACCATACGGATCGCAATCCAACATGTAATCACTAAACCACCAGGGCTCCTTAGCGGAAATAAATGTTTAAGGATTGGGAGGGGCTCCTTAGCGGAAATAAATATTTAGGGGGTGGGAGGGGGAAAGCTTACCCATTGGCAACTAGTTGGTTCTCACTTGAGACCATACGGGGCAGAGTAGAGTTTCCCCCATAGTGTCCAAGGCTGTAAATATTTACGGAAGCAGATGGCTACATATTTTTCCTGCTGAGTGACTGGGGGTTGAAAACACTCTGCTTTGGGTGAACAGCCAAGCACCACCAAGTCTCCTTCCCATAAAGATAACAGTCTTAGAAACACTATGGGGCCATGTTGACTCGGTCCCATGGGGTCTCTACAGTCACAATTGACTCAGCAGCACAAAACAAGAACATCAAGCCAAGTTACTTCAGTAGTCTGAGCTGTTTTCTTCTCTACAATTAGTGGGGGGGGGTGGTGTAGAAAATGACACCTAATCCACACAGGCTTAAAGAAATTAAATGGTGTATGACACATACAATACTTTATGCAGAGCATGTCACACGGTCAGCCTTCGGTAAAGGTTCATTATTTCTCTTCATTTATGTTTTCAGCATCTCAAGTTTCCCAATGAGGAAACAGCTGGAAGAAAATTTCCAGATTTGGGGTCTGTTTCAGGAAGCCACCAAGGAGCCCTGGTGGCATGGTGTTTGCACGTTAGGGTGCTAACCACAAGGTCAGCAGTTTGAAACCACCAGTGGCTACAGGGAGTGAAATGGGCTTTCTACTCCGATGAACAATTAGTCTCTCGGGAAACTCACACGGGCCGTTCTACACTGTCGGAGAGGGCTGTTGTGAGTCAGCATCGACTTGATGGCAGTGATTTTTATTTGGAGTTTCAGGAAGCTACCACCCTGGATGCAATAATCTTGATCTGACAGCAGGGAGAGAAGGCTTCAAGCAGAAGTGTCACAGTCAGAAGGTACATAATGGGTGAAACCAGAACAGAACCAGCGATCATTACTACATAGTCACTACTCGTTATATGCTACATGCATTACATGTATTAACTCATTCGGTTTGTACAACTACCATGTAAAGTGAGTGTTATTGTCCTGTTAAATAGACAAGAAACTAAATCCCAAGAAAGTTTACCACCACCACCACAACAAAAAAACCCTTGCCCTAAATCCCATTAAGCAGTGGGATTAAGCCTTGGCCCAAGTCTGACTACATAGCGGGAGAACCCCTCCTCTTAACCATTAAGATTAAGATAAACATAAAATGAATATAGTCCAAGTTCAGAAGGAAGAAAAAATGAAGCAAGAAGAAAGTATGGCACCATCTTTCAGAAAACGAAGCTAGAGAACCAAAAGCATGCTTAGCACATTTCTTGTCTGAAGCTCCCCACAGTGGGTGGTGATGTGAAACCCTTATCAGGGATGCCTCGGCAACATCCCTTACAGTCCATCATCGCTCTCAGATCCTTCAACTTTTAAGACAATCTCATATTAAGAAAGCCCACGTGACCCTCCCCTGACCTGTCAGTCACTCCCTTTTATTAATAAGACAAGAGTGTGTGCTTTGTGAGAGTGTGTCCAGAGGGTCTGAATGGGCACCACATGACTCCTTGGCATTTCAAGGTCAGACATCTCAATAATGTTACAAACGTAAAAAAAGAAGAAAAGAACAACAAACATGCCCTCCAACTGACCGACAGCAAGCATTTAAGAACAAGGGGGAAAAATAAATATAAATTTTTCTTTGTATGAGTTCTATCAGTTCACTCAAGTGTCAGAAAAATATTCCTCAATGCATCATCTACACGTTGTAGAAAAGGTAGTGGCACACAAGTTGGATGGGGCCACGATTTTTGTTGTTGGTGTTCATTTTTAGTGAGCTAATATATGTTTTTGTAACGAGTTTCTCTATTGGTGGTAAGCATATAGCTTTGATACCCAGGGATACTGGTCACCACAAGAGAGTGACTATAAAAAGCAGAGATGAGTTTTCTCAGAGCCTGGGATATAAAGGATCCAACGAAGGTGTCAGCCACATTGAATACCCACATTAGCCTTTGTATAACTCAGAAGTGGTTAGGTGTGGGACCCACCCTACAGGGGCACCTTATTAGCAAAGCAAAAGAAAATCTTTATTGACAAACATAGTCACATCCACCCACAGGTATATGGGCCAGGAACTCAATACATATTTGGGGGGAACACACCTCAAATCATAACTGCATAAGGGTGAAGCTAGCGGCTGTACCAGTAGCTTGGACATGACTGAAGCTCACATGATTCTCGCCTAACAGTCTATAGAAGACATTCCTGAGCTATAGCTTGTTTGCAGCCACTGGGTGAATTAAGACAGCAAACTACCTTATAATAGAGGTAGCACATGTTTTAAAATAATTTATTTTTATTGGGGGAAAAAAGGAAAGCAAACTACTTTTATCCTGTGCCTCTGCGAGCTCCTGAGATATTGGCATCTGCTTTCAACTGGCAAAAAGCATAAAGGCAGGTTTCAAACCCTGGACCCAGAAGTGACACTACTATTTCATTGGTGAGAGCTAGTCTTTTGGCCTTATCTAGATAAAAGGGAGCCTGGGGAAGGTGGTCTCGGACCAAGTGTCCAGTAGCAATTCTATACAGTGGAAGAGAGACCTAGATAATAGTGGATTGCTAGCCCCTGCAACACAGCCTAACCTGTAACCACTGTGCTGCCAGGGCATTACGGCCACCTGAAGTCATCACAGTTCAAATAGCAGGCAGACAGTGGTTTCACTATTAGCAAAGGTGCCATCTTTTCCCTCCTGCTCTTCCATCCTTTGTCAAACATCCTGATTTCTAATGAAATATATAAGACCAGAAGTTCAGACACATTGTGGGAGGGGTAATGAGCCCCTGGGGGCTATCAGGCAGAAGAGGCGGTAGGGCTGTCCTGTCTCAAAGTGAAGTATTTCCTTGGCTATTCAGGCTGGCAAAGGAAAAACACCGCACACATAATTCTCAAATATGTCACGTCTGGGCCCAGGGGCACTTATAAGAAAGGTCTGACTCTGACATTACAGGTGCATCTTTCACAGACAGACGGGATTTTTCCAGTAAGAATCTATGATTGTTTCCCTTCCTATCAAGTCCACGTGTGTCTCTTTCATCTTTGTTAACCTGCCGTTTATTTCTTACTCCTTTTCCCGGTTTCCCTCTGCATGTGGGCAGTGTCTCTGAGCATATTTCCTTTGTTTCTTCACTTGGTGTCTTATCAAAGAATTGCACTGTCCAGACAGCTGCATTTAGTGAGTGAATTTGTTAGCTTTTGCTGCAGCATAGCTGTTGAATTTGTCGTACTCCGTGATGCAGGAAGCTATGCCTGGGATTTCTAGATCCAGCAAGCCCACTCGTGGTAGACAGCCTATGAAGAAAACATCTGCACTAAGACCAGCTCAGAAGAAAGGCCTGCTAACCAACTTCCAAAAATTAACCAATCTAACCATTCTGGATCACAGTAGAACGCTGGGAGATAATGCAGTTCTGTTATGCATAGCATTGCCATGAGTGGGAACAGAGTCAGGGGCACTAACAACAAAAGGTCAGGTAATACAAGGGAAAAATAAATGACAACTCTGTTCCATGGCTTACAGAAGTAAGTGCTATTCTTTCAGTCATGTTCTGCAGGCAGGCTGTGGCACTTGTGAACGTGGCTGCGATTGGTGGACGTGGTTCCAGTCTGTAGATGGTGCTCTCATTTGTTCCACAGGTCACATTACACCCCTTGGATGAGCTGCCTGTAGCATGTTCTTCTTACACAAGAGCCCAAACCAAACCACAAATGCTCATTTAAAGCTTTATTTACTGCCACATCTTCACTCTTTTTTTCACCTTAATGGGTGGAGTAAAGAGATCCATCCACTCTAGGGAGGCACCAAAGTCACATGGCGTTAGATAGATGATAGATAGATAGATAGATAGATAGATAGATAGATAGATAGATAGATAGATAGATAAAGATCTTATGCAAAACAATAGCACAAATGGCTCATAATTATGGCCATAATCTTAATGGTAAGTGAAATTTTGAAAACTCCGGACTAGAAACTATTAAAACAGTAGACCCAATCCTTTATCAAAGCAATATATTTCATGCACCATAAAAAGGCCCGGACCCCATTAACCCAACTGATAACGCTGAGAAATGTATAATGACCAAAGGAAAAGATTTATATTATAAATGTAAATTATAGCTATGCAAAGAATCTGAAACACATGCTACAATAAAACCAAAGATTCAATAAAACCAAAACCATTAACTTAGGCAATGGTCCCACTAATAAGGGCAACTATGAAAAATTACATTTAGTTTGTATGCAACATTTTAAAATTATCCAAGTGATGTTATAAGGTATAAAGATTCAGAACCATTTAGACTTCTACTGCTCTAGTATATGATATTTTGTCCTTATCTATGCTGATGTATAATATTGACATAAATATAATCAGCCTAAGATAATTTGATTTTCAACTTATTTGACACATTGGCTATAGTGGTTACAATGGTTAAGCACTCAGCTGCCAACAGAAAAATTAGATGTTTGAAGCCACCAGCTGCTCCAGGGAGAGAGGACCTCATCATATGTGCTGTAAGATTTATAACACAGGAAACCCTATAGAGCAGCTATACTCTGACCTACAGGGTAGCTATGAATTGATACTGACCCCGTGGCACACAACATATTTTTTATATTATAATTTTGATCTTTGTATAAGAAGCCATTCTTTTATTATTTGATATGCTGCCACACTCTTCAATCTGTATGCTGAGCAAATAGTCTGAGAAACTGGATTATATGATTGGAGGGAGGCTTCTTAACAACCTTTGATATTCAGATGACAGAACTTTGTATGCTAAAATTTTGAAGGACTTAAAGCACTTGCTGATGAAGACCAAAGCCTGAAGTCTTCAGTATGGATTACAACCCAATGTAAAGAAGACCAAACTCTCATAACTGGACCAGCAGACAATATCATGATATATGGAGAAAAGATTGACGTTGGCAAAGATTTCCTTTTGCTTGTATCCACAATCAATGCTCATGAAAAGCAGCAGTCAAGAAACAAGTGATACATGTCATTGAGCAAATCGGCTGCACAAGATGTCCTGGAAATGATAAAGAGCAAGCATATCACTCTGACACCTTCTGTGTATGTGAAAGATGAACAGCGACTGAAGAAGATGGAAGAGGAATTGATACATCTAAATCATGGCGTTGACAAGGAATATTAAAAGCACTGTGGTCTGCCAGAAGCACACGCAAATCTTGGAAGAAATACAGCAAGAAGGTTCCTTACAAATGGAGATGGCAAGATTTTGCCCGGTGTGCTTTGGACTTGTTTTCAGGATATCCTAGTCACAGGAAAAAGGCATCATGTTTCATAAAGTAGAAGGTCAGTGAACGGGCAAAGGACCCCGATGAGACAGATTGGTAAAATGTCTGTAACGATGACCTCAAACATAATAATGGTTTTGAGAATTGTCCAGAACAGGGAAGTATTTCATTGTATTGTATGTTGGATTGCTATGACTCAGAACTGACTCAAGGACACTGTATTAGTCTGGGTACTTTGGAGAAACAAATCCACGGCGACTCATGTATAAGAGAGAGTTTTATGTAAAGAAAAGGTGCATCACGAAAACATCCCAACCCAATGCTGCCCAAGCCCACAAGTCCAACATTAACCCATTAACCCAACACCAGTCCACAAAGTCCTCCACCTCACAAAACAGAGGCAATGATGCCGACTGCAGGAGGAAAGCTGAGTCCCTGAACGTGTAAGCATCTCAGCACTGGCACGGGTCTCCACACGGCTGCTCCAGCACCCAGAGGGCTGCATCGGGATAGATCCATGCGGCTTCTCCTTGGGGATGTCTTGGAGGAAGTCAATCTTGCAAGCTGAAGCAGGGAACTGCTAAGGCAGCTGCACCCAATACAACCATCACAAAACAAGAGACCCGAGAACTAGAAAGGCGAGGCTTCACCACCCATTTATCCCTCCGCCTTTCAACTAGCACCACATGTGATTATCGGCCAGGCTGGCACAATTAACTAACTCAGACACTAACAACAATAATACTTCTCTATGCTCAATATTAGAATCCCTGAGGGCATAGTATTGCCATTTGTGTCGGACTGCTAGCCCCAAGGTCAGCACTTTAAACACACCAGCAGCACCGCAGAAGAAGAGGTTTTCTGCTCCTGTGAAGATTTTTAACCTAGGAAATGGTAAGAAGTATTAGCTCTACTCTGATCTCTAGGGTCATCATGAGTAGGAATCCCCTTAGAGACATTGAGTCTGGTTTGGGGTTATGGTAAATGGCTAAAGGGTTGAAGAGGCCTGGAGAACAGACTTCCCGGGTGTCTCATTCTCGTGGCTACTGGCCTCACTTACAACTCTTCAACTAACTGTTTAAAATTTTGTTTCGTGTTTGCTAAAACTGAGATCTAGTTCTCTTGAAATGTACAATCTAATAACATTAACCATAAAACAAACATCCATGCCTAAGATATAACTATTTGTTCTTTCCCTCAGAGTTTTACCTCACAAGAGGCAAAACTATTAGGTCTCTTGCACTGACTTTCAATTCTACCATTCTAGATGCAGGGCTTTTTCCTGGAGATACAAAGACCAATTCTAAAATAGACTCTAGTGAAAGGTGCCTGTTTAACCTTTGACATTACGTTTCATGGGAAAGCATACCAATTGGCCACCAAAGGGCCAATTATGTAACTCTCACAGCTCCTTATCCCAGAAGTTAACTTTTTAATGCAGTAAGGGTCTGAAAGCCAATCATGGGACTTAATAGGCTGAGGACAGATCTGGGGTTGCAACTATCTATGTTGACCCCGAACACAACAGTTTAAAACAAACCCCTTTATTATCTCACAGATTCTGAGGGTCAGGAATCAAGGTACAGGTGGGCTGGATAGGTCTAGTTCATGGACTCTGATGACATTGCAATTAAGATGCTGGCCATGTGAAACACTAAGGGCTAAGGGCGTACAACAGAACAGCAAGGGGAGCAAAGCAATGAAGTCCCCAGGGAATACCAAAAAAAGACTTCGAAGCCAAAGTGTGGCACCCCATAAAACTCAACTGGAAAACATGGCTAAAGGTCAACAAACAGACGTGGAACTATTTATACGCTTTTCTCTTTTTGTTGTTGTTTGGTTTGGTTTGTTTTCTTTTGTTGTTTTGCTTATGCTCTGCCTTGATTCTGTGCTTATTACTGTCTCTGAATGTCTATCTAGATAAGATAGGCAGGATAAACAATCCAGAAGAGAAAACAGCAAGACCGATGAGGGTGGGGTACATGGGAAAGGGGAGGCAGGGAAAGGAAGTTGGTGTTAACAAACCCAGGGACAAGAGCACAACAAGTGATCTAAAATCGATGGTGAGGAGAGCATAGAATGCCTGATAGGGCTTGACCAAGGGCATTGTAACCGAGAAGAATTACTGAAACACGAATGAAGGCTGAACATGACATGGGACAAGAGGAAAGTAAAAGAAAATAGAGGAAATAACTAGGAGGCAAAGGGCATTTATAGAGGTCTAAATACAGGAATATATATATATATATGTAAATATAATTATATATAATGATAGAGAAATAGATCTATGTATGTGTATTTATATGTTAAGTATCAATTAAGTTAAGTATCAGACGGACATTGGGCCTGTACTTACATACTCTCTCATTTGCAAGAATTCTTTGTTCTAATAGACTGACATTCCGTGATGCTCAGCTTCCTGACACAATCACTAAAGACAAAATGGGTGCATAACAAATGTGGTGAAGAAAGCTGATGGTACCCGGCTATCAAAAGATATAACGGCTGGGGTCTTAAAGGCTTGAAGACAAACCAGCAGCCATCTAGCTGAGAAGCAGCAAAGTCCACATGGAAGAAGCACACCAGCCTGTGTGATCATGAGGTGTCCATGGGATCAGGTATCAGGTATCAAAGACCCAAAACAAAAAAATCATATCAATGTGAATGAGGGAGCGTGCAGAGTGATGGCCCAAAGCCCATCTGTAGACAATTGGACATCCCCTTACAGAAGGGTCACAAGGAAGAGTTGAGCCAGTCAGGGTGTGCTACAGTGCTATAGTTGAAACATACAACTTCCCTCTAGTTCTTTAAATGTTTCCTCCCCCCCCACTATCAAGATCCAAATTCTAGCTTACAAATCTGGCTAGACCAGAGCATGTACATGGGTACAGATAAGAGCTGGAAACACAGGGAATCCAGGACAGATAAATCCGTCAGGACCAATATTGAGAGTAACTATACCAGAAGGTAAGGGGAAGGTGGTGGGAGAAAGGGGGAACCGATCACAATGACCTACATATTACCCCCTCCCTGAGTGACAGACAACAGAAAAGTGGATGAAGGGAGACATTGGTCAATGTAAGACATGAAAAAATAATATTAACTTATAAATTATCAAGGGGGAGGGCGGGAGGGAGGGTAAAATGAGGAGCTGATACCAAGGGCTCAAGTAGAAAGGAAATTATTGAAAATGATGATGGCAACAAATGTACAAATATGCTTGACACAAAGGATGAATGGATGAATTGTGAAAAGAGCTGTGTGAGCCCCCAATAAAATGATTAAAAAAAAAAAAAGATGCTGGCCACAAATATCTGAAGGTTTCTCCAGGGTTGCAGGGTCAGCTCCCTCGGTGGCTCCCTCACCTGGCTTCTGGCACAGGGCCTCACTTCCTTGCTTGGGGTTAGATGGAAGACATAGCTCCTCCACAGTTCTCCACAGGACTTCTGACTGTTCTTTGGACATGGCAGCTGACATCCCTCAGAATCAGCCATTCAAGAAAGCAAGGAATTCCTCTCATTGTTCTTTTTTTCCTTATTTGTTAGACATAAGTCACTACATCTAGACTTAGTCAAGAGGGTGGGAATTATGATCCACATATTGAAGGGTGATGTCAACATTTGAGGCTCTGTTTTAAAATCATTGAAATAACTTTAAAACTAGCCTAGATTTGATAATCAAACAAGACCTCTTTTAAATTCAGACTCTGCCAATTATTAACTATTTAACATTGAAAAAACTCATGTGGCATAATGCCCTGGGTCTCCTTATCATTAAGCCAAAGAGTATTTATTGTCTGTCTTTCTTACAGTATTTCTTACAGTACCAGGGGTTTCCAAAAGTTCAAGGAAATTTTTCATTATCATTAAATTTCATTTTCCATGAACTTTTGAGTGCATCTTCTATAAGACTCAAATGAGATAATATACAATATCAGTGCTTTGAAAACTGTTAGTTACCACCCAGGACTCTTTAGGTATTAAGTGACCTCATTTGTATCACACTCAACAGAGATGAAGCAAAAATTGAATAGTATTGGTTCACGTGATTAGAAGTCCAGGAATACCTCCATAGTGCCTGGATCCAGGATCTTATCATGTTAGTGAACGTCTTTTTCCTTCTGTCGATCACAATTTGCTGTTGTTGCTTTCTGTTTATCTTTTGTGTTAGCTTCTTTATTTTTCAGTCCTTTAACTGTCCTTCTCCACATAGCCAGATGGGTGACAAGAAGCAGCTCCATCTCATATAATTTCCACAGCTCTTTATCCCAGAGATAGCAAAGCACCCTCCTTCCCAGTACCTATACATCTCATCTCAGAGAAAAGTTTACTTAACCTTTCTTAGTGGCTGCCCTGTGATATCTCCTTTTTATACTTGCAATGAATCTAAAATCTTAGCCACAGTCTACAAACAACTATATGATTTGGCTCCTAGCTACCTCTCTATCCTCATTCCCTCTCTCCTCCCTCATTCTTGTTATTCAAGCCACACTACCCTCCTTGGCACAACCTCAAGGTCTTTTCACTTGCCTCTACCCAGAATGCTTTTTTCTAGGATATTGATATGGCTCTTCCCTCGCTTCATTCAGACCCAGTGTCATTTATCACAGTAGTCTTCCATGAACTCCCTTTCTAAAGTTGCAACCCACCACATCCAATACTCAAGTACTTCTCATTACTATTAAGTAATTAACATAACCTTGCATGGCATTATAGCCCTGTTGACTGGCTTATTTTCTGCCTTCTTCAACTAGATTGTAAACTCTATAAGCACAAAAACACTATCTGGCTCCCTATTGTATCCACAACAATAAATACTCATACCTGGTACATAGTAGTTGTTCAGATAACAATGTTGAATGAAAATACCAATCACTGTAATTGGAGGATAGAGGACCATGCCCAAAATGAATGACATGCTTTTCCTTTGGGGGACCAAAACCCATACCACAGCTAGGATTGCATGGAATAGCAGAGGGCAGGGGCTCCCAAGAGAAAAGGATGGTATAGTTATCAGAAGCTATGGGAAGGGATACTGAGCAGGCTAAAGCCATAACTCTCCATTGGCCCATGATTATCCCAACCTCACACAGAGACCTGCAAGTAAATGTAAAAAGGAAGGTATGAGATAGATGGAGTCTATTTTTAAATTGTTATTCATATACTGTTCAAGGCTCAAAGCCAAAGCTACTGTGAAGCCCATGCCAATTTCATAGATAAACACATAGCCATATATATATGTGATATATAAAATTTATCACAGTGCCTAATAAAGACTGAAACAAGCCCCAACACTTAGAATTAATGATCATCGATGAGTGGTGTGGCATTAGGAAAGTGAAAGGAATTTTGTACAAAAGCAGGCGTCGAGAGAGAGGCATTAAATCAAACTGCATTTCCATGCAAAGGCAAAGTAGATGTGGAAAGGATAATTTCTCAAAAAGTAACTTTCTGACTGTGAGAATGGATTGATCGTATCCATTCTTTATAGGAAAGTTCCCAACAATGAATTTCCTTGTCATCATGATCTAATATTGGTTACCACCTATTACTCTCATTCATCATCTCCACATACAAGCTGCAGTATAAACAATGCCAGGGATTTCTCCAGTCATATTTCAAGGCCCTTCTTAGAGGGGTGGATTTTGTATTCAAGTGCACACCAAAGTGTTCCAAATCTATCTAGGCTCATAAAAACTATAAATGACCTGGTTTGGGGTACACCAGTACCCAGTGGTGCTATAAAATGTAAGGCTGGTTTACTGGAAGCCTCCCTTGCTTGAGAAAATTGACTTATCCCTGCAATCAGATTTAAATTAGGCTGCTCAACGAAACACTCCATCCACACAAAATCAGATTACTTCACATCTGTGCTATTCCTCCACACCTCAAGACAGCTCAGTGCTAACCCACCCCCTCTTGTCTACCTCCTATCATTGTAGTTACCTGTTATTGAGTGCTACTACTCCCTGTCAAGTTGTATGCAATGCCCTGAACCTTCACATCAATCCTTTGAGATCAGTATTATTATCCTGAGTTGAGGGAGAAACCAAGACTCAATGATTTTGATTTGCTTGCCCCAGAGCTATTATTTGACAGAATCAAGTATTCAACTTTGAGCTAATTCAAAAGGTCAAGTTCTTTCCATTTCACCACATGCTCCCCCTTGCAGTAACACAATTTTATCATTATTCCCTTTACGCAATTCTTGGACAAACCATTCCAACTACATTCTCGTTCAAAACTTCATCACCTATGCTTAAATCACTACACGATTCATCCCCTATGATTCATCCCCATAATCCCAAATCCTGTTCTACTTTAAAGTCATCTGAAGTAAGCATCTTAATTATCTCCTAAATTCTAATTGTTGTTGTTGTTTTTACGTGTCATTGAGTCAGTTCGGACTCATAGTGACCCCATTCATGCACAACAGAACAAACCACTGCTGGGTCCTGCTCCACCCTCACAATTGTTATGTTCAAACCCATTGTTGTAGCCACTGCATTAATCCATTTTATCCATCTTAATCCATCACTGCTCCTCTACTTTACCAAGCATGTCGTCCTTCTCCAGGGACTACTCTCTCCTGACAACACGTCCAAAATACATGAGACAAAGTCTCCCCAACATTGCCTCTGAGGAGCATCCTGGATGTATTTCTTCTAAGGCAGATTTGTTCTTTCTTTTAAAAAGACAGGTAACTCTAGAAGATTTCCGCTGGAAACTGCTGCTTGAACAGTAACTTCCTTCGCTCTCATACCCCCTTACATATCTGTGATCTGGCCCTGCCTGCTTGTCAGACTTCACGGCTCACTTCCACGTCATCATGATAGATACAAGTAAACAAACAAATGTGCAGCTATAGGTATAGGTATATGCAGGCACAGAAACAGAGCAAGTTAGCAGAACGGCCCCGGAGCGCTTCCTTTGAAAATCAACCAATAAAACCTATGGCTCAGAGTTCCGCGCGGCATTTTCCTTCCACCGAGGCAGCCATGGAAGAATGGTAGCCATGGCTGGGCACTGCCCTATGGCCCTGGGCCTCGACAAGGGCCACAAGAATGTGAGCGAGCCGAGGCACAGCCGCCTCACCAAGTTCGTGCGGGACATGATCCGTGTGTGGCTTCGCACCCTATGAGCGAGAGGCCTGGAGCTGCTCAAGGTCTCCTGGGACAAGCGGGCACTTAAGCCCATCAAGAAGCGGGTGGGGACACACATCCGGGTCAAGAGGAAGAGAGAGGAGCTGAGCAACCTGCTGGCCGCCATGAGGAAGGCCCCTGCCAAGAAGAACTGAGTGCCATCCCCCCGTACCCCAATAATAAAAAAGCCTTTCCAGAAGGAAAAAGCAAACAAAAACCTATGGATCACCAAGGTCTCCTTGTTAATGAAGCCTATGGATGACACAAGCCCATTCCTCATTCAAGCATGAGGATGCCACCGGACCAAGCAGCAATTTTCCATTGTGCATGGGGTAACCGTGAGTTGAGGGCTAACTCCATGTGAGCTAATACTAGAGCAACAGCATAGGTATAAGGATAGAACCAGAGTCATCCATCCGGTGCCTGGAAGATTGTGTGCATTGAGTTCTCACTATTGGTCAGTTGTACATGCTATTATGTGGTATTCACATTCCCTTTAGGAGATATGCCCTATTGATACTATTGGTTTTAAAAATGAGGCATCAGCAACACCTATGGAATAATTTGACTCATCATAAATGACAATGTGATATATAATATTTAAACTCGGGTTTTTAACTATTACATATCACATTGGCCAAGATTTTGCACCCTACAATGCACCAGACAAGCCTCTACAGCAAATGGTTGCCTGGCCAATGTCAACAATATGGTTATCCAGAAACCCCGGTAAGCATCCAGCCAAAATCTAACTTTCAGCTTTCCTCATCTGCTCTAGCCCTCACCAACCCCTCACAATTAGACATTTAAACTGCTTGAAGTATTATGGATTCATTAGTTTTATAATAATTTTCAGAGCTCCTCCTAATTATTAGGCACTATCGGGGAAAAATTAAAATACAGTTGTCATGGTTCCTCACCACCTAATGGAAATTATTTATATGTAAACAAATCATTTCACGTTAACATGCCAAGTGTTAGATGTGTGTAAAGAACTAGGATAGCATAAACAAGTAGCGCTTAATGTACAGGACTATAATCCCTAATCCTCATTCTTGAAGCTTTTTTTTTTAACTGAAAGACTTTTTCCTTTATACTTATCTTCAAAATCATTTGTAGCAAAACCCAACATGAACTACAGTGAGTTGCTAGTTGTGTGCCAGTAATTCTGTCCATTATAAGCACCTCTAGGTGGTTTGGTTTGGTTTCTAGTAATTTTGGGTTTAATAACACAATGAGACTACATCAATGTTTGGCTAGATTACACTATGAAAATGTCAAAAGCATTAAATATGTCCCAGTGGATAATAGTGACAAGAATAAGAAGCATGATGAGCACAGAAAATGAAATCATTGCAAAAGCTTAATCAGAGTTTACCAGAAAGATAAATACTGATGAGTATAGGAAGAACATCTGATTTAAAGAAAAATAAAGACAAGTTGTGAGAGTTTTCAGTGAAAACGATGACAAAGCACTAATGGTATGCAGGAAACATTGCAATGAATAATAAAGGAAGGTCTTGACTTTCAAGTGCATGAATAGTATGTTGAATGGATTTATTCACGTTGACAAAACAGTGGATGCTCATGCTATTGACTGGTTTATTAGTTTTGAAACATGCTATCATATGCTTTAAAGAAGTGAATATTGACAGTAACTGTGATTGTTCAGATTATTAACTACAGAGAGGAAGATGTCATGAAGTAAAAATAACTAAAAAAACCAAAGGTAAAAAGAGTTCTATGGATTGTGAAAATTGCATTGAAAAATGTTCGAGACAAAAATGGAAACCTCCCCTGCTCCACCATGGCGTCACCTCCAACAGAGTACAGCTGCCCCTGTGGGTTTCCAAGGCTGTACATCTTTATCAGTGCAGAGTTTCTTCAAGTAGCTTCAAACTGCTGACCTTGTTCTTAGCAGCCCAACACATAATACACCAGGACTCCAGGTCTCCTTGGCAACTAACTATAAGAGAAGGGGGAAGCCATCCTTCAAGATGCCATGCCATGAATGAAACTTGAAAATACTATGCTAAGTGAATGACATCACTCACAAATGACTACATGCTGTATGATCCTATTTGTATGTCACATCCAGAAGAAGCAAATCCATAAAAACAGAAAATAATGAGTCATTATCTAGAGATGCGAGAGTTAGAAGGAAATAAAGAACAACTACTTGATGGGTAAGACATTTTCTCTATTGACAATGATTTTTTTTTTTTTGGTTGGCAACGGCTACACAACTCTATGGATATAATAAAAATCATTAAATTGAACCATTTAAATTGGTTGTTTGGCAAATGAATTATATCTCAATGGAGCTGTTAAGCAAAGGAAATAAAAAAGTAACCAGAGATATCTTTTCTGACTGTTTCTATAGTATTTGCACCAGAAGCACAAGTTGAATTGGAAGAAAATTATAAAATATTATTTTTTCTGGACATCTATCTCTGGAACTTCTTGTAAAAAATAAACTTGTTGATGCTCACCCCCCACACTGTCATAGTTTCACTTGAGCCCCATGACCAGGGAATTTTATGATTCATGAAACCAAACTCCAAACCCGCTACCATCAAGTCCGTTCCAACTCATAGCAACCCTAAAGGACAGAGAACTACCCCTGTGGGTTTCCAAGGCAACGGGTCTTTACAGTGTTACCGTTGTCGTTGAATGCCATCAAGTCAGTTCCAACTGACCTTGTACACAGCGACCCTACATACCACAGAACAAAACACCCTCTGGGCCTGTGCCATCCTCACAATTGGTTTTATGTGTAAACCCATCGATGTAGCCCCTGTGTCAATCCATCTTGTCAAAGGTCTGCCTCTTTTTCCCTGCCCCGCGACTTTACAAAGCATGATGTCCTTCTCCAGAGACTGTTCTCGCCTGACAAGCTGTCCAAAGTACCTGAGACAAAGTCTCACCATCCTTTCCTTTAAGGAGGATTTTGGCTGTATTCGAAGACATTTGTTTGTTCTCTTGGTAACCTATGGTCCTCTCACTATTCTTCACAGAACTACAATTCAAATGTACCTATTCTTCCATCTTCCTTATTTAGTGTCCAACTTTCACATGTATATGAGGCCATTGAAACTCCCATGGCTTTTCCTTAGTCAGACTCACCTCAGATCTCAAAGTAACAGCAACACACTTGCTTTGCAACATTTTAAAGAGAGCTGCTATCAGGGGTTCAAGTGGGAAGAGAATGCTTTGAAAATGATGATGGCAGCATATGTTCAAATGTGCTTGACACACTGGAGGAATGTATGGGTTTTGATAAGAGATGTAAGACCTCCCAATAAAAGAGGGGGAAAAAAGGGGGCTGGGGGAACAAGTACAAGAAAAAAGAAACTGTTATTAAAAAAAAAAAAAAGAGTTCTTCTGCAGCAAATTTACCCAATGCAGCAGATCTTTTGATCTCTTGACTGCTGCTTCCAACAGCATTGACAATGGATCCAAATAAAACCAAATCTTTAACAACTCCAATCTTTTCTCCATTTATTATGTTACCTACTGGTCCAGGTGTGAGGATTTGGGGTTCTCGTTACATTGAGTTGTAATCCATACTGAAGGCCACAATCCTTGATCTTCATCAGCAAGTGTTTCAAGTCCTCCTCACTTTGAGCAAGTAAGGTTGTGTCATCTGCATATCACATTTGTTAATAATAATTACAGGAATAAAAAGCCTCATCTTTCTCCTGTGGTGCAGCTGATGGTTCCGAACTGCTGACTTCAAAGTCAGCAGCCCAAACCATTGCTCACTACACCACCAGGGCTCTAAGCCATGAAAGATACATATAAGTAAATACCTATTTATTTCAGTAAACATGTTGTTGTTAAGTACCAACAATTCAATGCCAACTTATAGAGATTTTTTGTACAAAACAGAATGCAACACTTCATGGTCATGCATCACGCTCTTGTGAACTTTGAACAAAGGAATTCAAAACTCAAGAGTTCAGTCTTGAAGATATCATTTACATAGTTGTTTATGTTGGAGCAATGTTGACTAATCAACATTGACACCAACTTAGAACACCAAGATGTGAAAATGAAAGTGCACATGAAGATTTTGGAGGTTTCATGCCTATAATAAAAATAACGTAACAAACCACGGTGCTTATTCTTCAAAAGAAAAAGTAATTGCCAAATGAGAATAAGTGAAAGGAAGCCATGCTTAAAGCAAAGCTGAGCTTTGATATCCAGTGTTGAGCTTTCCTGCCGTGATGAGGAGATGGTTAAAACAGTGCTGTTAAATCCAAGTAAGTGTATGGCTGTTAGCAATGAGGGTGAGGATGCTACTGTGAGCACCAATGGCAAATATCCCCAAAGATGATATGTTAGGCAAGAACTATTATTTAATGAAAAATATGCATTTACCAT
Source organism: Echinops telfairi (assembly GCF_000313985.2). NCBI lineage: Eukaryota > Metazoa > Chordata > Mammalia > Afrosoricida > Tenrecidae > Echinops > Echinops telfairi. Next base: position 1,274,825 of record NW_022111378.1, on the reverse strand, counting down.
AAGCAGCAGTTTTAAGCAAAGCCCTCAATTTATGAGGCACTGCTTAAACTAAGTCTTACAATAAGACCAGTGACATTAAAAAACGACATTTTTTTAAATTAAATCATTTTACTGGGGGCTTGTACAACTCTTATCACCATCCATCCATACATCCATTGTGTCAAGCACATTTGTACATTTTTTGCCATTATCATTTTCAAAACATTTTCTTTCTACTTCAGCCCTTTGTTTTTCCCTCCCTCCCTCATGAATTCTTGATAACTTATAAAATTTTTTTTCATGTCTTACACTGACCAATGTCTCGCTTCACCCACTTGTCTGTTGTCCATCCCCCTGGGAGGGGGTTATATGTAGATCATCATGATCGGTTCCTCCTTTCTGCCCCCACTTTCCCCTTGTCCTCCTGGTATCACTACTCTCAATATCAGTCCTGAAGGAAGAAAACGACTTTTTTAAGATTATCCTTCACAGTAATACTTTATCACTTGAGGATCCTGTTTGTGGTTCATCGTCACATGATGTCCAGCTGAGGCAGCATCTGAAACATATTTGGTCTTGAATATTTGCGTTTTGAATAAAGGATTGTGGACATACATGTAATGGATCTTGTCATTCAGTGAATTGATAGATTTTATAATGTTAACCTACCTTTGCTTTCACAAAATAAGCCCTATTTTTTCATCAAATATTTTTCTTTTTGGACTTCAGGTGTCAATTTTTAATTTTTAATTGTGTATCTTTACTCATTAGCAAAGTTTATCTTCAGCTTCCTTTTGCATGATTATCAAGTTTGGATGTTAAGGTTATAGTGTGTTGGTATCATGAAAGATGAAACAGAATTCAGTGGTGAATTCTGGCACCATTTTCAGTGATAAATATTCGGTTGTCATCTTTCCAATGTTCTCTTTGACAATTGACCAAGTTATGATTTTTATTTTATATGTGTGAACTTCTATTTTGCTAAAAGTAATATACTGTATACAATAATTCTACAACTTGTAATTCTGTTAGTATTTTTGCATTCATGATTATATCTACTTTCTTCTATGTCTTCTGTTCTATTCTATTTCTTCTGTTCTAAAAATATTCTATCTTTTCTTCTCTTTTTTAATGTAAGATTGTAAAGGTTTTAATAGTATATTGAACTTTGCAAAAGAATGACTTTGGGGCTCTGTGCCTCATTTCTATCTTTGTGTTTTATTTTTTGTTTATTTTCTACTTAAATGTCAGCTATTAACTTACTTCATCATGTCTTTCTTATTAATTTTTCTTCACCAAAGTTTTGCACTGTCTCTTATGTTTGGGTGCCAATCAGATTTTTCTGTTCTTTTTTTTTTTAATAACTTTTTTCTTAATTTTCTGAACTTTGTCGTTGGGTAAATTCTACCCTTTGATTATGCTAACATGGTAGTGAGTTCAGTTTCAGACCTGAGGGGTGAACAAAGTCTTGGGGTTTCCACCTGTTTCTTTATGACCAGTAACACTGGATTTTGAGTTTTCTTCCACATTTTTATCCCCATCTATCCAGGACTTTCTAACATGATCCTCTTCACCAGAATTGGAGTGGGAGCAGGTACCATCTAGTTCTTCTCATCTCAGAATTGTAGCGTCTGATATGGGTGTGACCCATTAGTCTATTGTACTAATTGTTTACACGTGTCTTCTGATTTCATTCCTCTTCTTTACTCTGCACAAGGTAAGGCCAATAACTGTACCTTAGATGGCTGCTCACAACCTTTTAAGACCCCAGTTTTTATTCACCAAAGTAGGTCATGGAACATTGTCTTTGGACAATGTTATCCCAACTGACTTTGTCGAGTGTCCCCTGAGAAAATGGTCCTAAGTCCCCAAGCCAAGCAACTTACAGCCTCAAGGTGTTTGATCATGTCTAAGAAGTTTTTGTAACTTTGCCCCCTATATATTCTACCATATTCATGAATATGTTTAGAGCAAAGGTAATTATACATATACAAATATCTTCTGTCCAATCACAGATATATATGTGTGCTAAACCATATATCTATATCTATCTATCTATCCATCTATATATATATATGCAGGTATTTTCTCACTCTGTTTCCTATACCTGTTCAGCCTGCATGTCTATCCACCACTATTGCAGAATGATGCATTTCATAGTATTTGCCTCTGTTGTCTTTAACTCTTGCTCTCCTCCCAGTGCCTTCCCCTGCTTCCATCATCTTTTGCAAGGCTCTCTATCTTAATTAAGACTGTCTACCTTAATTTCAATTGTTTCCTTTATCATTTGTCTTCTCCTATTTCTTTTTATTTCCATGTAAAATAAATTGCACTTAAAATAAATTGTAAGTTTATTTTTGTCTTCTTTTTTAATAATCAAGTCTATGAAGTTTTCTCCACTAGCGTTTTGCTGCATCCCTTAGGTTTAAATGAAAGTAGGATTTTTTTCTTTGTTTTTTGTTTAATCTAGTTGCTAATTTGTATTTTGGTTACTTTATTTCCTCCCAATCTAACAAGTGTCCATGGATGTGTTACTTATTATCACAGGTATTTTTATTTTTTATTTCTTCTAAGACTGACTTGTGAGGAAAAAGTGCTTTCTGCTTGCATAATGATTTACAGCCTTGGAAACCCAACTGGGAGTTCTAATCTGTCCTATAGAGTCGCTCTGAGTGGAAATCGACTTGATGGAAGTGAGTGGGTACATTGACTTATTCATTCTTACATTCCACGGTATATCTAATATTCTTTGTCAATACAACAATTCGAATGTACCAATTCTTCTGTTTTCCACATGGCCCAGCTTTCATATGCATATGAGGTTATTGAAAAGACCATGGTTTGGTTCAGATGCAACTTGTAAATCTGATTAAGCTTAAATGTGTTTAACTCAGCTTTTCATACTCATTTGACCATGGCCCTTCTTTTTGTCTTGATATGTATTAACATAGTTCCTCTAAGATATTTTTGGGGAAGCTCTGTCTTAGGTAACTAAAATAACAAGGTTTTGTCTTCTCCATCTTTCCCTTTCTAATTTTATAAATTTTAACCATCATTACTCTTGCACTAGAAAGAAGACTTCTCCAGAGAGAAATTGCCTTTGCCTCAGGAAATGAGAGCATTTTTCCTGGAAATGAAAACCATTCAGAGCCACAGAACAGTATGTGATTAACTACAGATGAGTGTTTCTGGGAACAAGGCTCATCTGATTTTTGAAAGGAGGAAATGATCACAGGAAGTAGAAATGTCCAAAGAAAGGAATGTGTCCAGAGGGACTAGAGACTTGAGGCTTGAAAGGGGTTGCTTCTGTGTTCTGGAGAATCCGTTCCATTTCACAGTAACCATATAGGTCAGAGTTTCCTACCCTAAAATCTTTAAGGAAGCAAATCACCGGATTTTTCTCCAGCACAGCCACGGGTGGGTTCAAAGCACCAAACCTTCCAATTAGCTGCTGAGTGTTTAACTATAGTGTGAACTATAGTGTTAACAGCTTCCCGGACTCCTTTGAAGGGGAGTGAAATTTGGGAACCTAAAAAAATGGTGGAGGAGAAAAGGATTAAGTTTTATAACTTCAGTCAAGATCTTACACACACACACATATATAGACACACACACACACACACACACACACAAATAGTTGTTGTTGCTGTGTACAGCCGAACAAAACACTACCTGGTCCTGTGCCATTCTCACAATTGTTAGTGTGAGCCTATTGTTGCAGCTACTATGTCGATCCAGCTCACCAAGGGTCTTCCTCTTTTTCACTGCCTTTCTCCTTTACCAAGCATGATGTCTTTTTCCAGGGACTAGTCTCTTCTGATAACATGTCCAAAATAGGTGGGATGAAGTCTCTTCATCTTCAATTCTTTTTTTTTTTTTT
>NW_022111378.1:1223088-1269575 GCF_000313985.2 Echinops telfairi | reverse complement strand
CTTCACTCCACCCTCCAGGTATGGCCACTCTCACCACTGGTCCTGCAGGATTTATCTGTGTCCTTTACTTTGCATTGATTTGCAATCCATATTGAAGCCAGTAATCCTTGATCTTCATCAACAAATGCTCAAAGTCCTCCTCACTCTCAAGAATCAAGAATATGTCATTAATTTATTGCAGCTTGTTAATAAGCCTTCCTCCGAACCTGATACCTTATTTTTTTTATGTAATCCAGTTTCTCTGATTATTTGCTCAGCATACAAAATATGGTGAAATGATGTAACCCTCAGTTACACCTTTCCAAATTTTAAACCATTGAGTATGCCCTTACTCTACTTGAATGACTGATTCTTCGTCAATGTACAGGTTCCACATGAGCACCAAAGAAGTGTTCTAGAATTCTCATTCTTCTTAATATTATCCATAGTTTGTTATGATCCATGCCTTTGCATAGTCAATAAGACACAAGTAAGCATCTTTCTGGTATTCTCTGCTTTCAGCTAAGATTCATGGGACATCAGCAATGATATCCCTCATTCCTCATCCTCTTGAATATGGCTTGAATTTTGGCATCTTCCTGTACTGCTGCAACTGTTGTGGAATGATCTTTAGCAAAATTTACTTGCATGTGATATTAATGATAATGCTTGATAATTTCTCCATTCTGTTAGGTCACTTGTTTTTGAAATTAGTGCAAATATGGATCTTCTCCTCTCAGTTGAGGTATCTGTCGGAGATATCTGTTCTCCGAATTTCCTAACTTGGCTGATTTTCCCTAACACTTGCTATGATTCCCTTACATTAGTAGGGGTGATACCCCATATCATGAACTTGGGTTACATGAGGTTACTCCTGAGCTATCTACTTCTCAACCCACATACATTGAGAGTTGGAAGATGAGAAGAACCTCATACTTTATGATCCTATGAATCAGCTTTTCTAGAGATTCTGGACAAAATATTTAGATTCACATGCCAATTCTTAATCAATTATCCATGCCTTCCCAACGCATTATTTTGAGAAGGATAGTGAAGCCCCATCTGAGCTCAGAGAAAAAAAAGGGTAATGTCTGCTGAGAATACAGTGGTAGGAGCGGCAGTATTAATTTCCTATATTTGTCACTGGCAATAGGAGCACATGGGTCTCTTGGTTGTGTAAATGGTTTGTGATCCCCTGCTAAGCAAAAAGTTGTTGGTGTGAATCCGCCAAGCAGCACTATGGATGAAAGGCCTGGCAATCTGTTTCCCTTTGACAACAGCCCTCAAAAATCTGCAGAAGTAAAGTTCTTTTCTGAAACCTGTGGAGTCAGAATTGCATCAACTGCATCCGTTTGTAGAACCCAGTCCTCATGTTGCTTTCTCCTGAGCTCTAGCCTGGACACCAAGAAGCAAAGTTCTCTGCCTATTAAAAGCCAGAGAGGCTCCAGTGGGAAGAGAGATCCTCCCTCCTCTCCCACACACCTACACGAATCCTTCTTAGTGGTCATATTCCGAAGGAAACTAAAATACAGTTGTTGTTAGGTGTCATCAAATCAGTTCCAACAAATAGCGACCTCCTGCACAACAGAACAAAACGCTGCCCGGTCCTGCGCCATCCTCACTACTGTTCCTGTGCCTGAGCCCACTGCTGCAGCTACTGTGTCCGTCCATCTCTTTGCGGGCCTTCCTCTTTTTCTTTCTCAAGCATGCTGTGCTTCTCCAGGGTCTGGTCTCCCCTGACAACATGCCCAACGTATGTAAGATGAAATCTCTCCATACTTGCCTCTAAGGAGACTCTGACTGAACTTCTTCCAGGATAGATGTGTATGGTGCTTTCTATATTCTCCAGCACCACAGTTCAAATGTAACTCTTCTTTTTTGGGTCTTCCTTATTCAATGTACAACTTTCACAAGGATATGAGGCATAAGCAACAGAAAATGCCATGGCTTGAGTCAGGTGCACCTTAATCCTCACGGTAATTTTTTTTTTCAACACTCTAAAGAGATCTTATGCAGCAGATTTACCTAATACATCTTTTGATCTCTTGATTGCCGCATCCATGAGCATTGATTGTGGATCAAAGCAAGACAAAAATCCTTGACAACTTCAATTTTCCTCACTTACCTATTGGTTCAGTTGTGAAGATTTGGGTCTTCTTTACATTGAGTTGTAATCCAAACTGAAGGCTGCAATCCTTGATCTTCATCAGCAAGTGCTTCAAGCCCACCTCATGTTCAGCAAGCCAGGTTGTTCCATTTGCATATCAAAGGCTGTTAGTAAACCTTCCACCAATCCTAATGCCACATTGTTCTTCATATAATCCAACTTCTCTGGTTATTTGCTCAGCATACAGATGGAACACGTCTGGGGAGAGGACACAGCCTGGATGCCGACCCTTCCTCACTTTAAACCATGCAGGATGGCCTTATTCTGTTCACACAACTGTGGCGATCTCTATACAAGTTCTGCATGAGCACAATGAAGAGTTTTGGAAGTCCCATTCATCTGAAGGCTCTCCTTAATTTGTTAGAATCCACACAATTGAATGCCTTTGCATAGTCAATAAAGCAAAAGCAAATATCTTTCTGTTTTTTTCTGCTTCTAGCCAAGATCCATCTGACATCAGCAATGAAATGCCTTGTTCCATCTCCTTTCTGAATCCAACCTCTAACAGCAACCTGTCCATGTACAGCTCCAGCTGCTGCTAGCTGATCTTCAACAAAAGTTTATTTGCATGTGGTATCAATAATATTGTTCTATAGTTTGATCATACTGTTGGTACAAATATGGATTTCTTCCAGTCACTTGGTCAAGTCGCTGTCTTCCACATTTCCTAGCATAGAAAAGTAAGTGCCTTCAGTGCTTCATAAGCCTGTTAAAACATTTCATCTGGTATTTCATCAATTTTTGGAACCTGGTTTTGGGCTAATGCTTTCAATACAGCTTGAATGTCTTTCTTTCGCACCATTGGCTCTTGCTCATATGCTGCCTCCTGGAATGATTGAATGTTGACTGGTTTGTTTTGGTACAGCGACTCTGTGTATTTTTTTTTTTTTAATTAACAAAGCAAAATAGAATGGTGGAAAGGAAAGGGAACAAGAGAAGCTTACTCCATAAACTTTTCCATTCGCAAGACACATGGCCCCAGTTTAACAGTAAGCCTGATTCTTTATGAACAACAACAGCTGACTCATGGCTAATTGAGAGCTAAATGCAAATCTTACTCATTCAAGCCCCATCACAATGGAGCAATGACTAAATGTTTGTGCTCATCAGAAGGCCCTCACAACAGCACTGAACTCTTCTGATCTCGACTATGTTGTCCATGTCTACCACAATAACTGCATTTCTCTCCTGGAGAAATGGACCAAGATTTCCTCTGGGCATCCTATATCACCATTGTCTTCTTGGAAGAAAAGTGTAGTGATATGCTTCTGAAAAATAAAAGCCAGGAAAACCCCATGGAGCACAATTCTATTGTGATGTAAAATGGATTCGAAGGCAACTAGATACAGCTATCACCACCCACTGCCATTGCTTCAATTCAAACTCATGGCAATCCTATATGAGGTTTCTGAGGCTGTAAATCTTTACAGAAGCAGACAACTTCATTTTTCTCCCATGGAGTGGCTAGTCAATTTGAACTGCTAACCTTGCAATTAGCAGCACAGCCCTTATTCAACAGTACCACCAGGGGTCCTTGGCTATAGATATACATACATATCCATAAAATACATAGACCAGCTTAAAAAATTGTTCATCTATAAACTTGATATTCTTTAAAAACAATGTGATAGTAATCATAAATCATTTATGATTTGGGACTTCTGAATTTATTTCCAAACAAAAAAGGTGTTATAAAAATTATGCATACCATGTGGACCTGTTTTGCTGTGGATACTTACACCCAGACAGGCAATTAAATATCTCGTTAAAATGCCATTCATAAAAGACCATGCAGGCAGCTTGGGATGGGGCAGGGCAGAATAACCAAATGGAAGCTGGTTTAATGTGAATGGAATTCAGTTAGAGGATATTACCTTTAATAGAAGAAGTATCCATGAATGCCAATTAGGACATTCTATAAACATCCATCTCATGTTTATTGTTTTTGAATTTTTGCAAAACCTCTTTTTGAGAAGTTAGTTTTCTGCCTAGTAGAGTTATGACATACAATCAATTGAATAACGTAGCCTTGAATTTTAAAATAAAGTTTTAAAATTCAAAACACCACCCTGATGCTTCCTCTCCTCCTGAACACCCGCCTTCTAGATGAGATTTATTTTTCCCATGCCAAGTATGGATTTAAAAATCAAAGTAACTGAATTCATTTCATACTAGAAAAAATACTTCAGAGATTCTTATAATGTTTGCTGTAAATGCATTCTGAAATATGAAGCCCAAGCTGAGTATAGCCTTGAATATGATTGCCTCCATAATGGTTACAGATTTCTCCAGAATAAGAGTGGTCATTGACCAGATCAGTCTCTAATCTCCTACTACAAAGGGTTGAATGGCCCAACGAGATTAAAAATTGCCAAGGGACATCATTGAAGGAGGAGGCACTGCTTTCTTGTCCAAGCCTTCTGTGACCACATGCTGACTCTGCTCCCCTAACCGAAACACCAACCAACCCCCAGGGCTTCATTTTCTAGGCAACCATAAAGTAATATTTCTATGGATTGAAAATTATAACTAACTCCAACACAATATACACACTGCACAACAGCGCAAAGTTTAGGACAGTTATGTTTATTGTACTATTCCTTGTGCTTAGTATACTGCCTGGCACATAATTGGCACTCAATCTTTGAGCTGTTTCATTTATTGAGAACGAACTATATATCAACACTGGAAAAAACACTTCTTCATTACCTCAAGAAGAACAAGATGTCACAGTTTTTGAAGTGCTCAGCTACTTTCTGAAAGATCAGCTGTTTGAACCCACCAGCTACACCATGGAAGAAAGCTGTAGCAACCTTGCTTCTGTAAGGATTATAGCCATAGACACTATGTGGAGCAGCATGACTTTTCTCAATACAGTCACTATGAGTCAGAATCAAATTGAGACCAAGGGATTTGGTTTCATTTTATATATTGCCTCATTTGATATATTTTTAAAAAAATCCATATGAGATGAATATTATTTTTCTTCCATTAGCTCAGATAAAGTTAGAGCTTAAGTAATTTTGCCAACATGACCCTTGTGGACCACTCTGGGTTTTTATAAAATTGTTGGTTAGACAATGGATGTAGAAAGAAAACAAAGAGATATAATTCCTCACAAGGCAATGTGTAGTAAACTAAATTCTTAAAGGTCCCATTGAGGAAGCAGAGGAGGAAATTGTTCTCAGAACCAATTTAATAGTTTTTGATTCCCCAACTTCTTCTTTTCAAAACCTAAGCTGCACACTGTTATGACTGGTTTTGCTTTCCAAGATGATGTATTGGGTTCAGAAATAGCACCCACTGCACAAGGTAACAATGAGAGCAGTAACGTTGACAGACCAGAAAGAATCCCACCTCATTAGAACCAAGTCTGTCTTCTGGGTCGCCTTTTCTCATCAGCAAGCAAGAAGGAAAACATTCTTCACCTAACTCCACCATCATCCAATACCAAAACAACATGTTAGGGTCAAGTATAACCTTTGTTAAAGTTCTCAATGCTATTTTTTGAAATCACTGAAACTTCTTTACACTGGAAAACTATCTTATAAGTCAATGTACTAAAAAAACAGCATTCACTATAAGATTTCTGAGAAATTATTTACTAATAAAAACTCTAGTATGGAGTACTGAACAAAGTGGAAAATCCTCATGCCATCTTCATCCTTCTGGAATCATGTGGAACCCAAATAAATCTCCCATGTTTGGGAGAGAATTGAAGTATAAGGGCTAATGCAGAAATAAGCCGAGAGGCAAGACAACAGGTCATGTTACATGAGCACAATTCAGTTTGGCAACAAGTCAATGCTTGACAAATATTAAATGACAATACTTAGGTACAGCCCTACAGAACAGGTCAACCCATTGCACACCACCTTGGAATCACAGCAGCAAAGCAGGTCCGCATGCCCCATGCTACACTACTCCACCCGCATCACCGTCTCATAGATCTCTTCCAACTCATCTGGCCATTATCAATAGCATCCTATTGTACAAAGGTACACAATGGGCCTGACTTTTGATGTGCACCAAAATATTTATTATTATTATTACAGTAGCATCATGTAAAAGAGGTTCCAGTGTATCTGGGAGGGTTTTGTTTTCTCTTTTTTTAATGATTATTTATCCGTAGAAAGATATACCATATACAACCAAGACAAGCACATGACTGATATAAGAAATGAACTATATATAACTCTTCTGACTTACATACAAATTCAAATTAAAGATAGACTTTGGAACAAGACTTATTTGTAATCTGGGTACTGCCTATACTATCAAGTGGCCTTTAAACCATAATCTGAACCTGGAGGCAATAAGATGGAGAGTTTTTGTCCCAGAACTGTTTTGAAGCTTCCCAAGGATAGGAAGCCAGTATTCTCACAGCCTGCTCCCACAACTTGGCCTTGTTATAACTCCTCTACAGAGCAGCAGAAGGAGCCTCATGCCCAATGGCGCACTATGATGAGCTGGGGGAAGGGAGAACTGAAGGGAAGCAATAATAATAGAGGAGCCAACTTTGTGCAATCCAAACTCACAAAATTGTCGTAATTAGAGGAAACACACAGTCTCTTCACCCAAATTATTATTTGCACAAGCAAGTCAGAAGGGGCAGCACAATGCCACCTTGCAAAACAACTCACAAATCAAGCATTCTAACAAAATCTTCCAAACCACCTTCTTAAAGAAAGAGCTTTGGCCCCATGAGACCTAATGTTATGAGTTGGCAAAAATCGTTTTGGCTAAATGCCCGTTTACAGGAAGTGCAAGATGGCCAGCCTAACAGTGAAGACTTACATGCCAGTTCCCCCTAACAGCAAGGACATTCTCCATTGTCATTTGAAATAAGGAAATAAAATTCTCTGCAGTTTAACATTATCCCAGATCCTGTATCACATACTGTAATTGATGCCCCTGCATTACTACTATTGTTGTGCAGGAAAGGAAGACATCCATCTTTACAGTGTGCTGTTGCAGCCCATATAAGAGTAGAGAACTGAGCTGAAGAGCCTCTTACAGAAAAAATTGAGATGAGACAAGGCTGATAACCAAGATGATGCTGTCTTATCCAGCTGCAAACTTGCCAAATGGAAGCTTCAAATTAGAATTGCGTTCCCAGCTGCAAACAAATGGTAATCTGAACCTCCCAGAAGATGAAAACATATTATCATGTTACAGGTACCTTATATACTCGTGTATAAGCCAAGCTTTTCAGCACATTTGTTATGCAGCTTTTGTGGTAAAATTAGGTGCTTCAGCTGATATTTGGGTCGGCTTATACTGGAGTATATACAGTATGTTGTCCTGAATAACCATTAGTTTACCTGGTGCCCCCTGGAATGGTTTAAACTAATCTACCCCACTGAAAATAACTGGTATCATTATGTTCAAAACAAATTTAATTAATACGTGATTAAAAGGAAAAAAACAAATTCTATGTTAGTCCTATGTGCCTCTCCTTTGGCGTAGATATTTCATCAGAAACCGTGATTTTCTTTTGTTAGATGATGAAGTGAATTGCCTAATAACATGGACTCTCGATTCAGTTCCGCCAGAATCGAGTTGCAGACTAGTTAATTCTGACTCATCATGGCCTCTTGAGCATGAGAACAGAGCTGCGCTCCATGGAGTTTTAGAGACTAACATGTCAGAAACAGGAGATTGATTGCTAGGCCTTTCTTTTGAGGCACCTCTGGGGGTGGACTTGAGCCTGCAACCATTTGGGTGACAACAAGCATGTGAACCATTTGCCCCACTCAGTCCTTCAAGCACTGATCAACACAACTTTCTACAGCAAACAAATGTTCTAAATCTGTTGTGCCCAACATGATAGTCACAAATGTTGCTAGGAGTATTACAATATTTAAAGTAATTAATTTACATGTATATGATATCCTGTTACAAATGGCCACTATATTGGACAGCACAGTCCTATACTCTTTTCTTCCATGCTATATGGCCTTGGACATGTAAATTGACTTTTCGGTGACTCAGTTTCCACACCACTAAAATTGAGATGAAAATACATTTAATGAAGTTGTGGAGAACATAAAATAAGATACACTAAGCCAAGCCCTTAGACAAGAATGGCTCAGGTCATTCTGCAATATCTTTTACTCATCCCTACCTTACATTCCCACTTGGATCACCCTTGGAGTCTTTGAGTGGGGCAAATCATCAACTCCCTCAGCTATTAACCAAAAAAGAAGAAGTTCAAGCCCACTCAAACGCATCTCTGAAAAGAGATGGGGTGGTCTCCTTTTCAAACAATCAACCATTGAAAACTTCTCACTGTCAAGTCGATTCTGAGTGACCCTGTAGAGCAGAGTAGAACTGCCCCCCGTGGATTTATAAGACCCAAAGTAAAGTAGATCTTTACTGGAGTAGTTAACCTCATCTTTTCCCACCAAACTTCTGATGGTTTTAAACGGTTCACCTTGTGGTTAGCAGCCTAATGCATAACTCACGATGTCACCAGGGCTCCTCATTGAAAGCTTAATGAAGCACAATTCTATTCTCATGGAGTCACCAGGAGTCTTAGTTGACCCTAGGAAGCTGGTTTATGGTCACCTTAGTTAGGCCTTGCTCAGCTTCACAATAAATCAAGACTCAACAATCCATTGCACTCTCCCCAAAGAGACCCATCTTCAATACCGCCCCCCCAACCAGTAAATGTTACTAGTTCTCAGCATATTACTAAGTTCAGAAAACTCAGTCAATTAATTGTTATGAATTGAATCACATTGCCCACCCCCATATAGACACACCAAAATAAAAATAATAATATATTGAAAGCTTACACTTCCCCCACTCCCTTCCACTCTTAACTTTCCTTACACTGGGTTGCCGAGGAGGTATCATGGTTAGATGCTTGGCTGCTGATTGAAAGATCAATATCTGGAATCCACTGCAGAAGAAAAAAATGGAATTCTGCCCCCAAAGGATAACAGCCTTGAAAACCCTATGGGGCATATTTACTCTGTCCGAGAGGGTTGCTATGATTCAGAATCACATGGGTTTGGTTTCAAGTTTTAGTGACTACCAATCACCCCACATTTGACAACCTATTTTAGGCAAGGGCCCAGTTATCTTGGCTCCCATCCCTCAAAGTTTGTATAAAACCCCACCTCACTCCCCCAAATATTTTCTCCATGTCCAAAAACAGGACTATTTTGTACTTCCTGTGGCCAACAGAGGGGGGAAAAAAACAAAAAACAGGCATGCAGAAGGGTAATCAGAGAGAAAACATCTTGAAAGCTCTCTAGGGTCAGAGTTCAGTAGTGGCTTCTGGCACAGAATAAAGATCTTCAATTTCAGGAAATGTGATGGGCAAAATAGCATGCCAGAAAGCTTTTCATAATCTGTACGCCCTTTTCAGATATTCTCTAATGCTGTGGTTTCAAGCTTTGGAGTGCGTTAGAATCATCAGTATATTTGATGAAATGCTAATTTCTGGGCAGGACATCACAGCCAGGAAATCTAAGTCAGAGTGTCTGAGGCTATCCAGCAACCTGAATTTTAATATGCACCCAACTTATTCTCCCACAGATGACCTAAGGTTACGAGTCGGGGAACCACTAGCAATGGCACCCCTTCTCCTTGGAGTTAGTCTTTTGTTCTTCTTCAGTACGCTAAGGGAAACAGAATAACTATCCACAGCAAAAAGTCTCTTGGAAATAATGGGATCTTCCCAGCAAGAGTAATTAGAGGAGCAGCCTAGGACTACAGCTGCTTGGGACAGAGCAAGGTAATCAGCCACACAAAGGCTCGAGGAACCAGAGGTCAAAGCAAATGGCACATCATGAGCTAGGAAATTCAGTCCAGGCAAAAGGTAGGGTAAAATAAGATCTTAACGCACATAGAGCATTATATTAATTGCATAATGTCAATCTCAGAGGGAAAACTCTCCACATTTGAACACAAAATATCCGAATCCAGCCGGTTCCTGAGATCAAGAAATGGGGTAATTTCAGAACACCAGGTAGGCCTAAGCTAGGTTCTGACTTTGGAAGCAGGAAGACAGAAGTAAACCCACTTCCATCAAGTCAATTCTAAATCATAGCACCCCCAAGACAAAGTAGAACTACTGGGTCGCATTGGTAAGCAGCAATGGTAGTTCTTTACAGAAGCACACAGCCTCATTTTCCCCCCTCAGAGTGACTGGTAGGTGTGAACTGCCAACCTGCAGTTAGATGAAATATCTTAATACCCATCACCAGAATGGCCATGCATTTGAGGACAGACACTGGAGTGTACCTGTTTATAACTGTGTTCCCAGCACAATTATTAACTCACCTTTTCTTTCCAAGAATCCTAGTTGTCACAGTAAAGGATATCATCTCCCAAATAGTAGTTAATGGATAGGTGGCAGGTACAAGTGAAGGGCTTCATAGGAGTAAGTAAAAAATTATCACTACAAAACCAAAGAAACCGTTATGAAAGAAAACTGTCAAAATGTGAAGTTACTGGGTTTTGTTTTTTGTCTTTGACATCAGCTCTCTCTCTGGCTATACACTTCAGTGGTTTCCATTTCTCCATTCCTTTCCCTAGGATTCTGCACTGTTTTATTGACACCGCACCTAAAAGCAGTTTAGGCATCTTCAGGTGACTCAAGTTACCTCATTGAAAAGTTCCCTGAGTTTGGGCAACAAAATGAAGTCTGAAGAAGCAAGATAAGAATTGTAGAATGAATGGGGTGAGGGTTCTCAAAGAAATCCCCATTTGATCACGCTGGCTACCTCAAAGCAGATACACTGTCTCAACGGGGGAAAAAAATTATCATCCCAGTTTTTCTGGTCTTTTTCCCATCAGTATAGTCCATTTTCTTCAAACTTCTTCAAAATAAGCCTCCAAGATCCTCCTTAGAGAAAATCCATCAACTGGAGTCCCAAGAACAGTTGCCAGAACCTTCCTCACTGACCTCGCTGCATTGAAGTTAACTGGCCAAACAGATTCCCTCCAAAGCTACTGTTTTGACTGGATCGTTTAAAAATTATTATTACATTGTCAGTCATTCACTGATCACAGACATATTTAAAGATGTATTGTTTGAAATAAACTGGTCCCTGTATGAACTGGGCATCTAGTAGCAATATTTCTTGGCTTACCCTCATATTACATCATTCAATCCCTAAACACCAGAGGAGACAAGCACTAATACTATTATTATACTCATCATTACACTGAAAAATGTTAAAGGCTGTTGGAAGATACATTGCTTGCCTAAAACCACACAGCCAATAAATGATATAACTTAACCCCATATCTCTAGAGGCAATTCTCTTAACTGGGGATTGGTAAACTGCAGGCTGCAGATCAAATCCAGACCACCACCTGCTTTTATAAACAGATTATTATTGGAAGAAAACTACCCTCTTTCCTTTTTAAAGTTATGTACAGCAGCAAACCCGTGACATTATTATGACCCCTTGCTGATGGTCTCCCTCCATTCGGATGATAAGTCTCTGCAGTTGTCCTGTCTTTGCCCCATTTAATACTTAATAAATGGATTCTCTTCCAAGAGAAGAGACGAGCAGGATCCAAGACTATGGCTCTTAGCCATCCTTCAGATCTGGATCTAAACTCACTGCTGAGTTAGACTATTACAAACCATTCCAGATCAAAGGGAGAGCATTTCCATAGGACAAGTTTGGTAGGCTAGGGAAGGAGGAATGGCAACTGGAAACTCCAGGAGGAACTCAGAAAAGTGAGGGTACATTGAGAGAGTTGCCATAGATGAGTTGAGACAACATATGTATGGATTTTTTATTTAAAAACAGATGGTCTGCTCTGCACACCTTCACCTAATTCACAATGTGTCCATGGGTCAATAGTGATGGGCAAATTTCAAATCCATTTCAGACTAAAACAGACTAGACAGAAAGGCCTGGTGACTAATTACAAAGCTTAACAAACGAAAGCCCTACAGGTTACAATATAACATTGTCCTGTATAATACTGGAAGATGAACCACCTAGTTTGGAAAGCATTCCAAAAACACAGTGGCCACAATGGCCTGGAGCATGCCAACAATGAAGAACATGGCTCAGGACAAGACAGGCTGTTCTTCTGGTGTACAGTCGCTCTGCACGAGCTCTGCAGATGTTAACAAGTGCAGGAGATGTAAGAAACAGAGGAAACAGGTGTGGCGCATATGAGTGGTTTCTGTACGACTTTTGTATTTTTTCTATAAATCTAAATTATTCTAAAATTAGAAGTTTATTTAAAAACTTGTTAAGAAGACCAAAAAATAGCCCCTATTTTTCCACATTTAAACTCACAAGGGCATCTAATTTAGAAAAGATTTTCTTTCCCCATGTGGTTGACATGCTGTAATTCTAATTTTGTCTGCAAGGTACAAAACACAAATTTTAAAATGATTCCCACATAAATAATTTAGTTTGTGATTAGTGCCAAAACAGAAAGAAAAAAAAAACCTGGTGCACATTATCAAATTACTTTGAGCAAGCTTCTACATAAGAAAAACAACACTTTGGATAAAGAAAGCATTGCTTAGTGAAACCCAAGAAAAATTACCACATAGGCATTATTATCCAATCAAACCTACAGCAGTAGAGTCAATTCTGACACACAGCAACCTACAGGACAGAGCCGACCTGAGCCATGGAGTTTTCAAGACTACAGCCTTTACAGAAACACACTGTTCAAGGCTAGAGCCTTTATGGAAACAGACTGCCACAACGTTTCCCTCAGAACAGCTGGTGGGTTCAAATCATCAACCATTTGGTTAGCAACTAAGTGTTTTAACTTATGTCCCACCAATTCCCCTTACTAAAAAACCTATATTACATATTTCACTTACTTTTTAAAATTCTTCACTTTTATTATTGACTAGACGAATGTTTACAGAGCATATAATCAGATTTACATTCAACAGTTCATAGTCAATTTGTTTCCATTCATCCACTGCAATCCCCTCAATGTACCATCACTTATCCTACTTCTTCCCTAGGTTTCTTGTTTCTATTCCTTCCTCTTTCCAAAGTCTCTCTATTTTGTCCTTGGATAGATGCAACCCTTTTAGTCTCAAGTGGTTGATTATTCTAGTGAGTTTAGTCTAGTGAGTTTAGTTCCATACCTTAAAGACGACTGAGGAACATAGTCAGGGTTTCCCCAAGTCTCTATCTGACCAGTAAGCATGGTCTCTTCTATGATTTTAAGTTCTGTTCCACATATTCTCCCACTCTATGGTCCTTTTCAGAGTACCCGTACCCGCTAGTTCTTCCAATCTCAGGGTTTTGAAGACTGATGTTTGAAAGGTCCATTAGTAGATTGAACAAATTGTTTCTATGTCACTTGTGCAATGTACTGATTATTTACTATGGCTCTTCTAGCCATAGCTTCTGTCACTCCCACCAAATGACTTTGCTTTTCCTAATGTGTCTGGCAAAGACTGTAGGTGAAGATACTGATTAGATGACTTGGAATCATGAAGGTGGATCTTACTACCAAAAAGAAAGAAATGAGCCAGGAACGTTGTGTGTCCTCTGGACCCTTTGATCCATGTGAATTGAACCTCCTTGATCCAGGAGACGGCCTTAACACCAAAGGAATGGCAGAAGAGCAGCAGCAGCAGAACAAGGACCCAGAGCATGAGAGAGATATGAACTTTGCAGCCCACAAAGCAAGAAAGATTGAGTGCTCTTGAGCTGGAGGCTGTGCTGTAGAGTTGGGTGCTTCTAGGAATTTAATTGGGGATGTTGGCTTTTCTGACCCACAGAGTTGGAGCTGGAGCTGGGCGCCTTCAGGTTGAGGTTTATAGCAAAGTAACCTGCTCTTTAGGCATTTATTGGCCACCTTAAAAGAACTTTTTAACAGTGTCTTAGCAGGCAGAGGCCAGGCCAAGTGGCTGAAGACCAGAGATAAGCTGCCTGCAGACCTGCCAGAAAAGGAGCTGCTTTGACTGAACGACTGCATCCAGAGCATTTCTCACCTGGATTGTGCCCTCTTCACTTCTCTAAAAAACTCTAAACTCATGAGCACTGTCTGTGAGTTCTGTGTGGCCTTTGCAATGAATTCTCCAACACAACTGAAAAGCAGACTGTCTTGGTAGGAAGGATGAATGGTGGGGCATGTCTGACCTAAGCCCCATAGAAATTGTCCTTGGGCTGCTGCTACTGCTATTGGTCATCTTTTCATTTCCCCCCTATGAAGTTTGAGGAGATTAGACGCATCCCCTGCCACAGCACTTTCTTATTTTTACAACTTGCTTTCTAGGTGAATGCAAATACTGCTAGCATCATGAATTGTGTTTTGAAAACCTATCCTCTTTTTCAGAGAGGAGAATTCTTCAAAGGAGAATATATCTGGCTTCAAACTTATATACCTTACTTAAATCTTTTCACAGCTAGCTAAATTTCTCTACAGAATATCAGTGAGGAAAGGAAGGCATGTGCTATGACAGCAAGTGACTCAGCTCCTAGTGATCTCTACCAGCCTCGAAAGTTCTTTTTATTGCCTGAAGAGGCTAAACCCTGATAACCTACTCTTCTCCTCTTTTAGGTCATGGAATACACTTGAAACAAAATGTCTGCCTCAGTAAGTCTTCTTTAAACGCGTATCTCTCATGTGAAACTGAAAGCTTTATTAGGGCAAGTTGCTCTTGTTAATTGCTTCCATGTGGTCTTTGATTCAAGATTCTTGGTGTATAACAGAATAGAATGTTGTTCTGTTTCACATCATCTTTATTTTTGAGTTCACTGTGGTAGCTGTTTTGTCTATCCATATTTTGGAAGATTTCCCTCATTTTTGCTGACCCTCTACAATGTAAATGATGTCCTTTCTTGATGAGGTGTCCAAAACCTCTCACTTCTCACTTCTAAGGAGTATACTGGGTTTATTTCTTTTAAGACTGATTTGTTTGTTTTTCTGGAAGTCATCTATGTCAACAAATTCATAAGACAGCTACCTGGTCAGCTGGCTGGAAGAGATCTTTATCCATGTCCATTCCACATAAAGGTTATGACATAGGCTGCAAAAATCACTTAACAATATCACATGCTAGTGAAATTTTGCTGAAGATAATTCAAAATCAACAGCAGACATACAGCAACAGGAAACTTTCAGCGGGTTGCAGAGATGATCATGTCTATTTTTTTCACTGCAATATTCCTAGGATTCTGTATACATACATGATGGCATCTAGTGGGTGCTTAATAACTATTGGTTGAATGAATGAAGGTATTTGTCAGTCATAGGTTAACAGAAGTGATCTCAAATTTACAGATAAACTTGAAATACTCTCAAACCCCATGCATTTATGCATCTTCCCAGCAGTGCGCTGATACATCTGCTGAGTAACATCAAAATTTTGCCTTTGGCTCATTAGCTTTATTTATGTGAAATAAGTATTACTGCTTCAAACCACTCAATAATGGAAGAGAGATGTGATTAGCATTATCTTCACTTCCAAAGTAGCAAAGAGAATATTGAAATCAAAGAGTTGTACATGAGCTTCCAACTGCATTATTGATTTCTATTAGTGTTCCTTGTCTGGAAGCTAATTCTCCTGGGATGATTTTTTTTTTTAGATATGTTATCTCAAGCTTATGCTAATTCACATAGCTGTAAACCAGGGTCTTATGGTTTTAATATCTGGTTCTTAAGAAACATTTGTGCAACTAGAAAAGTTCCTAAATTGTGGTAAAACTTCTGTTGGTTGTCAAGGAAGATTACATGACCAAATCTTTGAAGATCTAATTTGTGTTGGTTTAACCCCTACCAATTTATCAGCAAACTCTTACTAGACAACAGCCACTGTCCTACCATGGTACACTCATAGTTAAGGCATCTATGTGGTGTAAATGTAAAGAGATTGGATCAAACATCCTGCCTACTCAAGATTCCATCAAATGACATCAAAGTTACTATTAAACAATAAACTTGCAACCTTATTATGTTGTTTAGGTACTATTCGTGGATAAGAAATCTTCACTCTAAACTCTTAATGGGCCAGAAAGTGTAAGGTTCCCCTAAATATAGAAAGCATATAGGATCAAGTTCAAACCCAGAGAAAAAGTCCAAATGACACATTGATGTACAAAGATACTGACAGGGAGGTAAATGTGGTTCAGAGACAGTCCAAATCCAGAGGCAATTGACACAACAAAGTTTTCAAAGAAGATTCTAAGTGAACAAACGAGTCACATGGTAAATAGTTACCATGGTATTTTATTCCACACATCTGGGTATATCTTTATTGCAACAACGGTATTTAAGAGTTATTTTTACATGTAAGTAACACTGAATTAAACATAGGTAATAGTATTGAAGGAT
The DNA here is from genome assembly GCF_000313985.2 of Echinops telfairi. Lineage (NCBI taxonomy): Eukaryota > Metazoa > Chordata > Mammalia > Afrosoricida > Tenrecidae > Echinops > Echinops telfairi. The sequence goes on along the minus strand of NW_022111378.1, from coordinate 1,253,134 downwards.
GATTCATTCCAACTGAACTTTCTTTTCCTCCAAAGATAGAATCACAATGAGAAAAAGTAGAAGAGGAGGAACACAAAGATGAGGGCCAAACAGCCACACTATCCAGACCCTCTCTAACACAAACAGGAAACCAGGTGAACAATATGGCAACCCGAGAGCCTAGAGCTTCCAGGGGAAGGATGAAGAAGGCCATCAAATGCCAAGGAGAGGAAGAGAGTGAATGAAACTGAACCAGGAGCTGTAAAACTGCCAACCAGCAGAACACAGCCATCCACTTTGAATCATGGCAAGCAGCATTGTAGCCAGTTCTGCTTGCCCAGGAATACACCAGCACCCACATCGATTGGCAGCTAGAGAGATGTGACCTCCCTTCCACATTGTACAAGGTCTGGGTGATGAGGTGCTTCAACCCCCTACCTACCCATCCAGTCACTGATTAAACTCCCCATCTCATTATCAGTGTTGTCACATTTTCCCTTTATCTTCCTTCTAAATCCTTCTTTGCTCCCTCTTCCTGTTTTCTTTTTTCCTTTCCTTAAAAAACTATGATTAATTGGGACCTTCAGTTTCAGCTTCCAAACATCTTTTATCGACATGGATTTCTTGACGCCTCTTTACCACACCACCACCAATGTACCACCCCCAAAACCTTTATTCTACTTGCTGTCCCCATAGGTTCATCCATCCTGGGTTTCATACAACGAAAAATGGAAAAGCATTACCACAACTTCAAGAGGATGCCCTCCAATAACACCTCTAAGAAACACCCCAGGGTGAACATACAAAAACCAAACAACACAATGCAAACCAAAACTACAGAACATTTTGGAAACCAAATCCAGCCCAGCCTGCAACACAGAGGAGATGTACTGACAGTTTTAACTGTTCAAGTCAGAGGTCTCCCTTTGATTCTCTAGATTTATCTCCCCCCAGCACTCTGTTTCGTGACCACATTCCTCCCACCCTCAATTTTAGATAGGAAGTTCTCCAGATGCGCATTTCCTATGTAGTTCCTCATCCTTTTTCTATTTGAGCCCCCACCCCCTTCTCAACACTTTTTCTTTTTCTTTTTTTGCCCCTACAGAGTGGCCACTTTCTCGCTCTCCTTATCCTGCCTACAGGTTAGCAGTGCCCACCACCACCACCCTCTGATCACAGGTGAATGTTCGTGTGAACATAGGGCTTTGTTTCCACGATGCTGTGCTTGATGGCAAGCACTTCTGACCGTGGAATCCTGATGATTTTTTTTTCCTTTTAAAAATATTTTTCTTCTTACCCTCTTAGTTCTTGCCTCTTCCTGCTTCCTGGTTTCTTCTACTTTCAGCCTATGAACTAGGTATCCAGGACCTCCCCCAAAGTCCGCTGTGCTCACCTACCCCTCTTCTTGGACAGAAGTATGGACTCACCCAGTACACGAGCTGGAACTGTGGTTGGCAGCTAACACTGGCATCCGTTTTGGTCATTTTTTTTCCTTCTCAACGTTTACCTTTTTGTCTTCTCCATTGTTTTATTGGGGTTTCTTCTTCTCTTCTTCTTCTGCTTCCCCACTAGTTTATGGTTTTGTTTTTAAACAAAGCAAGTGACCCACCTCTACACTTGGTCCTTTAGCTTCTGAGGTGCACCACATTTCTACCACAGCCAGGCTTGATGGCTACTGAAAATAGTGTGCGATAGTTGGATTTATTGGGGGGTTTCCCCCTACCTTTTCTCTTTTTCCTTTTCTTTTTCTTTTCCCTTTCTTTATTTTCAGATCCCTCCCAACTTTTTTGTCCTTCTTCTCACCCACACTTTTTTCTACCTTTTCCCAGCACGGAGCCAACTACCCTACCTACCCATACTCACCATCCCTAGTGCCCCACCAAACCCAGCAATTCCAGATCAACAATCGATTAATACCCAACACCCCCAGCCCACCTGAGCTGAGCTTCACAATCAGGAATCAGAAGACACACCAACACTCCCACCCACCAAAGCCATCTTTGACAGACAGATGGTGAGCCCCTGAGTGTTAATAAACTAGAGACCAGGGTAATACATTCACCCAGCTGCCTGAGTATATTGAAACAAAGCAAAAACTTAGGGTGAAGCAAACCAACATACAATTAACAATACAATAAGGTCTCAGAGAGGCCAGGCAACATTAGATCACACACACTCGAGCAAAAGACAAGATGGCTAAAACAAGTGCTTAAAATACAGAGCTAGAAAACCTTCTTGACTGGAGGAAGAAATACTCACGGAACTACCAAAAAAATATTGAAAATAATTTTAAGTAATGTAAATGGATTTAACAAAAATCAAAGAAAATGCAGACAAAACTCTAAAGGAATTTAAATCAAAGCAGTACAACAACAAATCAATAAACTATATGGAAATATTGAAGTCATGAAAATAGGAACCCTTAGATTAATAATAAAATTTCAGAAATAAATAACTCATTGGAAGAACAAGAGCATATAATTGAATTGATAGAAGACAAAATTGAGATTGGAGACTTTCAATATTCATCTGTTTAAGGAACCATCAAAAAAGAAATAAAATGTGTGATGGAAACCTAAAATAAAGATAGTCATCGAAAAAGAATAATGTAGATATGATCAAAATTCCAGAAAAGGAAAAAAACAACCAAACAAAAAAACACCAGGAAAATTATAAAAATGTGTTCAAAGAATGTTTCCCTAATACAATGAAAGATAAAATAATGCATCCAAGGACCTTAATGAATCAAAACAGGGAAGATCCTGAAAGAAAACTAGGCAGTAAAACTTTACAAAATCTATTATAGGGAAAAATAATAATAATAAGGGATCCTGGGGTATAAGGTGGGGAAGGGAGGGAACAAAGGGGACCTGATATCAAGGAGTTCAAGAAGAAAGAAAATGTCTCAAAACTGACTGTGGTAGCAATTGTACAATACTGCATGAAATGATTGAATTATGGAATGTCATGATATCTGTAAGAGCTCCCAATAAAATTATTTAAAATTTTCTAGACAATGGAATCCAACAACACATCAAAACATAATAATACATCATGACCAAGTAGGATTCATATCAAGTAGGCAAGATGGATCCACATACAAAAAAAAATGCAATCCAGCACATAAATGAAAATAATCAAAAATGACATGATTACATCTATTGATGCAGAAATAGCACTTGACAAAATCCAGAACTTCTTGACTAAAGAACATACATCCAACAAAATTGGACTAAAAGTGAAAGTCTTCAAAATAATTAAGGGCATGTATACAAAAAGAATGGTAATATTAAGCTCACAGAGGGACTGAAAGCACTATGCCTGATAAAAGAAACTAGACAATCCCCTCTGTCACCACCTGTGTGCTATATTGCAATGGAAGAGCTAGTCCGGGAAGATGGCAAGAAACAGAGGCAAACAAATGGGGGGGGGGGGCTATATTTTCATATTATGTGATTTCATTCAAGAAAATCCTTGGAAATTCAAATGATTCAAAGAGAAAACTACTGGAACTAATAGAAGGATTCACCAAAATGGCAAATTATGAAATGAACATACAAAAATTAGTTGAATTCCACTGCACTAACAAAGGAATTCTGCAAAGAAAATCTGAAAAACAATCCTATAGTTACAAAGGCAACACAAGAGATGAAGTACTTAGGAATAAATCCAACCAGAGATTAAAAAAAAGAAAATGTAACAACATATACAAAGACCACAACTTGTCTATCAGTTTGTCATGCTGTGGTGCTTTGTGTGTTACTGTGATGTTGGAAGCTATGTCACTGAAATTTCAAATGCCAGCTGGGTCACCCAAAGTGAATAGGTTTCAATGGAACTTCCAGACTAAGAACAGACAACAAAGGTTTCGGCTCCCATTTGAGAGGAAGAAGCCAATGAAAACCTTCTGCATCACTTCAAGACACTGTCAGATACTGAAAGCCTAATGAATGAAAACAGAAATATTGTCAGAGATGATGCTGGAGAATGGGGCCCTGGGGTTGAAAGGCACTTGAAATGTGCCTGGAGAGATTCTGATTGAGAGTATAGGAAGATGGGAATCTTCACATACTGCTGGTGGGACTGTAAAATGATACAAATACTCTGGAAAGATATATGGTGCTTCCTCAAAAAGTTAAATATATGTATATATATGGTGCTTCCTCAAAAAGTTAAATATATGTATATATGTGTATGTATATATATATATATATTCATATTCCAGCAGTGGCAAGATAGATATATAACACATATGTCTATCACAGCATTATTTCCAATAGCAAAAACCTGGAAACAATCTATCAATGGATGAATGAATAAACAAACTGTGGTGAATAAACATAATGAAATACTCTAAGCCAAAAACTCACTGCCAGCAAGTCAACTTTGACTTGCAATGAACTTAGAAGGCAGGACAGAACTGTCCCTGTGGGCTTCTAAGACTGTATATCTCTTTTTTTTTAAATCATTTTATTGGGGGCTCTTACAACTACTATCACAATCCGTACATACATCCATTGTGTCAAGTACATTTGTATATTTGTTGCCATCATCATTCTCAAAACATTTGCTTTCTACTTGAGCCCTTGGTATCAGCTTCACATTTTTCCCCTCTCCCCAGCCCCCCTCGCTCATGAACCCTTGATAGTTTATAAATTATTATTACTTTTTTGTCATGTTAAGACTGTAAATCTTAATGAGGGTAAAAAATCGTATCTTTCTCCTGAAGAGTGGTTTGTGGTGTCAATTCATTTACCCTGTGTTAGCAGCCCAATCGGTTACCTGGTATGCCATTAGGGCTCTACTACACAACTAACAATGAATCTGCAAAGCTTCTCCTTACATACATGAACTTAGAGTATGTCATACTGAGTCAAACTAGTCAATCACAAAAGAACAAGCATGTGTGAGACAAAAACTGTAAAAAAATCAAGAAAATGTTTATACACAGAATCGTTCTTTGCTGGTTACCAGGGGAAGGAAGAGATGGGAGGGCACTTGCTAACTAGAGGCAGACCCTGCATTCACTTGGTGAAGGTAAAGGAAATATATGATAATGGGAGGTCAGCACATCATCAAGATAAAGGAAGTCACTGTAAAGAGTACAAAAGTTTTTTATACAAGGTGTGGGCAACAAACATAAAACTATTGAACACGCAATGCTGAAATGACAATATAACAATAATACATAAGTAGACATTCAAGCTGAACAGAGATGGGAAGGTAAAAGGGACTACACTCATCAATATATCACTCTATGTAAGTTTGACAGAAGACTATATCAATCGATATAGTATTACATACAGAGACTTTTTAGACATAGTCAAATACTTTGAGGGAATGAGTCACTGAGCCTGGGCACTAAGAACTATAGTCTTGGGGACCATGGAGGTCAACTGGAATATCATAGTCCACAGAGGCAGTGTCCTATATCCTAATCTGGGGAGTATCAACTGGAGTCTTAAAAGCTTTTGAGCAGCTACCTAAGGTGCAACTACTGATCGCTCCTCATCCAAAGTAAAGGAGAGTGGAGAGAATCAAAGACACAAGGACACAATTGGTCTAATGGACTAAAAAATCATAAGGTCCCCAGTCTCTCTGACCCTGAAACCAAAACTAGACGGTGACAAGCCACCACTGCTAGACACACTGGAAGTGGTCACAATAGGATAGAACACTGTGGAATAAACCTTCAAAACAGAAGTTTACTGGTCAGATGGAGACTAGTGGCCTTTAGATAGCCATTAGTCCTGGGACTGAACTCACTCCTAAGACTCACACTTCAGGCAAACGATACACAGGTCTCTAAGGTGAACAATGACACCAGGGAGATCCACACTCCTTAGAGCACCACGTGGCATCAAAAAGGAAGCACTTGGCCAGGGAGTAAGGCTCTGATGGTAAAAATAGGAAAGAAAGATGATGAGAAATGGTACGCACAAGGAAGGTGTGGGGGAAATGCTGTAACACTGTGAGAATTGCCATCAAAGTCATAAAACACATGAATGGAAAAAATAATTTGCTCTGCAGACTTTACCTCAAATCACAATTTAAAAAATAAAATAATTAATAGGCAAAAAGGTAGGAGCAAATGCCATTGCATTTAGCTCTGCTTTACAACCTCTCCTTGCTACCTCTATTTCCGCAACGAAACACTCAGAAAGGAGGAATGGCAGTATTCAAAGTGGTTATAAAGTAACACATTTTATCATCAGAATAACAGGCTATCAGTTCCCTGGATTTAATATTGAATAGGGCATACCAAATGGAGTAACCATGGACAATCACAAAGGCTGACAAGAAGGCCACCAAGAATAAAGAAGTAAATAACAAATGGCTGACAAGAAGGAACCCTAACCTGACTATCTAATCCAAGGCTATCAGACTGATCACGTGAGGTTGCACCCCTTATCAAACTGAACACACATGACCACATATAAGGCTACTAAGAGGCCAGAGGGGTAGAGCTTCTGACTGCTGCAATGGAACATAACTCTCACCCCCTCCCTCGCTCTGACTGGTAAGTCTTGCCTGTTTTTCTTGACTTGCTATTGATATGTGTGTATGCCCGTTGTAGTAAATTGGTTAAAAGACAGTCTGGCTCATAGAGTGTGTTATGAAAGAACCTGGCCTGGCCACTTTTGAGACGCTTAGAGACTGAAAGGTCACTGCTCTGGTGCATAAACCAACTGATTCCTAGGCCACATACTAAGGAAGACAACTTAGAGGTTGTAAAGTCACTGCTCTAGTGTTAAGCCAACTGATTCCTATGCTCTGTCTTTGGGACGGTCATAAGATGTTCAAGACAGATATACATCTCTATTGTGGCATCTTTACAACTAAATATCTTATTTGCAACCAGGGCAGAATAATATACAGACTTGCCTCTCTGGTTTGGTGTTTATTTGGTGTTTAATTAGCATCAGTGCAAGTCAGGGGAATTTTTCAAACAGGTACAAAGCAAGGCATGAAAACATCTCTCGGCCTGCTCCCATTTCAGAGCATCAAAGGTTGGCCACACTCAGCTCAGGAAGCTTTCTCTGATTAACCTCTTTCAATTAACCTCTTTTCTTTGATTACAGGTCCTGCTTTCCTGTGGCTCCTGGATAGCACAGAAAGGATACCGCTCAAAGAGAAGACTCCTCTACGGCTGGGGAAATAGAAGCTACAGAGAAGGCAGGTGGCCAACTTACTACCTCCAAAGTATGGATTTAGTCATTGAATCTCAAAGGGTCACTTTTCTTAATCTCAGCTCACCATCTATTACTGAATCAGGTCAGATTTACTCAAAAATGGGCTGGAAGTGTACTTGGAAGAAACTGTCTGCTGGGTAGCTTTCGTTTTCTGTGAAAGGGTATAAATAAACAAACAAACAAACCAAGAGTTGGGACTGGGACAACCCTGGTCCCGCTTTACTGTCACATCAGAGCTGTAGCTGTATTTCAACAATATTGCCAGGCTCCTGGGAACTCTAGAATAAAAGGCAGGATTGTGGACATAAAACACATCTGTGTGTTCTAGTGATTGACCTGATAGGCAGAGGATGAGGTTAAGGTGTTGGCATCTGAGAGGCAGGGCAGTGGAAGTTGAATACAGATTTTCAACCCTGGGAAGGGCTACAAGCTGGAGAAATGTATTGCATCTCCACAACATTGCTATGGGGACAACCAACAACAACAAAAAACCTCAAAGAGCCCAAATAAAACTTTCCCTGGATAATGCTATGCACTCAAGTCAGTATAGGCAAAATAAGACGAGGTTTTTGACCCAAACCTAACCCTAACAGTCCCTTGTCCAGGATGACTTAATTTTACTCTGCATCAAATTAACCATCTAAACAGGGTGTTCCATAAAATCCAGCTTGCCAGCTCATTTTCTCTAAATAGATTCCGAATTGTCTGTGTGCAGGGGATCACATGCCTCTGCATTGCATCTGAGGACGAAACAGTTGCCACAGAATTCATCCCAGCTCCTGAAGACCACTGTGTGTCAGAATTGTGTTCCCTGCCTGATGTCTTGGGACTTGATTACCAGGCCTTTCTTCCAAGGTAGCTGAGCAGACTCAAACCTTCAGCCTTTCTTTTTGCGGGTGAGCACTGTTAACCAAGGGACTCTTCTGCTTCAGATTTGAGGGAAGTAACGCAGATGAGGAGGAGGAGGAGTGTTTCCCAAAATGGGTGATACCACTCCGTGGGCTGGGTCATTACAACAATCCAGGCAGGTTGCAAAAGCAGTTAGTTACCTATCCTTTACCCTGCATTGTGGGCTAAAGTATAAAAGTTTTTAATTGCTCAGAGGGTACTGAGTACTTTGAGAAACTATACCTATCCTTTACCCTGCATTGTGGGCTAAAGTATAAAAGTTTTTAATTGCTCAGAGGGTACTGAGTAGTTTGAGAAACTATACCACAGAGTTTCCATTGGCTGATTTTTTCAGAAGTAAATCCATCATATCTTTGTTCCTAGTCCATCTTAAATCAGAAGTTCCACTGAAACCTGTCATACTAATACACAAACCTCTGTTGACAGACACGCATAAATGCATAATCAAGCCTAGATTTCTTGGAGGGAGTGAATGCTACCATTGAACCACCAAGCTCCCCACAGACCTTTTGTCAGTGTGTGTTCTGCCTGGATTAAAAGTCTACTTCTCAAATGTTTTTCTCGATGTTATTTGCATATTCAACCTCCCTTTTTTGTGTGTACAAATATACAACCAAGTATAGAGCCCCAGTTTATTCTTTGTACAGACACATTCGTTTTTTCCTGGTCAAAGGTAAGCACCAGGCAGGAAAACTAAGGAGCATCTTTCCAGGACTACCACAAACCAAGTTAACTCCTTGCGATAGGTGGGTTTATTGTACCAACATAGCCAATGAATACATGTGGGATTAATTGAAGGATGGAGAGGTAAATGGTTCAGCGAGCCTCTTTCTTGACTCTTGCTCTTTGATGATCGGACCACTGTGTGGCTGCCTTAGCTTCTTCTCTATCTCAATTTGCAAGCTACACTACCTGTGGGACACCTAACCCGTGGACTGTGTCACTGTAGTTTGAGGTTCTTTCAAGACCTGCTTTGCCATGCTACTAGTGTATACATCGCTTGAGATGGGGACTGTTGGACCCTGTCATCTGGCTGACTGTTGGTGACCTGCCTTGCTGTTTGCTGCCTGTGGCCAGATTGCCTGAATTGCTCTACAGAGGACTACCCCATGGCCCTCAAGACTTGAAGGACTGCCAGTGTATTAGCTGTCTCACGGAAGTGAGTTGCACTGAAAAATGTGATCTACTTTATAGAGTAATTAACTTTAGTTATTAATTATTATACAAACATATATAAAATCATGTGTCTGGGTTTTGTTTCTCTGAACCCTGTCTAACATACTCCTTGAGGCAACAGAAGGATGGGCTTTCACTTTTTGCATCTTATGTTTCCTTAAAAGTAGCAAAGCCAATAAGTAGAATAGAAAGACACATATATATGATGCTTTCTTACCTGTGCTGAGGAGTAGAGTCAGAAAACTATGGAATTAGGAGTATCCCGGGGTCTAGAATTACACTCAAAACAATATAAAGCAAATTATTTCCTTTAAGGTCTTATTCTTGGTAATTTCATACCTGCTCCACCCCAGACCTTTCCCACAAGATGAGGTTAATAAAACCAGGCTTGGCTCCACCTGTAATTATGATTTCCTCATTTGGGTGTGATCCTTCTTATTACAATGTCATTACCGTATGATTCCATTCCACTGGCAGGACAGCCAGAAGTGGAATGTTCCTAGAGCCACCTTCATAGAAATCTTTTTCTCTGCGTCTAGTTGGTGTCCTTGTACCTCTTTCTCTCTTTATCTATCTCTACTTCTCTACTGGGTAACTGACCAATATGGTTGCTCTGGAATTGGCTAATTTTACTTCTGCTCATTTTTTATTTCTAACTTGAATTCCATCCTACACAAAAGATACTCTACGTAATATTTACCTTAAATATTAATAATAACATGGTTAATAATGTTATTTAAGTGACTATGATTTATTGAGTACTTTATATCTAGGACATTATCCTATTCATGTGATCAAGGAATAAAAAGAAACTTAAAGAGGCCATTTTCCCAATGTCTCTCTGCCTCCAAGGACCAGACCTCCCCATCCCATACTGCCAATAGACACTGCAGGTTCAAGATTTTGTATATTCATCTTTTTTCCTATTCTTTAAATGCATTTCATCAAATGCATGTGTAGAAAGAATCCAACTTTATGCCTTTTAAAGACATATGTGCACACATAAATCTGAAAATTATTTCATAAAATATATCTTGATTTGTTGCTTTTCAAATACATTCACAATAAGCTAACATGAGCAGAAAAGTGTGATCCCCTGTATTTCTTCAAGAAACATTTACATGTTCATATATCATAGCTTCAGCAAAATTTATAGTAATTTTTTCTTATCAGCAGTATTTGCTTTATTTATAGACAGACACTGGTATTGTTGCTGTTGATAGCAACCCTTTGTACAACAGAAGGAAACACTACCCAATCCTGTGTCATCAACAATGGTTTCCATGTTTGCATCGTAACCACTGTGTCAATCCATCTTGTTGAGTGTTTATCTCTGTTTTTACTGACCCTCTACTCATGGTACTAAGTATTCACAAAATAGGTAGCAAAAATTTTCCCCATGTGACATTTAAAATTCCACCCTCTGGGATTAATTTTATTTACCTGAGATATGGCCTCTTATTTGGTCTACTTTCAAAGTATTAATTTTATTTATTCACTGAAAAAAACAACATTTGGCCACTAATAGCTGACTGTAAATTCATATTCCAGTTGCTTCCTGACAGAAGGAACTAGAACACAAAAATAGTTAATTCCATGGAAAAAGAGTAACCAGTAACCAGTTGTCATTGAATCTCTTCTGACTGATGGTAATCCAGTTAGAAACTGTGCTCCAATCACTGAAGTGTCAAAAACTGTGCTCCAATCACTGACGATATGGTTGCTATAGCAAAATGTGATGAAGAAAGCAGATGGTGCCTGGCTGTCAGAAAGAATAGTGTCTGTTCTTGATGGCCTGTTTCAAAACAAGCACCCATCTAAGTTAGGAGTCAGCCATGCCCACACACACACACACAAAAAAACACTACAGCCTGTGTTCTCCAAGGATTGTAAATAATAAAATCAAAACCCATAGGAGGAAATGGTATCAGAGCTTAAATTCTAAACACCCCCTTTTCGAAACACGATGGATGACAGAGGAAGCCCAAAATTCATTTGTAAGGATCCTGTATGGATTGAATCTCTGGCAAATCCCCTCCGACCATATTGTAAGAATGTGATTAGCCTTAATATCAGATGTAAAGTGAATTTTAGCAGCTATACTTAAGCTGGAATGTAACACATTGTTTGATCTCCCCTTTGGCCCCTTTTGAATCTATTCCAGTTTTTAGATACCCTGTTTCCCCGAAAGTAAGACATCCCCTGAAAATAAGACCTACTTACAATTTTGCCGCTGGCTGAAATATAAGGCATCCCCCCGAAAATAAGACCTCCCGAAAATAAGGCCCCCTGAAGCTACCGTAACTCTGGACTCTGGACCATAGCGGTGGGTGCCACTGCGCAGCTCACTGTTGGCTGCAGTGCAGCCAGAGCAGACAGGAAGTGTGACATCTCTTTTAATAAAACAATAAACAATAAATGTGTAACATATTATTCTTCATGGAAAAATAAGACACCCCCTGAAAATAAGACCTAGAGAGTCTTTAGGAGCAAAAATTAATATAAGACACAGTCTCGTTTTCAGGGAAACAAGGTATATTCTGCTTTTTTTTCTATTGAGTTCTTCTCTGTTTTATTTGGTCATTGTTGCTGTGTATTTTTTTTGTTCTTTGTCTTTGTTTTGGATATTTTTCTGTATTCATGATGAGTGAATCCATGGAAACAGTAAATAGATTAATAATTACTGGGGGGCATAGAAGAGGAAGTTAGGGGGAAATGGGAGTTAACAGCAATAGGTACAAAAAAGAAGAAAATATTTTAGAGTTGATTGTAGTGACAATTACACAATCTGTCTTAATTTGATTGAACTATTGACTTGTACGCTATGCTAATTATGTCAATAAAACTATTTAATAATTTTTTAAATGTACTCCTTTGAGTTTCAATGGCTTACTTTTCAGCAGTCGATCACAAGGTCTTTCTACCTAGATGCCTCTAGGTGGGCTTACCTCTCCAACCTTTCAGTTAGCAGTCAAGTTTGTTAACTATTTGTACCGATGGCGAAGATCATCTCCTCCAAGGAGGATGGTGAACTACTTAAAACTTTTCCTCCATGATTCTTACCTGCATCAGCCCTGCTTTCTCATGTGAAATGGCTCAGCATTTCATTTATTGGAGATTTCATTTACTGGGGAAAAATGATCATAATTCTAGCCATGAAGACCTACTTGGCCCAACTGTAATAAATCCAAAAATATAGTTGAAATATTGTACAGAAAATGCTATGCTAGATCAATTCTAAGTGTCCAAGTGAAAACCACAATTGTAATAAAGTTGCTTTAAAGAAGATATTCTAAGTTTGTTGTTGTTTGGTTTTTTTTGCTGAATCAAAGGAATGAGGTCCTTTTAACCTAATTGAAATTATATATATTTTTCCTTATGAAACTGGAGAAACAATTTGATTCACCAAGGTCTTTAATCATGAAATGATTTGCCTTTCAGAACTGATAAGTAGATAGTTATAATAACAACCCATCTCTTTCATCCCTCAAAGAGTGCTGCTCATTCAACCTGGATCCTTTAGTAAATACATGGAGCAATTCCTTTTATAGGTTTCAAAGAACAAAGAAAACTTCAAGGCTTTCCCCCCTCCTCAGCTCCTTAAACTTGGTTTAAGGCAAGACCTATGTTTCACTAAATTATTTCTGAGTGTTTGTAATGATATTAAAAATATTAGCTACCCAAAAGGCTCAGAAAATCAAAACTGTGTTTTTTTCCTTTCCAAAGCTAACATCCATCAACACTGAACTTTTCACTATTGTTTGAACTAAAGGCACTGAAATTAAAGTTAACCATTAACAATATCCTGTAACATGGCAGTAGCACTTCTGAGCAAGGCATCATACCTCGAGGAAAATCAAAATCCTTATTTTAAAATAAGTATTCAAGTACCTGTCATGCCCACTTCTGAAGCTCTGAGAGAAGGGATATAATTGAAATGATAAATGAGAAATAATTTATAAATGTTACCCAAATATAACATGCTATTTCTTATAAAATTCAAATTAAATAATTTACTTCAACTATTTAAAATATCCAATTATAGCATCTGAAATGCTCTAATTTTATTGTGCAGTAGACTGCTGCACATTGTAGCATCACATCACCCCATCCATTGCCATCAAGTTCATAGCAATCCTTCATAGGGTTTCTGAGGCTATAAATCTTCACAGGAGTAGACATCCTCAACATTCTCATTCAGAGCAGCTGATGATTTTGAACCCCCAACCTTGTGTTAGCAGCTCAATATTTACCCAACAGTGCCACCAAGGCTCCTTTACAACCATATATGCCACCTCATTGCCAGCAAGTCAATTCTGATTCATGGGGTTTCTGTAAAACAGAAAAGAACTGCTCCTGTGGTTTTCTGACACTAAAATCTTATGGAGCAGAAGCCTCGTTTTCTGTGGAGCAAGCTGGTGGTATTGAACTACTGACATTGTGGTTAGCAGACCCACTACTCCACTAGAGCTCGTTTTATAACCATATCATATCATCAAATATACTTTTAGTTATCCCTGGCAAGTGTATAGGAATTCATGTATTAGTTAAGTATGCATTAAAATCTATTACTCTCACCCCTCCCACCTGAAGAATTTACTTTAGAGGACAGCACTGAAGCTGCAGCTCAGGGAGAGGGACCAGTCTGATCAGAGCACACAGGAGCAAATGAAGGAGGAGTAAAAGAGAGAGGAGCACATCCTGGCCCACCAAGCCTGGAGGAAAATATCCCCGCTCAGAACTGTCAATGAACAGAGTGGACCATATGGCTGGCCCCAATCTGAGACATGACGTCCCTCGCTGACCCATGGCCCTACAGGGGACAACACCAGAGACACAATGTCAGGATTGACCCGGTCTGACCCCACCACACCAAGGCAAAACACTAAGAGTGTGTGGCAGAGCAGCGGGTGAGCAGAGCAGGGAGGTCCTGAGGGAGTGCAAAGGGCAAAGGATAGACTTAGGGCCAGGGAATGCCACCCCATCAGACTCAACTGGAGGACACTCCTAGAGGTTAACAAACAGACCTTGAATTGTTTACAGGTTTTTATTTTTTTATCTACTTCTTTATATTCTGTCATAGTTTTTGATGTTGTCATTTGTTTTCTTTTGTCACTTTGCTTTGCTATGTCTTGTTTTTTTGTGCATATTTTTATCTCTGCAGGTATATCTAGATAAGATAGGCTGGATGAATAGTCAGGAGGAGAAAACAACAAAACAGATGGTTCCAAAGGGACATGGGAGAGGGGAAGGTCAGGGAAAGGAGGTGGTGTTGACCAACACAGGGACAAAGGAACAACAAGTGATCCAAAATCAGTGACAAGGATGGTGTGAGAGGCCTGGTAGGGATTGATCAAGGGCAATGTAATTGAGAGAAATTACTGAAACCCAAATGAAGGCTGAGCATGATAGTGGGACAAGAAGAAAGTGTAAGGAAATAGAGAAAAGAAATTGGAGGCAAAGGGCATTTATAGAGGTCTAAATACAGCCATGTACATATGTAAATATATTTATAGATGATGATGGGAAAACAGATCTACATGCATATATTTATAGGTTTAGTATTAAGGCAGCAGGTGGACATTGGGTCTCCACTCAAGTACTCCCTCAATGCACAAACACTTTGTTCTATTAAATTGGCATTCCATGATGCACACCTTCCTGATACAACCACTGAAGACAAAGCAGGTGCATAAGCAAATGTGGTGAAGAAAGCTGGTGGTGTCCAGTTATCAAAAGATATAGCATCTGGGGTCTTAAAGGCTTGAAGTAAACAAGTAGCCATCTATCTCAGAAGCAAGAAAGCCCACATGAAAGAAGCACACCAGCCTGTGTGACTACGAGGTGTCGAAGGGATCAGTTATCAGGCATCAAAGAACAAAAAATCATATCATTGTAAATGAGGGGGAGTGCAGATTTGGGACGCAAAGCCCATCTGTAGGCAACTGGACATCCCCTTCAGAAGGGTTGCTGGGAGGAGATGAGTCAGTCAGGGTACAGTGTAGCAACGATGAAACATAAAACCTTCCTCTAGTTCTTAAATGCTTCCTCCCACCACTATCATGATCTCAATTCCACCTTATAATCCAGCTAAACTGGAGGATGTACACTGGTACAGATAGGAACTGGAAACACAGGAAATACAGGACAGATGATCCCTTCAGGACCAGTGGTGAGAGTGGCGATACCAGAGGGTGGAGGGAAGATGGGGTAGAAAGAGGGAACCAATTATAAGGATCTACATACAACCTCCTCCCTGGGGTATGGACAGCAGGGAAGTGGATGAAGGGAGACATCAGACAGTGTAAGATATGACAAAATACTACTTTATAAATTATCAAGGGTTCATGAGGGAGGGAGCAGCAGGGAGGAAGGGGGCAAAATGAGGAGCTGATACCAAGGACTTAAGGAGAAAGCAAATGTTTTGAGAATGATGAGGGCAACAAATGTACAAGTTTGCTTGACATACAATGGATGGATGCATGGATTGTGATAAGAGTTGTATGAGCCCCCAGTAAAATGATTTTTAAAAATACCAAAGGAATTAAAAAGTCACAGGGACCCTGTTCATGTAAATGCTGTCTAGTAAGTTAAGAAGTTAATATGAGTAACATAATAATTCATTTATTGTGGTCTGAAGCTGGACTATATTTTTATCATTTCTTTTTCTCAGCAATGTAAATTCTAAACCACTGGCTGAATTAAAGACTATCAATAGAATTTTTAAAATCTATTATTTTGGTATAATTATGCTGCCTTATTCATCGCTCATTTGTTTGGTAAGGTCATTGAAAAGTGTAAATGAAAGGCAAAAAGCTTCACATTTTCCCATAGGTGAAAGATAACAACTAACTTTTCTTAAGCGATTACTATGTTCTCAGCTCTTTAGACATTAAACCCTTTCATCTTCAGCGTGACCGTATAAAGTAAATACTGGTACTCACAAAATACGAAAGAAGTTTGAGACTAAGCAATTTACAAAAGCTCAAATAGCTGATTGATAAACATGAATTTGCCATTAAAAGATAAGACAGGTTAATCAATCCATATAATCTATATTTGAAATTAAGGAAAACAATCATGATAGCTCCACGCTTCCTCTTTTAACATAACATGTCAGGCCTGACTAAACAGGAGATTCACTAGTATTTCCTTATTAAGAGTACATCATAGAATGGCACTAAGTCTTTTTGAAACTAGCAGAGAAATAGATAACTGTTTGTGATTATAGATTTCTAGTTGAGGAAAGGAGAGGCAGGATGCTTCCCCATAACATGAAACTCTAAAACTCAGAAAAGAAAACTCAAACATCATCCTTAACACAAAATGATAACATGATTGACAGACTAAATATGCCAAGAGAAGTTAATTAAATACTACATACATTATTTTGTTTTATCTTAAGGTGGTCAGCCATCGCTTGTCTGTCAGTTTCTCCACCTCTGGTATTGTGTATTGCTTTGCTGCACTGTTTGAAACTGGCATTTTAAATACCAGCAGGGCCACCCAAGGTGAACAGGATCACTATGAGTCAGCATTGACTCCATGGCAGTGAGTGTGAGAGAGAGTGTGTATATGCCTGCAAAGAAGTCCTGTTAATACATCTATAATTCAAATTTATGCACCTTTCCCTAACGCTAGAGATTTATCAACTTTAGAAGTCTACCTATCTCTTCAGTCTGAAATTAATCAGATGTGAAATCAAGATATATTGATAATTATTGGTAACTGGAATGTGACAATTGAAGGCAAAAACAAAGGGAAAATAGTTTGAACATATAACCTTGGTGATAGAAATAATGCTGGAGATCACATGATATAATTTTGTAAGACAAATGAATTTTTCAATGCAAATACCTTTTTTCAACAACATATATAGCTACAGTGCTACAGTGTACATGTACCTCACCAGACAAAATACACAGGAGTCAAACTGACTACGTATCAGCAGAGAAGCTCAACATTAGTAGCCAAAACAAGGCCACAGGGTGATGGGGCAGTTACTCATATGTAAGTTTAGGGTAAAGTTGAAGAAAATGAAAACCAGTTCAGAAGAGTCAAAACACATAAACGTCACGTGAACAGGTTTGAAACACGAGTGGCAGAAGATCTGATGAGCTGCTGGATGACATGAAGAAAGCAAATGGTCACAGGTTTTTTGTGCCAACATGGAACTTGTAAGAAGATATGGGTGGAGTTTAGCCTGTCAATCAGGGCGCAGCTTGATGACCTCCTTTGGAGGTGTGACAAGATAAATGGCTCTCTGGAGGCTGGTCCCTCTCTCTCCCTGCTTACACTTTCCTGCTGGCAAGTCAGGCTGAGACCTGCCAGAGTCCTGCAGATGCATCCACCACCACTGGATCCACAAGACTTTACACCCCCGTCCTGTGATCTTTCTGCATCCTGCACCATTGCATGTGACTGTGTGAGTCTGAAGGACTTATGGATTAGAATCGGACTTATGGACTTGATCTGGAGTGGGATGGGATGTTTCCTTGATATATAATTACTTCTTGATATAAAGCTTTCTCTTACACATATATAAATGAATGTCACCAGATTTGTTTCCCTGATCAACCTGGCCTAACACAGTTATTAAAAAGAAAAGAAAGAAAATTCAAAATGGATGTCATTAGAGACTGAAACTTGCCCTTGAATGTAGAGTCAAAAAGCAAATGAAAGAAATGAGGAGGAAAAACTGGATAACCTCAAAAGGAAGTTCAAGAACACAAAGAAAAAGTATTATAACAAAAGGTGCAAAGACCTGGAGTTAGAAAACAAAAAGAAGACACTCATGATATCTCAAGTATATCTTCAACTGAAGAAAAATTCAAAACTAGAGTTGCTACACTGGGTTTCCAAGACTGTAAATCTTCATGGGAGTAGAAAGTGCCATCTTTGTCTTGAGGTGGTTTTAAACTGATAACCTTGCGGTCTGTAGCCCAACATATAACCAACCATACCACCAGCACATACAGGACAAAAATTCTATCACTGAACCATCATATATTTTTAAAACAGCAATCAAATCTTCACTTCCAAAATGACAAAAGGAGCAACAATGGTCGTGCCAAAAAAAAAGGCTGAGGCCAGATGCAGCAATTCACTACACAAACGGTACCTGCTTTGTAACCAAAGGCAAGGCCATCAAACAGTTTGTAATTCCAAACATAGTGGAGGCTCTAGCCTTCAGAGGCATTGCCAAGGCAAATGTCTTCATTGCCTACATTTCACAAACTGTGCGTGAATCTACAATCCTGTGTGAGTTGTACCATTCACAGCAAGGTGGTCAGGAGGCCGTAATGTGAGCCGGGCAGGACCGAATACCCATGCCTGATTTAGAACTGCAGGCCTCCTCCAAAGCCTACGTAAAGATTAAAAGCTGAAGAAAACTAAACCTGAAAGAAAATTAAATAGAAATTTTATTTTTTTAAAGCCCATCTGTAGGCAACTGGAGATCCCCTTCTGGAAGAGTCACGGGGAGGAGACGAGCCAGTCAGGAGGCAGTGTAGCAACAATAAAACATACAACTTTCCTCTAGTTCTTAACGCTTCCTCCCCACCCACTATCATGATCCCAATTCAACTTAAAAATCTGGCTAGACCAGAGGATGTACACTGGTACAGATAGGAACTGGAAACACAGGGAATCCAGGACCAATGATCCCTTTAGGACCAGGCGTGAAAGTGGCGATACCAGGAGGGTGGAGGGAGGGTGGGGTAGAGAGGGGGGACCGATTACAAGGATCTACATATAACCTCCTCCCTGGGGGGACGGACAACAGAAGGGAGACATCGGACAGTGTAAGATATGACAAAATAATAATTTATAAATTATCAAGGCTTCATGAGGAAGGGGGAAGCGGGGAGGGAAGGGGAAAAATGAGGAGCTGATGTCCGGGGCTTATGTGGAGAGCAAATGTTTTAAGAATGATGAGGGTAACGAATGTACAAATGTGCTTTATACAATGGATGTATGTATGGATTGTGATAAGAGTTGTCTGAGCCCCCAATAAAATGATTTAAAACAAAAGAGTACACTGAAACAAAAGAAAACTGGACAACAAAGAAAAAAAAGAAGAAGAAGAGCCGGATGGCATAGTGGTTCCACATTGGGCTGTTAACCACAAGACCAAGAATTTCCTGGATCCCTAAAAAAACGATGAAACTACCAGCCACTCTGTGGGAGAAAGATGAGGCTTTCCACTCCCATAACGAAACACAGTCTTGGAAACTCACACACACAGCTCTACTCTGTCCTCTAGGGTATCAACTGGAACCAACTCAGTGACCTTCAGAGGAACACTCAAAGAGAAAATAACATCAACAACGACAAAAATCAAAATAAAGACTAAGAATTACACCAGAGAAGATACCCAAATAACTAGCAAACACGTGAAGAAATGGCCATGATGCAGATCAAAACAAAGATGAGGTATCACCTTACACCCTCAATGATACTCAATTCAAAAAGCAGAGAACAACACATGTTGTAGAGAATATGGTATTAAAAAAAAAAATTGAAAAAAGTGATGTGTTATTTCCCGAAACAACTGGGACAAGAAATACCATAGGATCCAATAACACCTCTGTTGGACATAAGCCCCAAAGAAGTAAGAAGCAGAACACAGACAGACACATGCTCCCCGTGTTCAGTGCAGCACAGTACACAATAGCAAAAAGGTGGAAACAGCCCAAATACCCATCCATTGAGGAATGGATAAAGAAACACTGGTACAGACACCCTAAAAAGCAGCAATGGAACCACAAAGCACCTCATGACTTGGATGGACCCAAAAACCATTATGCTGAATGAAATTAGTCAATCGCAAAAGGGAAAATAATGTATGAGTCCACACTCTAAGGAAAAAACCAAGGCAGACTTCTGTTCTCCTGTCATGTGGTCTTCTAACAATGTAATGTGCTGCCTAATTCCATGTATCACCCCTTTATTTGAACATCTTAAAAACCACCTCAATATAGGGGCCCACATGAAGTTAGTTTTTCTCGTTGTGGTCTTGCCATAGAACAGTGTTCTACGATCACCCACATCCACATAAAACCTCAAACAGAAGTCCAGAAGATTCAGCTTTTGACAGACACTCTTACAGAAGCGTGTGGGAAAAGCTATTTGCTGCTTAAGCAAACAAAACAGTTCCTGGCCTGTGGGAGAATACTGATGGCTCAGCTCTGGATGCTGGTGAAGCAATGGTTGGCCTTATCTCCACCTGGGATAAACAGAGACTTGTCTCCTATTCCCTGATTAAAGCTGTGTTAATGCTTCTGTTTAAACCTTCAAATTGTGAACTGTCCCTTTGTGTGAAACCTGTCACATGTTGCAGGTTCTATGCAGGACTGAGTGTATTTAAGCTCATGTCTAATAAAGTATGAAACCTGGAGTGTCTATACTGCAGGGGCCCTCACAATCTAACAGGATATCCCTTTTGTATATAAGTTTTCTCATTGCATAGCATGCCCCTCTTGAACCCGTTCATAATGTAAGATAAGAGCCAGTGTCTATATTATCTTACACAAGAGTAATTGGTGAAACTTATTGGAAACTTGTATTAAGAAAATATCAAATATGTCTGTATTAGAAAAAGTGATTACACTTCTGATTATGGGTAAACCAGGTGGGGCAACTCACCACTGAGAAAAATGTTTAACATTACTTATATAGACCTCCAGGGGAAAATACACCCAGTATTATGTTCCTAATTGAGCCCTATTTTTACCTAGTTTCTACTCAGCCCCTGGTGACCCAGGCAATGAGCTACAGACAACAACGACATTGGACTGTCCTTTATGGAGTCACAACACCCTTTTTAGACTGCTCTAAAAGAAACCCCATTAGGGGAACTGGACTATACCTTAAACTCACTTGTAACAGAGCTAAGGAACTGAAATACCCCCTTGAAACTAAAACTGAAATAGTCTAGTAAAGAAAACAAAACAAAACAGATGATCACTCTCCCAAGGATAAGGAGTGGTTCATGAGACTTTGGTTCAAATCTCTTGCTTCAAAGATGTCTAATAACCAGTAACCTAAAAATACCATAATTTTGCTATTTTCATACTCTGTTTGCTTTTTTAGGACACGTCTTAGCCCAGCAGGCATAATTTTGGTTTTGTGAATGAGCATTATGGAATGTATCCCCTTATCTTCAACGCTTGCAGTTTGTGTAACTAGTGTTCTGTCACCTAAGTTTCAAAGCTGTACAAGTTAACAATTCATGGGTTGTAGTCTAAAAAGTTGCACAACACTTGTACAAATGGTTTTCTTAACAGTGTTTTAATACCATTGACTAACTTCAATACCGTTGACTAAAATAGTGATTGTATCAATCAAATTAAGGAGCCCTGGAAGCGTAGTGGTTACACGTTGGGCTGTGATTCTCAAGGTTCACAGTTTGGAACCACCAGTTGTTCCTCATGAGCACGATGGGGCTTTCTACTCCAGTAAACATTGATTGTCTCAGAAACTCACAGGAGCAGTTCTATCTGGTCCTATAGGGTCACTATGAGTCAGCATCAACTCGATGGTAGTGAGTTTTGTTTTTTGAGGTTTTTTTGGTGGTCAAGATCAGCAGTTCAAAACTGCCAGTTACTCCATGGGAGAAAGTTGGGGTTTTCTACTCCTGTAAAACATGACAGTCTCAGAAACCCACAGGGGTCCCCATGAGTTAAAATTGACTTGATGGCAGTGAGTTTTCTTGGGTTTTGTTTCATAGATGAGAATGAAAGTCTAAAATCCATTTGCAAGGGTCCCCCACATGGATTAAGCCTCCCATAAATTCCCTCTGACCATTGACTGGGAATGTGAATACCCCTGGTTACCTTAAAATTAAGTAGCGAGGGGGAGAAAAAGAACACCGTGAACACATGAATTGACATAGTGGCTGCAACAATCGGAACATTTGTGAAGATAGCACGGGAGCAGTCAGTGCGTCCATTGTACAATTGGTGTGGGCGAGACCCAACGTGGTGGCACCTAACAACAACAGCAACAACAGGGGTAGAAGAAGAAGGAAACGTAAATCACTAAGTAGAGAGGAAGACACAAACTAACTCAGGTAAAGAGGAAAACAGTATACAATACAGGGGAGATCAATGCACAACGATCAAAATAAAGGAAGATAGACACTGGGAGGGGCACAGGAGTCGCTGGAAATGAAGGTACATGCAGTTGATCTATGAACAACGCAGGTTTGAAATGCCTGGACCCACTTACATGAGGATTCTTTTTTCCAGTCGATTTTGTAGTGATCGCAAGTGTTTTAAGTATCCACTTAAAAAGCTGTGTGATGCTAATCATCTCCACAAGAGCAGTTCCTCTCTCCAGTTAGGGGGAAATGAAAGGCTGGGGGCCTAGCAGTTACTGGGGAGAGAAACTGCTTAAAAGGAAATTATTAGCATCACACAGCATTTTAAGAAACTCCTTATACATGAGTTCACCACAGTAGCAACAGGGGTGAACAAAATTACAGACAAGTAGACCCTAAATTTCAAGCTTATGTCAATCAAGGGAAAACTATGAATTATACAAGGTTATTTTACTTTGTGGGAGGTCAGAGCCCCTAACCCCAAATTGTTCAAGGGTCCATTGTACTATTGCATATGAGTGTCTATGAGTTTGTTTCTCTAGTCTACCCAGACTAACCGGATACATGGTCATTCCAGCTAAGAAGAAGTAGGAAGGCATGTGGACCTACATACACAAATAATAGAAAGATAAGAGAGAGACTAGTTCTACATATGTATTTGTATGTGCACTGGGTTAAGGGGGAAATTTCTACTTCAATAAAGAGTTACAGTCTAAGAAAACCAGGCTGCAGTTCTTCCCTAACTTATACAGTCGCTGTGCGTCAGAATCTATAGCAGTGAGATTTCTATTTACTGCAAATGTATCCATTAAAACAGTAGAACATGTGGGGAGTTCCACCAAGATTTCGCCCAGGTAAGCAGACCACATTGGGAGCTCTGTGGCAATCAGTGAGCCCAGTGTCCAAGAAGAAGAGTGGGGGTATTCTGGTAAGTGAAAACAGCCCCACAGCAACGCAGAGTACTTATTTGGTCTGGGAAGCAACCTTCCCCCACATCTGGCCTCGCAACTGAGCCATGGGGATCTGAAACCTGTTCCCAGGGATTTCCCTGCTGGAACAGCCATGCTGCTTCGGAATGACGCTGCAGTCACCACCTGCCAATTGTGTTCCCCCTCAGCCTGATCACCATGCCAGGGGCTGGCTAGCTGCCCTGCTGAGTCTCCCACAGCCTCAGCTGGACCCACACAAGGCAACTGTCAACTTGCAACACTCTCCTCTGTGAGCTGCTCCCTTCTCCTGAGGCTCCCCTATCCCCACAGGCAGCAGATTCTACCTCCAAGCTCAGGTCCCTCCCACAACCCACCCAGGGCCCCAGGGGCCAGCCTGAACTCCACCTGCTGTAAGTTTGGTCACCTGCAGCATTAGGAGCTCTCCCCATCATTGCCTAACACCCCCCACCCCTGCAACAGCCACATCTCCTGTGCCCTTACAGTGCAGTGGTGGCCCTGGCCAGCACAGAGCAGCACCATCCAGGCCTCTCTCCTGTGTGCACCCCCGAAGTGCAGCATCACCCAAGCCACTCCCCCACCCATGCGTCACCCCTACCCTTGCCTCTGGCAATTTCCAACACCTTGTTCAGCACCCCCCACCCTGTGCCACTGGGGCTTTTCCTACTGTAGCCTGGTAGTAGAAGGGCATTTCCCACCCTCCTGTGGTAGAAGGGCCTTTCCCGCCTTCACCCAGCACCTCCACCAGCAGTAGAGAGACTTTTTCCATGGTAGCCCAGTACCTCCACCAGGAGCAGCAGGGTTTTCTCCACCTTCACTTGGCACCCATGGCTGTGGTAGCAGGGCTTCCCCACCATTGTCCAGCACCCCCACGCACAGAGCTACCCTCACTGCCTGCAACCACCCCACTTGTGTGTACTGAGAGACCCATCAGACCTGCCCTCCAAATAGGGAATCCCAGTTGTCTAAGGAGAGTAAATCCCTTATGAGCTAAATAAGTAGTCCAACACTCCAGCGCAGTTGGCTTCAGGCAGCCTACAGAAGCATTCCTACCAGCCCCCAAAAGAAAAAACCCAGGGTTATTTGACTCCCTGGAAAATGGTGCCAAGCTCCTCCAAAGCAACACAGAGAAAACAACCTCCATAAAAAGAAAAGCAAGAAGTGCTGGATCTAGAGATGCACATAGCACAAATAGAAGTTGAGCTACCAGAGAAAGATATCTTCATAATGCTGTTTGGAGTCATACAGGCGATGAGGGAAACATTACAGAAAAGGAGTAAACAATAGAGGAAATAAAGGACATGCACCAAAGGGAAATGCAATAGCTAAGGGTTGAGTACCAAAGGGAAATCCAAGAGCTAAAGGATGAGGTAACAAAAGCAACTAACAAGTCAATAGACTTTGACAACAGATTAGAAGAAGCTGAGAATTGTACCAATGAATTTGAGGATAACCAGACAGATTCTAACAAACGGGAAAGATAGTCAAAAAAGATAATCAAAAAACACCTGAGAACAACGTCGGATGCTATGAAGAGGAACAGCTTTAGAACAAGTGGATTACCAGAACAAGACACAACAAAAAAGTCAACAGGAAAAATAGCAAGAAGATCCCTAGAAGAAAATTTCCCCAGCTTAATGAGTTTAATGCCATCCTTATACCAATCCCAACATCCTTCTTCAAAGAATTGGAAAGTCTGACTACCAACTTCATATGGAGAGAGAAGCCCAGAAGTAGCAAAGAACTCCTCTAGAAGAAGAACAAAGTCAGAGGACTTGCTTTACGTGACTTTAGCTTCTTTTATACAGCCACAGTGGTCAAAACAGAGTAGTAAACAAATAAATAATACCTTGGTACTGGTATAATGACAGATACTCAAACCAGTGGAAAAGAGCTAAAAAAATTTTAAAAAACAGAAATTAAATCATCAGCATATATACAACTGATCTTTGATATGGGCTCAAAAAATTTCAAATGAGAATCAGACACCCTCTTCAACAAGTGCTGCTGGAAAAAGTGGATATCTACCTGCAGAAAATTGAAGCAAGACCCTTACTGCACTCCATGCACAAAAATAAATTCAAGCTGGATCACAGACCTTAAGGTAAAACCCCAAACCATTAGTGACATCAATGAGGTAATTTGGACAAACCAAAGAACTTTGGCACAGGGAATACATACACTACTGGAAATAGGGAAAGACACAAACACAAAGGAAGCACAAATTGACAAATGAGATATACTGAAGATATACCTGTGTACATCAAAAGACTTCGCCACGAGAGTATCAAGAGAGTCCACAGGAAAAACATCTTTAGCAATGACACATCAGACAAAGGCCTTACTACTAAAATCTACATTACTCTGCTAACCTATAATAAGTTTTAAAAAATGAACAACCCATTGAGGAGATGGGCAAAAGACCTGAACAGAAGTTTGACAAGGGCGGAAATCCAAATGGCCAACAGGCATATGAGAAAATGTTCCTGATCATTAGCCATAAGGGAAATGCAAATTAAAGCATCTATGAGATACCACCTAACACCCTCAAAGAAAACTCAGTTCAAAAAAAAAGAGCAACAAATGTTTGGGGGGATATGGTAAGATAGGAATTCTCATTCATTGTTGGTGATCCTGTAGGTATGTGCAGCCATTATGGAAATTGATATGACAATACCTAATACAAATGGAAATTGAGCTACCTTATGACACAGGATCCCCCTCCTGGGTATATACCCAGAAGATTTAAGAAATAGTCCACAACTGCACATCTGTGCTCCAACGTTCATCACAGCGCAGTTCACAATCTCAAAGAATTTGAAACAACCTAAATTTGCATCAACCGATGAATGGATTTTTAAAACCTAGTATATACATACTCTGGAGTACTACGCATTCCTGAAAAGCAGTGATGAACGCATGAAGCACATCAACACAGAGGAAGACTTGGATGAAATTATGCTAAGTGAAGTAAGTCAATCACAAAGGGACAAGTACAGCATGAGTCCACTGAGGTAAGCTTAAAAAACACAAAGGGCATGGAGGTAAAGTCACCAAGTCCAGGAGCTCTGGAGTGAAGTCCAGGCACCATAGCAGGAGTCAGACCCAACCCAGGGATGCATATGGCAGCCAAATGAAAGTGGGGGTGGTGTGAAGGGATGATGTGGATAGTGGGGAAATAGGTCACTAACACTCACAGGAGAAGGGTTTGTTCATGTCTCCACAGGAAAGCGAGAAAGAGACCAGACCTCAGCCTGGGGCACCAAGCCTCAAGAGCAACAGACCAATATGAAGAAAGGTCTGTGGGTCCAACCCCATCCCCAGAAGAATGCACTACAGAGGACAGCACTGAAGATGCAGCCAGGGAGAGTGGCAAATCTGCCCAGACTACAAGGGAACAAACTAAGAGGGAAAGAGAGAGAGAGAGAACTACAAACTGGTCCACAAAGCCTTGAGGATGACATTCCTGCTCGTAAGCAGCAAGTGCACAGAGAGGATCCTAGGGCTGGTCCGACCATGAGACATGACACCCCCTCACTGACCCACAGGGCAACAGGGGACAGAACTGGCGACACACAGTGGGAATTGTGCCCAGTCTGACTCCCCCCAACACACCGGAATGAAACACAATGGGAGCACAGCAGAACAACAAAGGGTAGCAAAATAATGAAGTACACAAGAAATCCCAAAAATAGACCTCACAATCAGAGGGCAGTGTATGGCACTTCACCAGACCAGATTGGAAAGCATTCAGAAGGGTCAGCAGACAGACCTGGAACTATTTATAGGGTTGGTATGTTAGACAGGGTTCTCTAGAGAAACAAAAACAGGACACATATGATTTTATATATATTTATAGAGAAAGATAAATAGATACAACATATGAAATAAACAGCTAATTAGTCTATAGAGCAGTACAAATAGCTCAGTGCAACTCACTTCCATGAGACAGCTAATACATTGGCAGTCCTTCAAGTCTTAAGGGCTGCTTCCCAGCAGCAAGTCAAGGAAGCAGACAGCTGAGTCCTCTGTAGAGCAATTCAGGCAAACCAACGACAGGCAGCAAACAGCAAGGCAGGTCACCAATAGTCAGGCAGATGACAGGGTCCAACAGGCCCCAGCTCAGGTGATGTATACTCCAGTAGCATGGCAAAGCAAGTCTTGAAGGAACCTCAAATTACAGTGATACAGTCCACAAGTTAGGTGTCCCACAGGTAGTGTAGCTTGCAAGTTGAGGTAGAGAACCAGCAAAGGCAGCCATACACTGATCTGATCATCAAAGATCAAGAGACAAGAAAGGCAAAGCTCCCGAGCCATTTATCTCTCCACCCTTAAATTAATCCCAAATGCGTTCATTGGCCATGTTGGCACAATAAACCTACCTATCACAGTTGGCTTTTTTGGTGCGTTGTGCTTTTGTTTTGTCCCCACACACACACACACAACACACACACACCCCACAACACACTTTTTTTTTCTTTTTTCTTTTTCCTGTTTACCCATATAGGGTTGGTAGGATAACTGATAACTGATCCAGAGGAGAAACTAATGGGGCCAACACCTCTGGGGGGACATGGGAGAGGAGGAGATGGGATAAAATTAGAGGGAAGTCAACAAACCCAGGAACAAGGGAACAATAAGAGATCTAAAATCGATGGTGAGGAAGGTATAGAGTGCCTGATGTAGTTTGATCAAGTGCAATGTAGCCAAGAGAAAGTACTGAGTCAAATAAATGTTGAACATGACAGTGGCACAAGAGGAAAGTAAAAAGAACTAGAGAAAGAACTAGGAGTCAAAAGACATTTAAAGAGGCATAAACTTAGGCATGCACATATATAAATGCATTAATATATAATGATAGGGATATAGGTATATATACATATATTTAAATGTTAAACATTAAGGTAGCAAATAGGCATTGGGTCTCTCAATTACTCTTTCAATGCAAGTAACCTGGCATTCTGTGGTGCTCACCGTCAAAATGGGTGCATAAGCAAATGTGGTGAAGAAAGCTGACAGTGCCCAGTTATTAAAGCATATAGCGATCCAGGGATATATATGGAAGTCAACTAAATAGGAGGAGCAAACGTAGAGGAGGGGGGGGAAGAGGTAAGGAGAGAGCAGGGCACTAACCCACCCAAGGGGAAGGTATTGTTTCTATCTCCACATGAGAGGGAGAGAGAGACCAGGCTTCACCCCAGTGCACCAAGGAGTGAATACAACATACCCGCAGGTAGCAGGGACCCAACAGAGAGGTCTGTGGGGTCAGCCCTAATCTCAACTAGGTGGACCCCCACCCGCCAGAAGAATGCACTCCAGAGGACAGCACTGAAGCTACAGCTTGGGGAGAGGGGCACGTCTGATCAGAGCACACAGGAGAAAATGAAGAGGGAAGGAGAGTAAGTGGAACACATCCTGGGCCACCAAGCCCTGAGGGTGATATTCCTGCTCAGAGCAGACAATGCACAGAGAGGACCATAGGGCCGGCCCCACCAAGAGACACAACATCCCTCACTGAACTATGTCACTATGGGGGACAACACTAGAGACACAGTACTGGAATTGTGCCCGATGTGACCTCATCACACAGGGGCAAAATACTAAGGGCATGCAACAGAGGAGCAAGGGGTGCAAAGCAACAAAGTCCGTGAGGGATACCAAAAATAGATTTGGAGGCCAGAGTGTGGTGCCCCATCAGACTCTACTGGAAAATACTCCTAAAGGTCAAAAACCATTTATAGGCTTTTCCTATTTTGTCATTGGATTTCTTTTGGTTGTAGTTATTTTGTTGTTGGTGGTGGTGGTTTTGTCTTCCTTTGTTGTTTTGTTTGTCTTTACCTTGTTTTTGGAGGGAGGGAGGGTGGAGGAGAGAGGGAGGGGGAAAATGAGAAGCAAATATCAAGGGCCCAAATAGAAAGAAAATGCTTTGAAAATGATGATGGCAACATACTTACAGATGTGCTTGACACAATGGATGTATGGATGGATTGTGATAAGAGCTGTAAGGGCCCCAGTAAAAGTATTTAATAATTAAAAAAATAAAACATGTAGTGCCTGGGGTCTTAAAGATTTGGAGCTAAACAAGTGGCCACCAGCAGGGAAGCAACACAGCCCACATGGAAGAAGCACACCAGCCTGTGTGATAACAAGGTGTCAACAGGATAAGGAATTAGTCATCAGAAGACCCCAAACAAACAAATATATCAATATACATGATTGGGGTTAGAGTGGAGACCCAAAGCTCATCTATAGATAATTACACATTCCCTCACAGAAAGGTCACAAGGATTTATATGAGGAAAATTATATGACACTATTACAAGAAACCAAAAATGACCTCCACAAATGGAAGACTATCCCATGCTTGTGATCATTAGACTCAAAATAGTAAAGATGTCAATCCTACCCAAGGCACTATATAAATTTAATGCTATCCCAATACAAATGCTGACATCTTTTTTTCAAGGAATTGGAAACTCTAACTACCAACATCATATGGAGAGGGAAGAAGCCCAGAATTAATAGAGAACTCCTCAATTAGAAGGACAAAATAGGAGAGTTTGCTTTACTTGCCTATCTCATTTATTATACAACCACAGTGGTCAAAACACCATGGTACTGGTATAATGACAGATACTCAGGCCAATGGAAAAGAACAGAAAATCCAGAAATAAAACCATCCACATACAGAAAACGGGTCTTCTATAAGGGCCCAAAAAATATCAAATGGGAATTGGACA
>NW_022111378.1:1219072-1220256 GCF_000313985.2 Echinops telfairi | reverse complement strand
CAACCACCATGGAAATCAATCTGGACATACCTAAAACAAATGGAAATTAAGCTACCATATGACCCAGGAATCCCTCTATTGGGTATAAACCCAGAAGTAAAAAACAGACCAAGACCAGACATCTGCGCTTCAATGTTCATCAAAGCACAGTTCACAATTGTGAAAACCTGCAAACAGTCTAAATTTCTATCAACTGATGAATGAATTTTAAAACCCTGGTATATACATATAATGGAATATTATGCAGCCCTAAAGACCAGTGACAAACGCATGAAGTACCTTGTCTCATGGGAAGAGTTGGAGGAAATTATGCTAAGTGAAGTTAGCTAAGCACAAAGGAATAAGTACAACATGAGTCCACTACGGTAAGCTCAAAAAGTACAATGGGCATAGAGGATAAGCTACTTAATGCATAAATCTCAGGTTGAGGCCCAGGTCCTTTGGCAGGGGGGCTGACCGAACTCAGGGATGCATATGGAAGCCAACAAAAAGGAAGGGAAAAGAGAGGTGGAAGAAAAAACAGTGAAAAATTAGCGTGATGGGGAACAGGGCACTAAAACATTCACAGGGCAGGTATTTTTTATGTCTCCATAGGAAAGGGACAGAGGGACCAGACCCCATCCCAGAGCACTAAACCTTGAGGGAAATACACTGGCATGGAGCAGCGAATTAACAGTGAGGACAATGGGCCTGGGCCCAAGCAGAAAGATGTTGACCCCCTCCTCAGGAAAAGGCAATACAGAGGACAGCACTGAAGATAAAGACCTGAGAGAGAGATGGGTTTGTCCAGACCACACAGGAGTGAACATAGAGAGAGAGAGACAGAGAGAAACTCATCCTGGCCCACCAAGTCCCTGGGGCAACATCCCTGCTCAGAGCAGCCAATGCACAGAGAGGACTGTAAGGCTGGCCCCACCACAAGACACAACATTCCCTAACTGAGCCATAGCACTACAGGGGACCACACTGGAAACACTATGTGGAAAGTGTGCCTGGTCTGCCCCATGCACAGGTGGGTGAAACACAAAGGGAGTGCAACAGGGCAGCACGGGGTACAAAGTAACCAGGTCCCGGAGAAATCCGGAAAACAGACTTCTGAGTTGGGGGACAGGGCTTGGTACCTCATCAGAAAACATACATAAGGGTCAGCAGACAGACCTGGAACTATCTATTGGTGTTTTTTT
>NW_022111378.1:1207058-1217507 GCF_000313985.2 Echinops telfairi | reverse complement strand
TTAGGCAGCCAGATTTAGGGATTGGGGGTGTCTGTCCAATGCCTGCAAAGGCCCAAATAAAGGAGGTTGGAAAGAAATCAGGCAGCCTTTGGACACCTATGGGAAGACCCCAAACTGGGTTTACACAGATTAGGACACCCTAGGCCCAGGTAAAACCAATACCTTGGGCCCACCTCCCTTGGGTACATCACACAGGTGGGACTAACTCAGCCAAAGGGGTCAACCAATACCTTCAACCACGCCTCCCCCAACCAGGGGGCAGGACAGATTAAGGGAGGAAGCACAGTCCTGCAACACTCTTTTGGCACACCTCTTGGCCTGCCACCAGTCTCTTTCTGCTCTGCCCTCCCTCAGGGGTATGCTGTAAGGAAGACCTCCAGCATGCAGGGCATACACACACCTGCATGCCCACTCAGAGCCCACTCTGGGCCTACTCAGTGCCTGCATGTACTTGGACCCTTGGCCTCTTGGACTCCAGGGATTCCCCAGTTCTGCACGTGTGGGCATTCTTTTCTATGTGGTTTTTCGTGCCCAGTTGTGCACCAGTTCGTGCCCAGGACAGAAATAGCATGTACCCTTTTGAGACTGTAAAACCTGGAACTTTTCCCGTCCTTCATAAAAACTCACTTGGATCACAAAATACGCTTCAGCATGAATTTGTTCAACATGTGAAGCAAAGAACCGAGGTATAACACACTCCAGAAACCTAACAGAAGAGTGAAGAAAATCAAGACGCATAGAAACCATTGGTGATAGACCAGTAGCCCACACAGATTCCAACCTCCACAACCCTGAGACCAGAAGAGCTAGGGTGCCCTGCTACCACTGCCTATTGCTCTCAATGGTACTTGACAGAGTGGGAGAAGAATGTGAAACAAAACTCAAAATCATAAAAATAGACCAGGTTTACTGGACTGGTAAAGACCAGTGAAATCCCAGAGACTGTGGCCGTTAGACCCCATTCCAGTATGGAAATGAATTGGCCCCATGGCTCAGCTTTCAGCCAAAAGAAGTGTTGGTTGATCGCTCAGCGTTGCTGAACAGAAAAAAAAATGGTTAATAAAACAAAATTTGTTCCATGAAAAAAAAGTCCCTCCACATTCCTTATCCTTTGGATCTAAATATTGGTCTGAATGACTAAAAAAGGAAGAAAAGTAAAACTGATGTGGACTTGGAGTCTTTAGCAAGATAGAAGTTCATTTCAAACGTAAGGAAGAAAACATTGTTTTATTGGCATTCTGTGCACATATCATCCACTAAACAGTTCAATCATATTAAGAAAGGCTGTCCAGTCATCACCACAGTCAATGTTAGGGCACATTCTCCTCTCTCGTGCTTGTTGTGGCCTCCTTGTTTCCTGCCATCGCCCTAGGTGATTATTAATCCAGTTACTGTCTCAAAAGATTTACCTATTATGAATTTTATATACCAAAAAACATAGAACTAAAACAAAACAATCACAAAATAAAACAGAAAACCTCAATTGAAAAGAAAGCAGTCAATAGTAAATATTGGAGCATATTTACTATTTACTGCTTTAAATGGTCATTTAAATGGTCAAAAGGGAGATCAAATGATAAGGTGTTTCATTTTAACCTAACTGCATCTGCCATAATCGACTCCACAAGTTGCTCTGCTGACATCAAGGCCTGGACTATAGTCGAAGGGGCTTCACCAGAGGCTTCATTTATGTAGGGACCCTGCAAATGGATTTTGGGTTTCCACTGTCATCCATAGCCTTTTATAAATGAAGGGTTCAGAATTTAACCTCTAATACCATTTTCTCCTTCTAATTTTGGATTTTATTTACAACCTTTGGAGCACTCAGGCTTCTGTGCTTCTTCCATGTGGATTTAGCTGATACTTCACTTAGATGGCTGTTTATCTTAAGACAAGCCTTTAAATTCCCAGATGCTATTCTTTCTGATAGCCAGGCACCATCTGATTTCTTCACCACACTTTTGCTGTAGCATTTATATCTTCAGAGATCTCTTCATGAGGGCAAGTATCAAGTAGGGTCACATTATAAAAACTAATTGGTCTTAGATTAGGGCTACAATTAAGTGTGAGCTCAAAATCCTTGAATGATTTTCTTTATATGAAACTCAGAATAGGTAAATCTATTGAAACAACAACTCGATTAATAGTTTCTTAGGATTATAACAAGAGAGATGGGAAAAAATGAGGAGCTAATAATAATTAGCACAAGAATAAAGAAAATCTTTTGAAATTGGAGTGATGAATGCACAACTCTCTTTAATATACTTATTGGATGTCAATAAAGCTGTGAAAAATAAAAGAAAATTGTGGGTGCATTTGAATGTGTATATGTATATATACATAGATATATGTACAAGGTCCAGGAAAGTTGTTGAAACAGACCATGAGGAAGGCCGTGAGTTAGAGTAATAGAGTGGCAGTAAGATAAAAGCATGAAAAATAAAGATAAAAGATGATAAACAATTATTTTGCAAATGGTCATGGTCGCTGATGACAGTTACATTTCCTCAGCCAGATCTGGGCAGGTTAAGATATTAAACAAAGAGATATGGAGCCCTGGTGGTATCGTGGTTAAGTGTTGAGCTGTGATCTGTCTGGTCAGCAGTTCAAAACTACCAAGCAGCTTCCGTAAACAGTTACAGTCTCAGAAAGCCTCTGCAGGTCGGTATGCGTCCTCATTGATTCAATGGCAATGAGTAAACAAAGAACTCACAAACCAGTTAAGAATGTATATATTTTAAATAAGCACACAAAATATGATATGTAGTCATGAGAAACCAGTCCCTGGAGAAGAACACCAAGCTTGGCAAAATAGGTCAGAGAAAAAGAGGAAGGCCATGGAGGAGATGGATTGACAGAGTGGCTGCACCAATGGGCTCAAAGAATTGTGAAGATGGTGCAGAACCAGGCAGTGTTTTCTTCTGTTATACATGGGGTTGATATTAGTTGAAATCCACTTGAAGCGCCTACTAACAGCGACACCCTGGATAACTAACCATAGTATGTATAGGAGACCTCAGGGAACTAGATATGACACCAGCTTCTTCTGTCATGGGAGCTTAAAAATCAGTGAATCTTTAATCAAAATCTTTAACAGTTAATTAGAGTTAAGAGCTATTTTGAGATATGCAAACCAGAAATAATTTCATTGTTTAAGAAGTGTCAGGAAAATAGCAGTGGAGTCAAAGTAAAAGAGTTATTTATGCATATTCTGTTTGCAAGGGAAGCTTC
Organism: Echinops telfairi; assembly: GCF_000313985.2. NCBI lineage: Eukaryota > Metazoa > Chordata > Mammalia > Afrosoricida > Tenrecidae > Echinops > Echinops telfairi. Next base: position 1,214,276 of record NW_022111378.1, on the reverse strand, counting down.
CTAGTTATTTCCACAGCAATTATCATGACATTCATACTTTAAAATAAAGACTTTTTTGTAAACCCTCTCACTCCACAATATTTCAATGATCAGTATTAAAAGTTGTTTGGGGCCCCTAAGAGGCTATCCTGGCCTCATCACCATCCATAATACCCTTGGAAACCAAAAATTACTCTGGGTTTGGAGTAAACCTCCTGCTATAGCATTGATTCCAACTCTTATTCACAAGAGCAGAAAGACTCATCATCCTCAGATCTGCTGGTGGTTTAACTGCAGTCCAATGCATGACTTACTACACCAACGGACTCCCTGAACCTGGAGTTCAACCTCCTTATTAAAGGGAGGTGATCAAATGTTTAATACTGTCCATAACCAAATGGCGTTCTGAACATAATTATACAGCATCTTAAAGGAGAGAGAAGACAGAACAATACACTGAAAATTTTTAGTCCAAAACAAATACTTGTCTATTTGAAGGAATGTCTACAGAAGTTTTCTTACAATAGAGAATACATTGTTATATTTACATGTGACCAACCATGTTCCATCTAAATTGAATGCGATAGCTGCCTATTCAACTTAATCAGCGCATATTTGGCCAATAAAATAATTTTCCAGAGATAAGTGTTTCTTTTTAAAAAGTCAAACGTCTCTATAAAATAAATTTTTAAAAACCTCACTGCCATCAAGTTGACTCCCATCCCCAATGGCCCGATAGGATTGAGTAGAACTGCCCCTATGGGTTTCCAAATCTTTACAGAAATAGAAATAGTCTTTCTTCAGAGGAGTCACTGGTGGTTTTGAACTGCTGACTTCGCAGTTAGCAATTCAACTTGTAACCCGCTATGCCACTGGGCCTTGTAATGGAGCTAGAAATATCCAAAGTCTCTACCCTCTACCCATCCCTCAACAGTAAGTGTTACCATACTATAATGCCAGTTATAAGAGAAAAAACAAAATCTAGCATTAAATGAAGACATCCTCTTCCAGTTCTTGTGCAAACTCAGAAATCTCAAGCCATAAGCAAACTGAACTGATTGAGAAGAAAGAAAAAAATTAAGATAATGGGGTTTGTTTTTATGTTATTTTTTCCTGTTGTGCCATTACCATCACTGTTGAACATCCTTGAGTCAATTTCGATTCAAACAACTCCCTGTGACAGAGTAGAACTGTCCCAATAAGGTTTTCTTGATTGTAATCTTTACAGAAAATTGCCAGCTGTTTCTCCCACAAAGCAGCTGGGTGGGTTCAAAGTGCCAGCCTTTCGGTTTGAAGCTAAGCACTTTAACTATGGTGCTACCAGGGCTTATTCGTTTCTCTGACATGATGACTAAATGTCTTTTATCTGGCTAACTCCTTTTCATCTCTCAGGTCTCAGCTTAGAAGTAAACTCCCCAGGTACCCTTCTCTGATCCATGTGTCAAGTCCCATTCCACCATGCCCCTACACTGCTCCTTTCTCCTGGCTTCCTATCTGCACCATAATTACCTGTGGTGGTCTCTATCTTCCCATTGGCAGCAAGCTAGGTAAGGTAGAGGAGCAGGTCATTTGATTTCCATGGGGCTTCAATTCTTAGTGTATGGTTTGGCACATAGTAGTATTTATAATGCTTAATTTTATGTTCAACTTAGCTAGTCCAGAATGGCCAGTTCCTTGATCAAACACTATTATAAAATAATTACATGTGATTAAATCAGTTGACTGAAGTAGATTACTGTCCATCATATGTGTGGCCATCAATCAGTGAAGACCTTAAGAGCAGAGAGGAAGCTGTGCCTAGGTTATGTTCTGCCTTTAGACTATAAAACCACATTTTGCCTGACTTTTCACTTTCCCACTGACAGTTCTTTACAACTTGGGACAAAAACCAAAAAACTACATAAGTCTCCAACCTGTTGCCTGACCTACATATTTGGAGCTTGCCAACTTTCCATAATCACATGAGCCAATTCCTGAAATAAATAAATAGATGTGTGTATGTACTCATAGCTTACAGGCTTTGCTCCTGTAGAAAACACTACCAGCACCCTCTGTCAGTACTATGGTGGCTTCCATGTTACTATGCTTCCATCACTTCAAATATCAGAAGGATCACCCAGGGTGAACAGTTTCAGCAAAACTTCCAGACTCAGCCAAACTAGGAAGAAAGGCCTGTTGTTCTACTTCGAAAATTAACCAAAGAAAACCCTATGAATCACAAGAATATTGTGTGATACAGTACTGGAAGTTAAGTTTCCTAGGTAAGAAAGCACTCAAACATACCAGTGGTCATGAAGATGACAAAGGACCAGCCAGCATGTTGTCCCACATAACATGGGGTCACCATGATTCAGAACCAACTCAACAGCAACAGAGGACCCTAACAGTATTCAAAATATACTTGTAGGTTGAGAAGAAATAGAACAGTATGGGTTGGGGACAAAAAAAACAAACCCAGAATGGAATGACATTAAATAGCAATGTATGTCATGGCACATTAGGGACTAGAGCAGAATGACTTCAGAGCCTTGGATACTCTTAGCAATTGTACTCCCAGAACTGAGCATCTTAGCTTATGAAGACCACCCTGGGGAGAGAAACGGTTACATCAGAGGTAACCAAGAACGGTTGAGAATATAATTATAACAGACTTGATGATATAATCAACTACACAACATGGAAAGCAAACTGGAACTAACAACTTCTTACCAAAGAGAGTTGCCTTTGCATATAATTGGGGTATTAATTAATACAGTAAGTTTTACTCATTCATTGGACTTTCATTTCCTTTATTCTACCTCAACAATACATCTAATAGATTCTTTTACTATCCATACACTTCTCAAGTATATATCACTTAACCTCTGAGTCTTTTACCTTGCCCAAAGCACCTCAGTTCATCATGTAACCTGCACGTATACTCATGTATTCTACAAGTATTTATTGAGTTTCTGTGGTGTTAAAGATGTTTCCTATTATGAAATACAATGTAACTATTCATAGCACAGACTCTTGAGTTGGAGATAAATGGCCTTGATGCTTGTTTCAGCATTCATTAGCTGAGGATCCCTAAAGCAGTGGATAAACACCTGTGTATCTGTGAAATGGAAGTAGTAACAGCTACCTCATGAATAGAATCACAATCTGTATGCCACACCACCATGTTTATACAGGCATGGAGAGGAATACATTTATATAGGTATGGAGAAGAAGGCAAGTACCTAGCTCAAACCTATCACTCTCCAATGTTAGCTAATATTGTCAAGTCAAGAAAAATCAGACATGGATACTGTATTCAAGAGAGTTACAAATGAGAATAAGAAATACTACACGTGTTGATATGAAATGCAATACATAATTACAGAGCAGGTAAAGAACAACTGAGCCCCAGAAGAGGGTGACTGCTTCCAGCAATGCAAGCTGCCTGGCAGAGAGAACAATACTGGTTTAATGGTAGAACTCTGGCCGTGTTTGATTTCCAGACAATGGTAGAAGTCTGGCCACGTTTGATTTCCAGCCATGACCTGTCATTCAGTGGAGCCTTTGTGTGTTACTGTGAGGCTGAACAGACTCTAGTGGAGCTTCCACACTAAGACAGACTAGGAAGACCTTCCAAATCAACCAATGAAAACCTTATTGATCACCACTGCTTGTGGGGATGGTGCAGAACTGGGCAGCATTTTATTCCATTTGCATAGAGTAGCCATGAGTTGGGGCCAAACTCAATGGAAGCGGGAAGCTAACTATAATAGAGTCCCAGACAAATTTTCATTTGTTGTTTCTGAGTCATGTCACATTAAGTATAATAATCGCTAACTCGATAAACATCAAAATCAAAAGATAAATTCCAAAAAGTCAAAATCAGTCCTTGTGAATCTCTGTATTCAAAATGAAATGGTTCATAATGCAGATCCAAATGAATAGTTACATGCCCCCCAAAAGTGGTCTGAACAGTTTGGATGAAATTTATCTCATTCTTTTTAAAGAACTTACCATATTCCTAAAGGAGCCCTAGTAAGTGCAGTGAACTGGGCATTGTATTGCAACCTAGAAGATTGGCAGTTCAAACCTAGCAGTCACTCCAAGGGAGAAAGATGAAGCTGTCTCCTCCGGTAAAGTTAGAGAGTCTAGAAAACCCAGTATAAGGTTGCTTTGAGTCAGAATTGACTCAATGACAGAGGGTGAGGTAGTTAGTTTATTGTGTCAATCTGGCCGATAAAAACACCTGGGGTTAATTGAAGGGCGGAGGGATAAATGGCTCGGTGAGCCTTGCCTTTATAGTTCTCGGGTCTCTTGCTTTCTGATGGTCGGACCAGGGTGCAGCAACCTTAGCCAGTTCCCTGCTTCAGCTGGCAAGACTCACTTCCTTCAAGACATCCCTGAGGAGAAGCCACATGGACCTACCCTGATGCAGCCCTGAGTGCTGGAGCAGCCATGTGGAGACCCCTGCCAGCAAAGAGATGTTTATACGTTCACTGACTCGGCTTTCTCACTATGACCTGCATTAGCATGGCTTTTGTAATAATTCATCTTATCTAGAGTCTGCCTTGCCCTCACTGCTTTCCTTTCTCACCAAATATGATGCTCTCCTTTAGTGACTGATCTCTCTGGATGGTATATCCAAAGCAAGTGAGTAGGACAATGTTCTTTTGTGGTTCAGAAAGATTTTATTAGCTAATTTCACAAGTATTCATGTATCTGCAAAGCTTTCTTCTTACTCTTCTTTAGTCTAGAAGCTCCACTGAACCTGTCCACCCTAGGTGACCTTGCAGAGGCATAGATTCCATCATCATCTGGGTCCCCAAAATCAAACTGATTGACATCAGGTCAATTCTGAATCACAATGATCCTGAAAGATAGAGTAGAACTATCCCCGTGGATATCCAAGAATGTAGTGGGGTTTTTTTCTCTTTATTTTTTTTAAATCATTTTATTAGGGGCTCATACAACTCTTATCACAATCCATACATACATCAATTGTGTAAATCACATTTGTATGTTCATTGCCCTCATCATTCTCAAAACATTTCCTCTCCACTTAAGCCCCCAGCATTAGGTCCTCATTTTCCCCCTCCCTCCCTGCTCCCCCCTCCCTCATGAGCCCTTATAAATTATTATTTTGTCATATCTTGCCTGTCAAATGTCTCCCTTCACCCACTTGTCTGTTGTCCATCCCCCAGGGAGGAGGTCACATATAGTTCCTTGTAATCGGTTCCCTCTTTCCAACCCACTCTCCCTCTACCCTCCTAGTATCGCCACTCACATCACTGGTCCTGAAGGGATCATCCGCCCTGGATTCCTTATGCAAGCAGCATGTCACAACCTACCCCCACCGCCCACAGGGCTGATGATGAGTTTAAACTGCTTACCTTTTGATTAGCAATGGGACACTTCACCAGTGAGCCACCAGGGCTACTTCATGAGGGTTAGTGCAATCATAATTAAACTCCCCCTGTGGTAGTACATAACCTGTTGTCAATTTGAGACTTAAGAGTAGGGGGTGGGGGGTAGACTTTAGCTTGTCAATCATGTTGCCACCTGATGAGCTTATTTGGAGGCCTTAAGGAGATTAAAAGCTCACTGAAGGCCAGATACACAATCACTCCCTGTGAGACATTCCTGAGACAAGCTACATGGAGCTATGCAGATGCAGCCAGAGGCCTGGGAGCTATAGGAGCCACGTGGAGACTCCTGTCATTCCTGAGATGCTTCTACCACCACTGGATCCACAAGACTTTCCATCCACTGGCCTGTGATCTTATTGCATTCAGCACCCTTACATGGCTGCATGAATCTAAACAGGAAATTATGGACTAGTATTTGACATATGGACTAATATTAGACTTACGGACTTGATCTGGACTGGGCTGGGATGCTTCCTTAATGTACAATTATTCTTTATATAAAGCTCTTTCCTATATGCATATGAGTGTCTCTGCATTTTTTCTCTAGTCTACCCAGACTAACACACCCTCCAGAGAGATTAAAAAGGAATGAGACAAATGAGGAAGGTCAGTTTAGAAATGTGATTGCCACCATGAGGGTATGGAGAAGGTGGGAAGCGAAAGGGGGAACCAATCACAATGATCAACATATAACTGCCTCCTATCCCTACCCCCCCCAACCTCCGCCAGTGAAACAAACAACAGAAATGTGGGTAAAGGGAGACAGTGGTCAATGTAAGATAGGAAAATAATAATTTATAAATTATCAAGGGTTCACAAGGGAGGGAGGGTGGAAGAAGAAGGTGGGGGGAATGAAGAGCTGATACCAAGGGCTTAAGTCAAAAGAAAATGTTTTGAAAAGGACAATGGCATATGTACATGTTTTTATCTAGACCTCTATAAATGCCCTTTGCCTCCCAGCTCTTTCCTCTATTTCCCTCGACTTTCCTCCTGTCCCACTATCATGCTCAGTCCCCACCAGGGTTTCAGCAATTCCTCTTAGTTACATTACCCTTCATCAAGCCCTACCAGGCCTCCCACAACCACCTCACCACCAATTTGGATCACTTGTTGTTCCCTTGTCTCTGGGTTTGTTAACACTGTCTGGCCTTGGCACAAGAAACCCCATTTTGAGTCAGGCGCTTCCATTTCAGTATTTAAAAACGTACCCCTCACCGGCTTCCCCCTCCCTTCAGTAAACCACAGATGACCAAAGTTGCACATTTTTACTAACAGGATGCTTGCTCAGCTCGTTTGTTCAACTCCCACCCAATTCCCAGAAAGTTTAACGATTGCTTCCCTTTTGAAATCCCCTGTGTAAGCATGCCCCCCCAAGCTGTGCCCACCAGCAGAGGGTATAAAAACACTGCTAACATTTTCCACTGCGCAGCTTCACTAGCTCACTGACCCAAGTTGCTGAACCCGCCCGCAAGCTTCCCAATAAAGCCTGCTTCTAAAACTTCATTAATTGGATCTTTGGTTCTGTTTCACGCCCAAATAAACTTTACAAACACCACTTCCTTTCCCCCCACCTCCCCCGCTCCCATGTCCCCTCAGAACTGTCAATCCCATTGTTTTCTCCTCCAAATTGTTCATCCAGCCTATCTTATTTAGACAGACCTGTGGAGATAATAGCTTGCACAAAAACAAGACAGAGCAAAACCAAGCAACAATGTCCAACAAAACAGCAACAACAACAAACCACTGACAAAGAACAAATTAAAACACAACAAGAAAGAAAAGCTTGTAGTTAGTTCAAGGATCGTTGGCCTTTAGGAGTGTTTTCCAGTCCAGT
>NW_022111378.1:1200541-1205836 GCF_000313985.2 Echinops telfairi | reverse complement strand
ATAATAATTTATAAATTATCAAGGGCTCATGAGGGAGTGGGGAGCAGGGATGGAGGGGGAAAATGAGGACCTAATGCCGTGGGCTTAAGTGGAGAGCAAATGTTTTGAGAATGATGAGGGCAATGAATATACAAATGAGCTTTACACAATTGATGTATGCATGGATTGTGATAAGAGTTGTATGAACCCTTAATAAAATGATTTAAAAAAAAGAACAAACAAAAAAAAGGATGATGGCAACATGTGTACAAATATGTCTGATACAACTGATGTATGGATTGTTGTGAGAGCTGTAAAAGGCCCCAGTAAAGTGATTTTTTTAAAGGAAGAAAGAAATGTCATTGCCTAACCCAACTGTGACCATCTTTAACTCCCCTTGAGGGGAGCGCTCTGATTAAGGACAGCAGAATACACTGCCTGCTCAAAGAAGAACCTGGACTGCAGGCTCAGGCTTTTTTAGCTTTTTACACATGGCTTGCAGGCTCATTTCGGCAGAAGGATATTGCTGCATTTTCATTCTCCTCAGCATGTGACTTCTTACGCATTACTGAAAGATAAGTAACATTCTAATCGCATGACAAAAATATTCCACACAGCAACTGTTCTTAATAATATGCTTATGGTTGGCCATTTCACTACCTAGTAATTACCAGATCATTAGAGCAAATAATATATTCTTGTGGGGAAAACTGATGGCAATAATTTCAAAGAAAAGAATAAGAAAGCTCCTTTCAAGTCAGCAGTGGGAAATGTATAGAATTAGCTATTGAAGTAAATGACTTGAAATGTACTTTTATCAAGTATTCAGCAGTACAATGACATTTACAGCTAATTTTGGATTGTGAAATCAAAAAGGAAATTACTGGAAAGGCCTATCTAGCCCTTCATTTAGTGGTAAGGAGGGTGAAGCCAGTAATGTCAAATGACCTTAAAGGGCAAATAGAGATAATATAAGCTTAGTCAACACTAGAACAGCTTTCTGATCCGTTTTGGCAACATTCTTTTTCCTTATCACAATAGAGTCAATTCTGGCTCATGGCAACCTATGTGTGTATTCCACAGGGTTTTCAATGACTGGATTTTCATAAATAAATCACCAGACCTTTCTTCCAAGGCACCGTTGAGTAGACCCAGTCCATCAACATTTTGGTTAGCAGCCCAGTACTTAATCTTGCCCACCCATAGACTCCTCTCATTATCACAGCACTCTCTAAATGCAACATATATTTTCTTTTTAAGATATTGAGTGACTAAGATAGCTAGGAAATGCAGGGAGAATTTCCCATTTAAATTGGGTTTGGATCAAAACTGCTGAATTTTCTAGTTAAATTTGGCTAGGATCAAAAACGAACCTGTTCTGACTCACAGTTTTATAGTGGTTGGGGAATCAAGGGAGTCCCTAGGTGATACAAATAATGAATAAGCTCAGCTAATGTGTTAGTCTGGGTAGAAAAGAGAAACAAAATTCATAGACATTCATATGTGGATAAGAAAGTGCTTTATATATAAGAGCAATTGTATATTGAAAAAACATCGCAGCCCAGTCCAGATCAAGTCCATAAGTCCTATTTTAGACCATATGCCCGACACCAATTCATAAATTCCTCTTCAGACTCACAAAACACATGCAATGACACTAAATGTAGGAAGATCACAGGCCAATGGGTGAAAAGTCCTGTGGATCCAGTGGTGGTGGAAGTATCTCAGTGCTGGCAGGGGTCTCTACGTGGCTCCTCCAGCTCAGGGCACTAGCGTAGCTCCATGTGTCTTCTCAGCTGGAATGTCTCCCAGGAAGTGAGCATGTGTCCCGCCTCCAGTGAGCTATTTATCTCCTTAGCGGCTCCAAAGTAGGTCATCAAGCAGCGACCTGATTGACAGGCTATACTCCACCCCTTCACTCTTAATACTCTCACAATTGATAACAGATTCTGTAAATACCATAGCTAATAACCAAAATATTGGGATGCGAACCCTTCAAGAGGTGCCTGAGAAGAAACATCTGCAGCTCAAGTTCTGAAAGGTCACAGCCATGGAGTCAGGAGCTGCTGTCTAGAGTGTAGCTCGTGGTCTTTCCCTGCTTGGAGGAAAGAATAATGGTGAAAATTGAAGCTGATTGGGAACAATTGGTCCCATAGACTAAAGAATAAAAACAAAAGAATTAATGGTACCTAGCCACCACTACCAACTGCTCTGAAAGGGACCACATTAGAGAGTCCTGGATAGAGCGGAACAAAGTCCTGGGATAAAACTCAAAGTCATAAAAATGGGCAGGCTTACTGGTCAGATGGAGACTGGTGGAACCCCTGAGACAATAGCTTTTAGTCAACCTTCAGGTTGGACATGAATTCTCACCCCCAAGCTCAACAGAGTGAGTGAGTGGAACAAATGATGTTATACTGTAGGGATTGCAATAAATGAGATGAAACAAAATGAGAATAATGAAGATGTAAAACTGGTCATCTGATCAATGAATATTCACCCAATTCACAATAAAAACTTTTCAATAAAAATAAATAAAAGTCACTACCAGCCTCCAAGTTTCTTTTGTTGTTGTTGTTCTTTGGTTGTTTGTTTGTTTGTTTGTTTGCTTGCTTGTTTTGTTGAAATATTTTATTGGGGGCTCTTACAACTCTTATGACAATCCATACATCAATTGTATCAAGTATATTTGTACATATGTTGCCATCATTGTTTTCTAAACATTTACTTTCTAGTTGAGCCCTTGGTATTAGCCCCTCTTTTTCCCTCCCCCCACTCCCACACTTATAACCCTTTGAAAAATTAGAAATTATTGTTATTTTCATATCTTACATTAGTTAATAAAAATAGAGGTATTGGTCTATGTACATATATTTATATGGCAATACACTGAGGTAGTGGATGAATTTGGGGACTCAGCTCAAACCCTTTCTCAACATAAGAACACTTTGTTCTAACAACCTGGTATTCTGTGATGTTCACCTTCCGTGTTTCTTGACTACGGTTTATTCTCCATGAATCAACATCCGCTTAATCACAACAGGTTTGGTTTAGATGTTTTTGCGGTTTTGTTTTGTTTTGTTTTTCTTCAGTCAATATTTAGCATGCCAAATGTCTCTCAGCTTGATGTATACTTCCTCCACGCTGCAAGGCAAGCTCTTCCTATTTCAAAAGGCCACTGGGGAAAGCACTAGGGCAAAGAAGGCAGTGTCCTGCCTCAGCTTTACACTGGCCAGGCCTTTCCCAAAGTTCCATATGAGGCAAAGTTCCCCAATGATCATAATGAGACCACCTCATACTCAAAATTCACTAAAGATCTGTTTTCCCAATAGATCAATGGTTCTCAAAAGTGAGCCTTCATCAATACCACCCAGAGAGCTTGTGACAATGTTATAACAGGCATCTGGAGCTCCCCCACCCAGGATTTCTGATTCAGTAGATCTGGGCTGGAACTCAAGAATTTACATTTCTACCAAGGTCTCAGGTGATGTTGATGGCCAAGAGACCGCACTGAGAAACCCACTCGTCTAGATATGACTCATGGAGGCCAGGACCATGTTTGTCCATCTCATATCCTTTTCTCAACCCCAGCTCCTAGCACAATCCCTGACACATAGTAGGCCCTCAAAAACAATTGATAAGTGAAGAATTTTCCTCTCTGAGACAGAAAGTTAGGAATTTAAAAATCTAGAGTATAACATTAGAAGAAGTTTGTTGAAAGGTATATAAGATTTCTCTGCTCTAGGTTTTCAATTCTTCTGTAAAACTAACATTATTCCAATTTCTATTTTAATACTGTGTGAGAGTCAATCAATAAAAACCCAACAACTCTAAGGTGAATGAATCATAACATTAAGATGTCGTGCCTTGGATGGTTCTTCTTTTTAATCAATTGATTTCCAGTAGAAGTTGCTAGAAACTTTTCTTGGGTTTCTCATCTTGCTGAGGAAAGCAGAACCAAATCCGGATAACTGAGTATTCAGAGTTGGCTGGCTTCCAGGAAATGGCTGCATCAGTCCTTGACCTATAATTGAGACAGACCCTTCAGATTTCAACTCCCCTGGGCCACATGAAGAACAGATGTGCACCTGGGTGGTGCTTTCTATTATTCAAAGCAAACATCCTAATCACCAGTAAATTACTTCCCCAATCCCCTTTGTGAGCATGCAGGGCCTGTCTTACACAAAAACTGAGACAGCAGCCACCTTTCCACGGATGATTTACAGGCTCTTGGAAGGCCTCTTGGCCCCCCAAAAATCCCTCCCCCACCCCTACCCAACCTGCCAGTGGACTGAGATTTCCACCAGCTTTCAAAAAGTTTTAATTCTTGCTTCTTCACAAGACCTAAGTCCTTGAAATAGTATCCATTATTTTATCCCACAGTGCCATTAATTTATCAGACTGCCCTTCAGTATAACAGCTGGTCTCAGGAATCCCTGTAAGATTTGCACATGAAAAAGCGATTTGGGGGAAGGGGTACTGCAAGAGTAAACCTGCCTGAAAGGAAACCAACATGGACTTGAGTTCTTGGAAGAAGTTATCAACAGAAAAGAGAGGGAGCAGCTAAGAGTTGTTCTGCTAAAGAGCATCAAGGTCCGATGTTGGTAGGTTTGGCATTCACTGTCATCAGGTCTATTTGGACTCATAGCGACCCTCAGGGACAGAGTAGAACCACAGTGCTGACTCATAGCGAGCCTGTATACAATGAGACAAAACACTGCCCTGTTCTTCTCCTGCACCATCCCCACGTTGGTGGTTGTTTGAGCCCATTGCAGCCACGGTGTCACTGTCTTCCTGAGGACCTGCCCCTGTTTTGTTGCCCCCCTGCTCCAGCAACCATGAAGGCCTTCTCTAGGAACTAGTCTCTCCTGATGACATGTCTGAAAGTTGGATGACATTCAGTAAGAGTGCCTTTTAGTCATCAAAGAAGACTGTAAGTTCCAAAGAGTTCTACAATAGCCCAAACCATTGATTTCGAGACCGACTCATAGTCAGGATGACTATGTACAACAAAACGCTCTCAGGCCCCACATAACCCTAAGAGTCCTTTTTTCTGAGCTCATTGTTGCGGCCACAGTTGTCCGTCCTCATGAAATTAAAATATTGATCATACCATATGGTCAGTAGTTCAAAGCCTCCACAGCAGAAAGATGGAGCTTTCTGCTCCTGTACAGAATTGTAGTCTCTGCCCATGGAGGCTGTTCTACTTTGCCCTAGAGGGCCGCTATGAGTCAGAACAGATTTGATGACAATGAGTACCAAACCATGCCTCTTGCCTTTGAGACTACTCAGAATAGAACTGTGTGAGGTTTCTCG
>NW_022111378.1:1182612-1199458 GCF_000313985.2 Echinops telfairi | reverse complement strand
TCATTTAGCAATCAAGTGCTTAACACTTCACCACCAGAGCTCCTTTATAAGGTACTAAAAATACAATAGTATTTTAAATACTAAATATTAAAATGCAATAGTAATAAAATATAAACAGGGAGGATTGAGGTTACATTTTGGCATTGCAATCAATAAGATGAAACAACACTTGTATAAATCATTAAATGATTGGCTCTGTAAATCACTTAATTCACAGAAGTTTTATAAAGGAGGGATGCTATTTAAATATCTGTAATCAAGAGTTGAGCATAATAATAACTTACATAGACAACATTCCACACAAAGTTGCTCTTGTCTAGTCTTGTGCCTGCTAACAAAGATCATTTAATTCATGACTAAAAATAAATAAATAAACTCTGTAAGAACTGAGGGAAATAATGTATATGTATTTGCTTGTGTTTTACCAGATATGCAGTTAAGTGTTGTCTTTGTGTTTTTCTCAATGCATAAACATAACCATATGATCTTAGTTTCCATAGTGTAAGATCTTAATAAGTATAATGCAGCAATAGACCATTTGTTACTACTTAGCTATGAATTTATGTATTAGCATGTTCACTCTGCCTCACAGATGGGTAATTTCCAGCTCTATAAAGTTTTCCAGCAGTGATGAGAGGAGGATGAAGTACATCCTATCTCATAATAGGGGGCCAGCTGAGAGAGTACGTGTAATCAAAGGAGAACTGTTTACTTTTGAGATTCGAGCCACTCCTGATGCACTTGTGTGCTGTGGTCCACAAGCCAGGAGAGAGAAGAGAATTTCAGGAGCAATGACCTTATCAAGGTGAAAGAGGTTAGAGTCCAAAACCTTTGTGGAGTAGGCCATTGATAGCAGCAGAGACATCTTCCAGTGCATGTGAGAGACCAAGGGAGTTGTGCTGATACAGGTAGGCTTGGAGGTTGAGTAATGGGACAATGTGAGTGCCCAATGGCCTTGAAATCCCTCTTAGCTGAGTCTAGAGTTCTGAAATGTGATAGCTGTATAAAGTAGATCACAAAGCATAGAAATAGAATAATTTGTTCCATCTACAAAAGATCTTAAAGATCAAATTGTCCTTCATATAATAGAGGTCCAAAACATTTAAGTGACTAGCTCATGGTATAGTTTCTTTGTCACATAAAGGAGGCTAGAAGCCAATCCATTGTTTGGCTTCCATCGAGTAAGGCACCATCGAGTCATTTCTGATCCATAGAGACAACATGCACAACAGAACGAAGCATTGCTCAGCCCTGCACCATCGTTAATAGTGTATGCTGGAGGCCATTGTTGCAGCCACAGTGTCAATCCATCTTGTTGAGGGCATTCCTCCTTTTCACTGTCCCTCCACTTTACTAAATATGATGCTTTTCTCCAGGGACAGACTCTCTGGATAACAGATCCAAATATGTAAGACTGAGTCTTACCAACCTTGTCTCTAAGGGACACTCTGGCTGAACTTCTTCCAATGCAAATAGGTTTATATCCTTTTAGCAGCCCGTGGTACTTCCAATATTCCTCTCCAGCACCATAAATCAAAATCATCTGTTCTTCTTCTGTCTTCCTTATTCAATGTCCAATTTTCACATGCTATGAGACCATTGAAAGTATCGTGGAGTGGGGGGAGCACATAGTGGAGACTCAAGGCTTATCTGAAGACAATTGGACAACGCCTTACAGAGGGTCACTAGGAAGAGACAAGCCAGTCAGGGTGCAGTATAGCACTGATGAAACATACAACTTTCCTCTAGTTCTTTAAAGCTTCCTTTCCCCCACCATCATACCCCTAATTCTACCTTACAAATCCGGCTAGACCAGAGCATGTGCACCAGTACAGATAAAAACTCGCAACACAGGGAATCCAGGTTTATCTAAATCCCTCAGGTCCAATAATGAGAGTAGGGATACCCAGAGGTTGAGGAAAAGGTTGGGGAGAAAGGGATTTACACAATGATCTACTACATATAACCCCCTCCCAGGGGGACGGGCAACAGAAAGTGGCTGAAGGGAGACAGCAGTCGGTTCAAGACATGAAAAAAACGTATAAATTATCAAGGGTTCATGAGGTGGGAGGATGGGGGGAGGAAATGAGCTGATACCAAGGGCTCAAGAAGAAAGAAAATGTTTTGAGAATGATGATGGCAACAAATGTACAAATGTGCTTGACACAATGGGTGTATGTATGGATTGTGATGAATTGTATGAGCGCCCAATAAAATGATTTTTTTTTTAAAGAAAAAATATTGTGGAGTGGGTCAGGTGCACCTTCATCCTCAAAATAACATCCTTGCTTTTCAATACTCTAAAAAAGTCTCGGATAGCATATTTACACAGTGCAACATGTCTTTTGATCTCTTGACTGCTGCTTTCATGAGCATTGATTGTGGATCCACGCAACACAAGTTCCTTTACAACCTCAACCTTTTTCTCCATTTATCATGATGCTACCCATTGGTCCAGTTGTGAAGATTTGGGTCTTCTTTACATTGAGTTGTAATTCATACTCAAGGCTGTAATCCTTGATCTTCATCAACAAGTGCTTCAAGTCTTTCTCACTTTCAGCAAGCAAGGTTCTGTCATCCGCACAGCTCAGATTAATGACCCTTCCTCCAATCCCAATGCCACATTTTTCTTCATATAAGCCAGTTTCTCTGATTATTTGCTCAGCATACAGATTTAACAATATAGTGAGAGAACACAACCTTGGCGCACACTTTTTGGATTTCAAACTATATAGTATGTCCTAGTTCTGTTTGCACAACTGCTTCTTGATCCATGTACAACTTCCTCATGAGCACAATGAAGTCTTCTGGAACTCCCATTCTTCTCACGGTTCTCCACAGTTTATTGTGGCCCACACAACCGAATGCCCTGGCATAGTCAATAAAGTACAAGCAAACACCTTTCCGGTATTCTCTGTTTCAGCCAAGATTCACCTGACATCAGCAATTAGTTCCCTTGTTCCACCATCCTTTTCTGAATCTAGCCTGAACCTCTAGCAGTTCTCTGTCATGTATTACAATGGTCTTAAGAAAACCTTTACTTATGCGAGATATTAATGACATTGTTCTAGAGTTTTAGTATTCTTTAGCACAAATGAATCTCTTCCAGTCAGTTGGTCAGTACCTGTGTTCCAAATTTCCTGGCATAGGTGAATAAGTGCTTCCAGTGTTTCATCGACTTGCTGAAACATTTCAGTTGGTATTACATCAATTCCTAGAATCTTGTTTTTGGCTAATGCATTCATCGAAGCTTGGACTTCTTCCTTGAGCACCATTGGTTCTTGTTCATATGCTATCTCCTGAAATTGTGCCATGTCGACTAGCTCCAATGACTTCTTTCCATCTTCTCTTGATGTTTCCTGCATCATTCAATGTTTTGCCCAAAGAATATTTCAAGATTGAAATTCAGGGCTTGTATCAGGCATCAAAGAACAAAAAATCATATCATTGTGTGCTCACCTCCCAGACACGATCGCTGAAGACAAATAGGTACATAAGCAAATGTGGTAAAGAAAGCTGATGGTGCCCGGCTTTCAAAAGATCTGGGGTCTTAAAGGCTTGAAGGTAAACAAGTGGCCATCTAGCTAATAAGCAGCAAAGCCCACATGGAAGAAGCACACCAGCCTGTGTGATCACAAGGTTTCAAAGGGATCAGTTATCAGGCATCATCAGAACAAAAAATCATATCATTGAGAATGAGAGGGAGTGCAGAGTGGAGACCCAAAGCCATCTGTAGGCAACAGGACATCCCCTTACAGAAGGGTCGTGGGGAGGAGATGAGCCAGTCAGGGTGCAGTGTAGCAATGATGAAACTTACAACTTTCCTCTAGTTCCTGAATGCTTCCTCCCCCACCACTATCATGATCCCAATTCTACCTTACAAATCTGGCTAGACCAGGGGATGTACACTGGTACAGATAGGAACTGGAAACACAGGGAATCCAGGGTGGATGATCCCTTCAGGACCAGTAGTGAGAGTGACGATACCGCGAGGGTGGAGGGAAGGTCGGGTGGAAAGAGGGAACCGTTTACAAGGATCTACATGTGACCTCCTCCCTGGGGGACGGACAACAGAAAAGTGGGTGAAGGGAGACATTGGACAGTGTAAGATATGACAAAATAATAATTTATAAATTATCAAGCATTCATGAGGGAGTAGGAGTGGGGAGGAAGGGGTAAAATGAGGAGCGGATGCCAGGGGCTTAGGTGGAGAGCAAATGTTTTGAGAATGATGTTGGCAATGAATGTGCTTTACACAATTAATGTATGTATGGATTGTGATAAGAATTGTATGTGCCCCTAATAAAATGAGAAATAAAATTAAGAAAGAAGTTCAGGGCTTGAATTTTTTTTATCTTGAGTTCTTTCAGTTTTAGATATGCTGCGCACATTCTTCCCTTTTGGTTTCCTAGTTCTAGGGCTTTGCACAGTCCATTATAATAGCTTCCTTTATCTTCTCAAGGCCCCCTTTGAAATTTTCTATTGAACTCTTTTGTCTTCATCATTTCTTCCATTTGCTTTAGCTACTCTATGATTATGAGTTTCAAATTCTCTTCTGACATTCACACGGATTTTTTCTTTCTTTGCTATTTTTTTTTTTAATTAAATCATTTTATTGGGGGCTTGTTACAACTCTTATCACAATCCATACATACATCCATTGTGTCAAGCACATCTGTACATCGGTTGCCATCATCATTCTCAAAACATTTGCTTTCTACTTAAGCCCCTGACATCAGCTCCTCATTTTCCCCTCCCTCCCCGCTCCCCCCTTTCCCATGAGCCCTTGATAATTTATAAATTATTATTATTTCATCATGTCTTACCCCGTCCAACATCTCCCTTCACCCGCTTCTCCGCTGTGCCTCCCCCATGGAGGAGGTTATATGTAGATCCTTGTAATCTCTTCCCCCATTCTCCCTCACCTTCCCTCCACCCTCCCGGTATTGCCACTCTCATCACTGGTCCTGAAGGAATCATCTGTCCTGGATTCCCTGTGTTTCCCATTCCTATCTGTACTTATGAGTGCATGAAGCACATCGCCACATGGGAAGAACTGGAGGAAATCATGCTAAGTGAAGTAAGCCAAGCACAAAAGACCAAATACAACATGAGTCTGCTGAGGTAGGCTAAAAAAATCCAAAGGGGGCATAGGGAAGAAGCTACTGTATACATACAATTTTCCTTTGCTATCTTTTTAATGATATTTTGCTTTCTTCATGAATGATGCTTTTTATGTCCTCCCAAAGCTCATCAGATCATCTGTCAGTAGTATTCACTGAATCTAATATGTTCTTGAAACTCAAGTGGGGTATACTTCGGGTTGTATTTTGGCTTTCAAGGACTTGTTTTAATTCTACTTATTTTTATCCTGCACTTACATATTAGCAATTGATGGTCTTTTACAGTTGGCCCCTCATATGGTTTTAGCTGCTGATATTAAGCTTCTCCACTGTGTCTTCCTGCAGGTGTAGACAATTTGATATTTGTGTATTCCATCTGGGGAAGTGTACTTGTATGTTCACCTATTGTGTTGTTGAAAAAAAGTACTTTCTATGAACAAGTCATTAGTGATTCAAAATTCAAACATGAGATCTCCAGCTTCATTTCTGTCCGCTAGACTGTAGTTTCCAACCACTGTCCTTCCTCTTTGTTTCCAACTTTTGCATTCCAACAGCCAATAATTAATTGTCAGTGTATATTGGTTGTATATTTGATCAATTTCTGACTGAATTCATTAGAATTCTACAATTTCTTCTTCACTAGCTTTTGTAGTTGTTGAATATATTTAAATAATAATTGCACTGATTAGTTTTTTCATGAAAACAGGTAGATATAGTACTATCATAGACAGCATTGTACTTCATGAGTGATTTTGCAACGTCCTTTTAGCTAATGAGAACCACGCCATTTGATTGTATTATTCCCAGCATGGTAAACTGGTAAACTATGTGATTTTTCTGATTCAAAATGGCCAATATCAGTCCATGTCAGCTCACTAATGTCTAGGATATAGATCTTCCTGTGTTCCATTTCATTTTTGACCACTTCCAATTCCCTTAGATTCATACTGTGCATATTCCAAGTTCTGATTATTAGCAGAGTTTTTTCTGCTGCTTGAGCCATGACCCATCAGCAAATGAAGATCCCAAAGACTCCACTCCAATAGGCTTTACTCCATTCACATCACCATGGTTGATGCCACTCTGAGAAATCAGCACCTCTTAAGTCACATTTCAAGTGTCCTTGGACCTGCAGGTCCCAACATCTGGCACAATATCCAACAATGTTCTGCTCCCATTCTTTAGGCCTTCACTGTCTGACAATGTTCTGAAGCTATGCATAAGGTTTCAAGAGCTACTTCCTCCCAAGTGGGAAGCTGAATCCTCCTTTGTTATCTGTTCCTAATCTGAAAGCTCCACTGACACCTATTCAATCTGGGTAACTCTCCTGGCATTTGAAATACCACTGATATAGCTTCCAGCAGCACAGCAGCACACAAGCCACCCCAGTACAACAAACTGACAGACAAGTGGTGGAGAAACCAATTTATCGGTGTACTAATCATTGTATATGAGGTATTTGTGGTCAGTGGTAGAATTCTCACTTTCTGGGAAGGAGATCCTGGTCCAACTCCCAGTCAATGCACCTTCTACACACCTACCACTTATCTGTCAATGGAAATTCTTATGTTACTGCGGCGTTAAACAGGCTCCACTGGAACTTAAAGAAAGACCTGGCAAGTGGTATATAATCCAAAGTTAGTCAATGGAAACCCTGTGGGTTACAATGGGTCCCTTCCCCATCCCTTCAAGGCAATGGCACAAGACCAAGCAGCATTGGATGCATGGGGCACCATGAGCTGGGAGCCAACTCAATGATAGCCAACAACTTTTTTGCAAAGGAAACATTTGCACACTCTGTGCTTTCAGTTCATTTCCAAATAACATGCCAATTTATATTCCTTGATTTTCCCCCCAGCTACCTGCTTTGGATAAGATCACAAGAAATTAACCTCTGAGCATAAACACACCAAACAATGCAGCTGGGATGAGGATAGGTGGAAACACAAAAGCAGCCACCCTGCAGGTCTCAATTAAGCCTTCCAAGCTACCATTACAATAAAGAGTAATTTGGTCTTTGTAAAGCTGTTTAGATTAAAATACTGTCACAGCAGATTTGTCCCCATGAGATCTCTTTGCCACATACTCCTTTAGAGTGAGGCTCAGAATGCTTGTGTGGAGAAAGAAATGGGCTGGACACTGAAGCCAATATGAAAAGGAGCAAAGCTTGCCAACAGAAAAAAAAAAAAGGTCTCGGGTTTTCTTGCTGAAATTTGAGGGCATTTTTCCCCTTGGTAACAAAGCAGAGCAAACTGGTGCGGGGTCAGCTCCAACTCAAGTGGGGTGTTTGACATCTCTGTGGACTTACAGTTCCTAGCATAGCACCTGGAATGAATAATATGGTCCATTATGCAGAGTGAAAAAAAATCCAGTTCTAAAGGTTACATACTGCATGGTGCCATTTATGTAACATTCTCAAAATGACAAAATTATAGAGGTAGGGAACAGATTCGTAGTTTCTAGGGATGGGAGACTGGGGAGCGTTTCATTATAAAAATGTAGCTCCATGGAGTTCTTATATGATGATGTAACAGTCAGTATCTCGATTGTGGTGGTGTTTACATAAGTATATATATTTGATAAAAAATGCATAGATAGAACTGTACAAACATAAACACACACATGTACACACACACACACACACATGGATGAGGGCTATAAAGCTTGGTAAAACCAGAATAAATTCTGCAGATTGTACCAAGTCCTATTACTGATTTGGGGTTATACTATAGTTGTACAAGTTGTTGTGTATTGGGAGAAGCTGGTGAAGGGTAAATGGGATCTCACGGTACTACTTTGTTGTTGTTGCAAAAAGATAGATAACACAACACTCACCATTCAACATTTGTCAATTGTACAATTAATGAATCCAATTGCAAAAATTATATTCACTTCCTGTGAATCTATAGTTATTAATATTTTAAATAATAATTATAAGCCATTTTGTTTCATTCTCTACATATATTTTCAGATTCTTTTTTTAATTAATAAATAATTTTATTGGGGGCTCTTGCAGCTCTTATAACAATCCATACATCAATTGTATTAAACACATTTGTACATAAGCTGCCATCATCATTTGCTTTCTGCTTAAGCCCTTGGTATCAGCTCCTCTTTTTTCCCTCCCTCCCCACCACCCTCATGGACCCCCTGATAAATTATAAATTTTCATATCTTACACCTGCTGTCTTCCTTCTCCCACATTTCTGTTGTTCGTCCCCCTCCTCCAGAGGCGGGTGGTGGTGTTATATGTCAATCATTATAGTCGGTTGCCCATTTGTCCCCTTCCCCCACCCCACCTTCCTCCTACCCTCATGGTATTCGCAACTCCATTTACTGTTCCTGGGGGGTTTGTCTGCCCTGGATTCCATGTGTCGAGAGCTCTTATCTGTACCAGTATACATGCTCTGATCTAGCCGGAGTTGTAAGGTAGAACTGAGGTCATGCACGTACTGGGGGGAAAGAAGCATTAAATAACTAGAGAAATGTTGTGTGTTCCAGCAGTGCTATGCTGCATCCAGACTGGCTCCTTCTTTCCTTGCAGGATTCTTTTAAACTGGAATCCTCATAAAAATTCTGTGATAAGTATTTTGTTCCTACCCATTTAACAGATGAGAAAATTGAGCCTCAAATGTTTCATATTTGCCAATAAAGGAATCTCTGAGGCCAAAATAACTCAAACTCCAATCCCACAGCCATTTCCTACTTATTTGTCTTTGGGCAAGTGGCATACTCTGTTTGTGTCTCAGTGTTCTTTCCTCTGTTGTTAGTTGTCCCGATTCATTGTGGGAATAGAACACGATATTGCCTGATCCTGAGACACGTGCACAAGCCTCAGTAGGCTTGAGTGCATCTTTGCAGCCACCGTGTGTTTGAATGCATTCCAACACTGTATCAGTCAATATTCTGTAGGGTTTTCCTAGATCACGAGGCCTCTCTTCCTGGTCAGTCTTAATCTAGAAACTCTGCTGAAAACTATCACCCTATTGGTATTTGAAATACCAGCATCCGAGCAACATGAAAGCCACCACAGTATGACAAACTGACAAATGGGTGGTGGTTCTTACCTATAAAATGGAGATGTAACTTATGCTGTGCAAGGCACATTGTATAGTATCATAGTAACAAATGTTAGAGGTTATTATGGTTATCAAACATCACCAAATATGGAAGGGGCAGAGCCAGTATGGTGTCTAGTTCTGTCTTGATCCCTCATGCTTCCTCTTTTTTAAGTATCATTTTATTGGGGGCTCATACAACTCTTATCACAATCCATACAACCATCCATTGTGTCAAACACCCTTGTACATTTGTTGTCAGGCTTGCTCTTAATTACTACAGAATACCACCTCCCTTTTGAATGGAAAATGAAAAAATTAATAAATACAGCTAAATAAAATTTCAAACACATATAGGTAGTTTCAATAGTATGACTTACAGACAAATCCTACTTACCCTTTAATGTTATATAAAATTTTCTCTCATTTTGAAATGAATGAACCAATCCCCACTTGTAACAAATTCTACACCTTCACTTGCAACCTTTGAATCATTGAAAAGGCATTGAGTCTTTTCTTGCGCTAAAGGAAGACTAAATAAGAACTGCATGCGCTTGTTCCAACTCACCTACAGTTTCCCCTTAAAGACTTTAACACATAGTTACGAACAGATCTTGTCTTTAATCCCAGAACTGCCTAAACCCTGCTTCTTTTCTGGGAGGCAGAACTGCCTCCCATGTGGTTTCCAAAGCCATCTCTGATCCTGTTGTGTGCCGTCAAATTTATTCAGACTCTTAAGGACCCTATCAAAGTAGAAACACTCAATAGTTACTCTAGGCTGAAAAAGAATTTTTAGCAGTTTTATTGGCATATAATTCACATATTGTCACATAATTCAATAGTTCAATCATTTTAAGAGTTATGTAATCATCACCGCAATCAATTTTAGAACATTTTCTTCTTTTTAGTACTCATTTTTAGCTCCTCACTTCCCTCCAACCTCCTCTACCAAGCCTCTAGGTAAGTATTAATCCAGTTACTGTCTCTGTAGATTTATCTGTCCTGGAGTCCTGGTTGAGTAGTGGTTATGAGTTGGGCTACAATCCTCACAGTCTGTAGTTTGAAACCACCAGCCACTTCTAATGAGAAATACTGGGCTTTCCAGTCCCATAAAGAGTTACAGTCTCAGAAAACCCACAGGGCCAGTTCCTATAGGGTTGTCATGAGTCAGCATCAACCTGATGGCAGTGAATTTGATTTGGGTTTGGCTTGCATACACAGAAAATCATACAAATCAAATATAGGAAACGACAAGATGACAAAATAAAAGAGAAAACTTCAATCAAAAAGAAAAGCAGAAATATAAAAATATTAAAACTGGAACAAATTTAAAATTAGTCAAAAGGGAGCTAAAATAAGGTGTTTCGTTTTAACCTAACTACATCTGCCATAATCTACTTAAGGATGCTGTCTGTGAATGAGCAAGTCCATTCACATCCCTGGTAGCTTTCTGCAACTGAGTATCCAGAATTAAGCTCTAATATTGTTGCCTCTTTCAGATTAGGCTGAAATCTTTATGGGAGTAGATTCCCTGGTCTTTTCTCCCACAGAGTAGTCAGTGGATTTGAACTGATGACTTTCAGTTTGCACTCAGATGATTTAACCATTGTGCCATCAGTGTTCCTTTCTCAGATCTTTTCTCCACATGGCATAAAAACTTCCTGTGTGTCCTTCTCCTCGGTCCAGGACCAAGACGTTTGCTCGTGTCCATTCCACTGCTAATGGAAGCGCAGGAGGAGTTGATGGATGTTTTCACCACAGATGGGCATTTCTTTTCCAGAGAAAACTCCGCTTTCTAGCACAAAACCCATAGGCACAGGGGGCACTTGGCCCTGTTTTTATTTCAAGCTGCTTAAGTGATCATTTATGGCAAGGCATAAAAATTATCACTGTTTTGAAACAGACGCCAAGCTGGTGTTCCAGGTAATGATACCTCTGTGCCAAGCCATTATTTTTCAAGAGCTTTAATTATCAGAATGGGCACACTGTTGTTTATTAAACTTTTTCCCTTTTATGCACCATGTCTGAATAAGATGAATATTGCCTCCTTTCCTGGCTGTACTCAGTATAATCAATTCTTCTCCCTTACCCTCCACTCTTAATAGGTGCATGGAACACAAGTGCAAAGTCTGGGACCACATGGGGACATGCCCTGCTCCTGTCTTCCATGGTCAAGGATGCAGAATTTGAATCCTGGGTTCATATCCTGACTTGGGCCAAATGGCTGGGTGCTTGCAGAGTTGTTGTTTTGTCATCTTTTCAATGGAGATGATCATAATAAGCATCTCCAGGAGGTTCTCCGTGGATGAAATGAGATAATCTATATGAGGGTCTTTGCCCATAGTAATTGTCTACCTCCTTTATTGTGTCAAGTTGTCAAGTTATGGCCCAGGTCAACAGAAAAAGCAAAACATCCACACAGGTATCAGGTGGAACAATGAGGATAAGCGACAGAGCAAGGTCAGCTTCAAAAGTGGATGCTGGCCCCTCCTGGTCAGCCAGTCCCTCCATGCAGCCAACACAGGGCTGCTGGTCAGCATGCACCCCTGTCCTGCTGCCATGGAGTGATCCTGTCCCCTCTCCAATGAAACAGACACAGAAATAGAGTAGGCCAGGCACCTGCGCATAAACCTGGGGACTCATAAGATTCACCCAGCAAGTCTGTTAAAATGTGTATTCTGGTTTTTTATTCCCTGGGATGGAAATGCACATCTTCAACAAGGTTCTAACTGGAATGGAGTGAGTGGAAACCCTGGCTTCAGGCCCAAGGCTTCTGATTATATGATCCAGGTGGGTTGGAAGACGGCAAGAGATACAGCATTTCTACTTTTCCAGCAGTAAGGACTCCAGCAATATTAATATTTTATCCCTCAAGTTTAAAGTCATCTAGAAGAAGAAATGAGATGTTGTCTCAGAGCGTGGTTTTTCTAACCTTCCCAAGGCTGGCAGACAAGCCACTATCTGCCCACTCCCAATCTACAGTGCATGAAACAAAATCTGTCTTCTCAGCTTCAAGTGGCAGGGGGCTGTGTCTCCAGAGAAAAAGAAAAATGACTAATATGTACATTAAAAGCAATCTCTGTTGATGAGCAGTGTCCAAGTCCTGGCAGCCTTACATGTCTCCGAGTAGAACGGTCCTCCACAGGGGTTGCCTTGCAAAGTGTTTCTGGATGAATTTAACCCCCAAACGTTTGGTTAGCAGCTAAGCATGTTCACTGTTTGCATCACCCAGAGTTCATAACCAATCAAAACAAACCCACTCAGTCAATTCCAACTAGATAGGATTTCTGATACTGTACATCTTTAATAAAGCACATAGCCTCATCTTTATCCCTTGTAGCAGCTGGTGGGTTTGAACTGTTGATCTTTCGGTTAACGGTCCAACACTTACCTGACAGCACCTCCAGGCTCTTAGCCTGTGATTCAAACAATTTACCAAACACATTCCTCTGTTGGAGTTTTAAAATAACCTTGGAAGTAGATGTTATTAACCTTGCCTTCCACTTATGCAGAACGTGTAAACACCAAAGCAAACTCACTCGTGTAGGGTCAATTCTGATTTACAGCCACTGTATACGGCAGAGTTGGATGCTGATTATGGTTTCCAAGGCTGTAATCTTTATGGGAGCTGACAGTTTTTTCTTTCTCCTGAGAAGCAGCTTGAAGATTTGAACCCATGACTTTGCAGTTAGTAATCTAATACCTAGCCCGCAGTTCCACCTGGGCTCTTTTAAGACTGTAGTTAAGGATAATATGATATGCAAACGCAGATTGTGGCACTTGATTGCATGAGTTCAAACCCCAACTTCATCTCTGTGGCTTAGCTTCCTCATTTTTAAAATGGACATAATACTACTACTAACTGTATCTTTTAAGATACAGTTAGCACTAGTACTAAAAGATATCATTAAGGACTACCAACCTTGTGGAGTTGAGGATTAATGAATTCAAACGGTAGAACAGTAACTATCAGTAAACACATGATAAACTCTCAATAAATACCAGCTATTGATGTGCATTTATGGGGGTGGGGGCACACAACCATCTATGACTATTTTCTTGCAGAGTTGGGTACATGCAAAAGCTATCCTGGGAAAGGCTGTGAAAGGCTCGGGGCCTTTCCTTATCTGTTAGGGGCAGAGAACAAAGTCAATGGGCCCCAAAGAACCCACCCAGTGAGCCATAATGCAAGCATTCAAATGAACTCATTCATTCGAGAAAGTAGCCCAGTGGGAAAATGAAATGGGGATGGGAAATAAGTCAATTAAAGGTGCACTACTGAGGAAGTTTCTGCTGTGGGCAGCAGGAGCTGAAGTTTACTAGGGACTGCTGAGAGGCAGGTCTAGAGCATCTATCTACCAACTCCCTACCTGTCAATAGTTAATGCTTCCAAAGCATTGCTAGCCAGATTCTCTAACTCAGCCCCACATGCATCTCTGTGGGAAGGTGCACATCAACATTAACAGCACTCAGAAAGTCAGTCACAAGTCATCACGGGGAGTTCACAACTGTTCTGTGTGTAGAAGTTGGTGCCCAGAGCATAACATGCATGAGGCACAGATCCTATCCAAACCCAGCGTGCCAATCCAAACTCAAATTTATGCTAAAAGCTATGAAGCCTCTCTCACTCTTTTATGACCAATTATTTTTTTATAAATTTTATCACCTTTTAAAGACTTTTTATTTTGAACTATCTATAGACTCATAAAAAGTTGTAAAACTCAGGTATAATTATCCTCTTAACCTTCTTCATTCAACTTCCTCCCAAGGTTGCATGACAGAAGATAAGTTAAACAGTATTGCTACAAAATTATTGAAACTTTTATTAAACAAAAATATCATAACGTAATGTCATTTCCTGACACATCTTCCATCTTATTCCATGAACTTCTGGGGGTAGTGTTTTCATCTCTCTCGCATTTCCCCCAAAGAATTCTGCGTTCTTTGATTTACATCAAGTCAAAACAGCAAGATCAGCACTATAGAATGAATGAGATAAGGTTTCTCAACAAAATTCTTGCAGGACAACCCTTGTCCCTGGGTTTGTTAACACCCACTTCCTTCCTTTGCCTCCCTTTCTTCCGTGTCCCCCTCCAGAACCGTCAGTCCCATTGTTTTCTCCTCCGGATTGTTTATCTCACCTATCTTATCTAGATAGATGTGCAGAAACAATAATAAGCACAAAAACAAGACAGAGCAAAACAACAACAACCCCCCAAAAAACACAACAACAACAAATAATAACAACAACAAAAAAGAAAAGTCTTTTCTGACAATTAATGCAATGCTAATTCTCTTGATTGTGTCATTCCTGGCATAGTTAACAGTATGATTTTCTGATTAAAAATGATATTTTCAGCTCACTAATGGCTAGAATATCAATTTGTATGCATTCAATTTCATTTTTAACATTTTGTAAGTTTCCTAGATTCATACTTCCTACATCTTAAGTTCAGATTATTAGTAGATTTTTGCAGCTGCTTCTTCTTATCTTGAGTTGTTCCCCATCAGCAAATGCAGACCACGAAAGCTCCACTCTCACAGGCTTCACGCCATTTGTGTCCCCATGGTTGACTCTACTCTGAGAAGGCAGCTGCTCCTCAGCCACATTTTGAGTGCCTTCTGACTGGGGGCTCGTCTTCTGGCCCTGTCTCCAACAATGTTCTGCTTCCATTCCTTAGGCTTTCAGTATCTGATAATGTTTTGATTCTGTGCATAGGTTTCCAGCAGCTACTTCCTCTAAAGCGGTCAGTTGAATTCTTTTTCATAGTCGTTCTCAGTCTGGAAGCTCCACTAAAACCGCTTTGGGTGGCCCTCTTGGTATTTGAAATACATATATTTATATGTTAAGCATTAAGGTAGCAGACGTACATTCAGCCTCTGCTCAAGTACTCCCTCAATGCAAGAACACTTTGTTCTCATAACCCAACCTTCCATGATGCTCACCTTCCTGACTGGATCACAGAAGACAAAATGGGTGCATAGGTAAATGTGGTGAAGAAAATGATAGTGCTCGGCTATCAAAAGATATAATTTCTGGGGTCTTAAGGGATTTAAGATAACCAAGTGGTGATCTAGCTGAGAAGCAACAAAGTCCACATGGAAGAAGCACACCAGCCTGTGTGATCATGAGGTGTCGATTAGATGAGGTATCAGGCATCAAAAACCCAGAACAAAAAAGTTATATCAATGTGAATGAGGGGGAGTGCAGAGTGGAGACCCAAAGTCATCTATAGTCAATTGGACATACCCTTACAAAAGGGTCACAAGAAGAGACAGCCAATCAGGGTGCAGTATAATGCCAATGAAACACACAACTTTCCTCTAGTTCTTTAATGCTTCCTCCCCCA
The DNA here is from genome assembly GCF_000313985.2 of Echinops telfairi. Lineage (NCBI taxonomy): Eukaryota > Metazoa > Chordata > Mammalia > Afrosoricida > Tenrecidae > Echinops > Echinops telfairi. Next base: position 1,183,927 of record NW_022111378.1, on the reverse strand, counting down.
ACTATCATGACCCCAATTCTACCTTACAAATCTGGCTAGACCAGAGCATGTACACGGGTACAGATAAGAGTTGGAAACACAGAATCCAGTATAGATAAACCCCTCAGGACCAAGAATGAGAGTACCAGGAGGTTGAGAGAAAGGTGTGGGAAAAAAGGGGTTTACACAATGATCTATATATAACCCCTTCCCAGGGGAATAGACAACAGAAAAGTGGGTAAAGGAGACATTGGTCAGTGCAAAACATGACAAAATAATAATTTATAAATTATAAAGTGTTCATGAGGGAGGGAGGGTGGGAAAGCCCCCATAAAACGATTTTTTTAAATTGTCAGAAAAGGCATTTCAAGATCTATTAATTGTCTGTGATAGGATTATGTCTATGTGGATTAATGGAATTCCAATCAATACAAATATTATTCAAACTTATGCACCAACTGCTAACAATAGTGATGTGGGAGAGACCAATCCTGGAGAAGGACCTCACAGTTGGCAAAGTACAGGGGAAGCAAAAAAGAAGGCCCTTAATAAAACAGATTGACAGAGTGGTTGAAACAATGGGATCAAACATAAGAACAATTGTGAAGATGGTAAAAGGCCCAGCAGTATTTTTTCTGTGTGCACAGGGTCATTATGGGTTGGAACCATCTAGATGGCACAACAACAACAGAATTTTCCCACAAATAGTTTGAAACCCTCTTGTGTGTGAATCATGAGAAAGATGGGGTTTTCGGCTCCCATAAAGATGCACTGCCTTGAAAGCCCTAGAAAGCAGTTCTGTCCTGCCCTGTGGGGTCACTAGTAAGAGGAATCAAATGGATGTCAGTGAGCTTATTTGTTATTTTGTGTATGTATAAACCAAACCCATTGACATCCAATCTATTCCAACTCAGCAACCCTATATAGCATTTTTCAAACTGTAAATCTTTTTTTTAAACCATTTGATTGAGGCATAATCCAGATTTCACATCATGCAACTATATAGTTCAATTAATTTAGTTATATCAATATAGTTCAATTATATCAAGAAGTGTTGTACAAGTGCTACCACAATAGGTTTCAAAACATATTCTTCCTTCTTGTACTTCTTGATATTAGCTCTGCATTACCCTGTACCTCCTCAGTCCTATCCCCCAACATTTGATCTAGCTATTGTCTCTATAGATTATTCCATCCTGGGTTTCATACACTGAAAACTTTAGAAAAATACAGAGTGTCAAGAATCTAACAAACAATAACAAAACACAATATGGATAAGCCACCATTTGAAAAAAAGGTTTAAAAAACAGAAAATATTGAAAATCAGATGAAGCAG
>NW_022111378.1:1180619-1181730 GCF_000313985.2 Echinops telfairi | reverse complement strand
CTCAAAGTGTGTCGAAAGGGAGATCAAATGATAAGGTTTTAACCATTCAAGTCAGATGTTTCATTTTTATCTACTTTAATCATTTCTACAATGCTCTCTGTCTGATAACCAGGCTCCAGGCTATTTCCACCCCTCAATTATGGTCAGAGCAAAACTACCGGAAGCTTATTCCATGTGTATGTCCTGAAAATATGTTTTAGGCTTACACCCATCATCCATAGCCTTCTAACACTCCAGAAGGTCACAATTTAAGCTCTGATACCATTTGGGTTACATTATTTATCATCCTTTTATCATGCATGTCGATGTGCTTCTTCTAGGTGGGTTTAGCTGATGTCTCACTGAGATGGCTACTTGTTTGAAAACAAGCCTTTAAGACCCCAGATGCTATTCTTGCTGACAGCCAGACACCATCTAATTTCTTCAGCACACTTTTCTGTAGCACCCATACCATCCATTTTTCCATCATGGGGGTGAGTAATGAGCAGGGCCATGAAGTAAAAACAAATTGTTTTTAGACAGGAGCTAGGATTCAGTGTGAACCCAAAATCCATTTATCTATGTTTCCTATCTGCCTCTGGTTCACCTTAGAAACATCTGTTATTTTTGTTAGAAATTTTTATCAAGCATCTCTCATAAGGTCCTTCTATTAATAGTGTCATTGATTTATCCCATTGTAAGATATTTAAAACAAAATCAAGAAAAGGAGATTTTAAAAATGCAGGTTATTCCCCCACTATCTTGACCTCAATTCTACCTTACAAATCAGATTACACCAGAACATGCACACTGCTACAGATAAGAGCCCACAACACAGGAAATCCAGGATAGATAAACCCCTCAGGGCCAACAAGGAGAGTAGAGATACCAGTAGGATTAAGGGAGGGTGGGGGGAGGAACTGGGAATCAATCACAAGGATCAACCTATAACCCCCTCTCAGGGGGATTGTGTTAGTCTGGGTATTTAGAGAAACAAATCCACAGAAACTCATGTATAAGAGAAAGTTTTATATAAAGAGTAAGTGCCCATCAACAAAACATTGCAACCCAGTGCTGCCCAAGCCCACAAGTCCAACATTAATCCACAAAGTTCTCCATCTCACAAAACAGA
>NW_022111378.1:1172864-1179735 GCF_000313985.2 Echinops telfairi | reverse complement strand
TCTTCCCCAAATGTGTTAGACTTGGGACACTGCTTGCAGCTAATGATAAATGATTGTCAAGTTACCTCCCTGAAGGGAGTCAGTTGCTAGACTACAGGTAGGCCCTGCTCCCTGCTATTAAAGACAATGGGCTTCTTCTCCCTAAAGGCTTTCGACCATTAGCTTGGTTCCTGTAGGTGGGAATTACACCCTACTGATAATGGTTTCTATGGAGATCCAGAGAACAGATCAAACAGGCACAGTGGCATCCAAAGTTAGGCTGCCATTCTGAATCTAGGATCCGCCCATCTTGTCACATGCATACCCCAATCCTTCCTCTTCCTAGTGCATGTATATCCCGAGATTGTTCTCCTCATTGTTGTATTACCTATAGTGCAATCCCTTCCTGTGACGTATGTCTTTACCTGTAATTAGGGGGCTTGCGTGACCCACCAAAGGTATAAAAGCCTGGGTCAGCAATAAAGTGTTCTCGGGTTCCTCTCTTGGCCTCCACTCCCCTCTCCTCTCCTGTCCTCACTCCCCTGTTCCCTTTGTCCTTGTCCTCCTTCCCTTCTCCCCTCCTCTCCACATGGACCACCAAGTGGGGGCTGAGGTGAGCATGCTACCATGAAATGTGTCTGACTCATTATTTCAATCTCTCTTCTATCTCTCATTGCTCTCTATGACTTTATTATGATATCTATATATATATATAGATATATATATATATCAACCGAACAATTATGCCTGTCGAACCCGTGACTAGTGGTGGGGGGCTGGCCCTCCTCTACCCGCCCCCCCACCATCCCTGTGGCCATCACTACTCACAGCTCAAAAACATGGAGACATTGGAATGCTTTTCCATCCACACTGTGCATGTAAGTGTATGTAAAATTATTTCTTGGAAAGAGTTGGAAACTTCTCAGAAAATTAGATATATACTTTTAAACTGAGATTCTTCTAGGTTTTAGGTTGTGATTTTTATTGGGTTTCTTGTTTAATTTGTTTTGTTGCTATTTGTTGAAATCCAGATAGGTAGGTATATCTATAGGCAGTAACTGGATTCATAGTTTCCTGGGGCTGCGGGGAAAGAGAGAGCTAATAATGAGTACAAAAAAGAAGAAAATGTTCTAAAATTGATTGTAGTGATGATTGCACAACTCCTTTGAATATGTATCAACTATCATATGACATGTGAATTGTATGTCAAAGCATCAAGAAAACTTTTAAAATTTAAATAAAATAAAATAAATACTCATATAACCCCAGGAAAAAAGTGTATGCTAACTACAAATCGCAATATGTGGGGTATGGACTTACACAGATTAAATCCTTACATGACAGGACACTATTTACACAATAGGAGTTGGTTGTCAGGCAATACTTACACAATATTCACTGACAATGTCAGACACAGGCCTGCCAGAATAATGCACAGCTAATAAAGCAAGTAGGACATTGCAATAGTATGTACATGTTAGCCTGTCTACCACAGGTGTGTTTCACCCAGTGGGGTTTCCATGTCGCATCCCTCTGGACTGGTCTTTGGAGTATGTGTGTACCTCAAAGATCAAGGGTTCAATGTGCTAGTATTCTATGGCATGTGGCCTAGGTCCCCAGGAGCTGAACAAACTCAGACCAAGGTGCCCTATTAGGAGCATCGTACCAGGCATAGTCTCCCCTTGGGGTCCATATGAATATTATTAGTCATTTTTCCCTGCTGAGAGGTTGATACTCACCCCTTTCTACCAAAAAAATGCACTTGTCAGGTTGAAATCTTTATGGGAATAGACAACCTTGTCTTTCCCCCTCAGAACAATTGATGCGTTTGAACTGCGGATTTTGCAATGAACAGTCCAACAGTAACCCATTACATCACCAGGACTCCTTTTGTATATGCATGTATACATGTATATGTGTGTATGTATATATTTACAATATATGTAAATAGTGATCATTGTATAACCCTTTATGCTAAGAACCACTGAATTATCCACTTTTTAAATTGTGAATTTTATAACATAACCAGTTCTTTTTTCAGCCATGTATGTTCTTAATTTAAAAGAATATCTCAACTCAAATTTTATATCAAAGATCTAGACAGTCCCGGGGAAAAGTATGAAACCCCATCTCACAAATGTCAGATGACTACTGTTCACCTCTCTAGTCAGCCTGAAGCATGTGGTGGGATGAAAACCCCAGTCTCCTGGCTCCTCATGAAATGCCTCCTAACTAAACCCTTTGAGTCAGGGTTTCTTGGTATAATGCAGGCTTCAGGAGGGCAGAGATGTCCTGCAGAGAAATCGTTCCCTGGGAGCTGCATGTACATAATCTACAGCACTCCGGTTTCTGTTTGAGAGTTCTCTTTTTCTCAACAAGTCTCCTTTTCTATAATGAACTGCCTACTCCTGGACATTTTCCCCACAGAGAGGTGATTAAGTCTGTCACCCTGATTACTATAGGGGACATCTTGTTCCCATGAAAATGACCTAATCACTGATGATCATTCACAGTCCACTGCAATTATTTGCAGAGTCTTTGTGGCTTTAAGGAAAACAAACTGAAGACAATTTTATCCTCTTTCTGTCATGTGAATAAATCCAGAAAGGCGCTGGAAATGTAAAGACATCTAGTCATAGAGCTCTGTTAAGTTGGATTTGGATGGGAGTGGGAGCAGAGTGACAATATGAAAACATCAGCACCGACTTCACTTTTAATGAGACAAACATTTGAACCCTAAGCTAAGCACACCACGTACAGATGACACAGAAGTGTCTTTTGTTTTGCACTGTGACTATTCTAGGTAACACTGAGATTGCTTCCATGTATTGTAACTAGATAATTAAAACAAAAAAAAATAGATTGTTACCAAGTGTAGGGGCATGTCTGATTAAGTACCAGTGCCGAAAATAACCACCCATTTTGCCACTGCTAGGGCAGCCCATCTTGGAAAGCCATATGGATGGCATTACTAAAACAGTCACTAGATCCATTTGATTCTAGACAAAATTGTCTTTTGGTTTAAAGGGGGGCAGGACTGCTTAATGATCTAATTATCTGGAAATAGGTCAGCTGATCTAATTGTGCCACATACTAAGAAGATGATTGGGATGGGTGGGTGTGGGGAAGAAAACATGATGAATATGCTTGTACTCAGCCAAGAAGACAGGGCAAGTATCAATGGCACATGAGCTGTGCTTCCCTGACAGCTTTAGGTGATTAAGAAAACGATTGCCAAGATATAAACTTATATTCAAAAGCTGTTGCCTGATAACATGATGTCTTTCCAATGGTCAGAGTATCCCATTAAAAGCACTCTTAACAAAGCTATTCTCCTCTGATGTGGATTTACAGACTGCTAATCCCAGCAAAAAGCAGTTCGTTTAATTTATAGGCTTCCTGGGCTAACTAAGGAAGTGGAGTCAGCATGGGAGTGAAAGATGAGCTCAGCTCTTCATGGAACTCTGATTCCATTTATGAACTGCAAGACTTCAAAAGCTACCAGATTCCCAGCTGCTTCTAAGGACTGTAACCTTCTATCAAAATGACACTACCATCCAAATCTTAAGTGATTCAACATCATCTTTTTATGTTTTACAGGACTTGAAACGCCACCTAGCCCAACATTTTACTAATGGAAAAAGTGAAGCTCAAAATGATCATGTCACCATCCAAGTTTATCGAACAAGTTTGCAGCTGAGCAGTGATAACACTAGGATCCCCACCTCCTATTTAGGGTCCCTCCAACTACTTCTATGACAAAGAACTCAGATCTTCCTGTAAAAATTACTAGATTCCATAGATTGGGTGTTGGTGGCGGCAGTGGTGGTGGTGTTGGTGGTGGTGCTAGGTGCCACTGAGTGGGCTCCAACTCATAGCCACATTATGAACGATGGAACAAAACACTGCCTAGCCTTGTGCCATCCTCACCACTGTCCCTATGCCTGAGCCCATTGCTGTAGCCACTGTGTCCCTCCACCTCATTAAGGGCCTTTCTCTTTCTCACTGACCCTCATTCCACCAAACATGATGTCCTTCTCCAGAGAAGCTTCTCTCCGGACAACATGTCAAAAGTATGTAAGACAAAGTTTCGCCATCCTTTCCTCTAAGGAGCACTAGCCAAATTTCTTCCAAGACAGATTTGTCTGTCCTTTTGGCAGTACATTGTACTTCCAGTACACTTTACCAGCACCACAATTTAAGTGCGTTAATTCTTCTTCAGTCTTCATGATTCAATGTCCAACTTTCATGTGCACACGAAGTACTTCGAAATATCATGGCTTGGTTCAGGAACACCTTAGTCCTCAAAGTAACCTCCCTGCTTTTCAACACCTCAAAGAGGCCTTGCGCAGCAAATTTGCCCAATGCAACCCAACATTTGATCTCTTGACGGCTGCTTACATGAGCATTGATTGTGGATTCAAGAGAGAGGAAATCTTTGATAATTTTTTTCCATTTACTGTGATGTTACCTACTGGTCCTGTTGTGAGGATTTGGAGTTGTTTGTTGTTGTTGTTGTTGTTGTTGTTTACATTAAGTTGTAATCTATATTGAAAGCTGCAATACTTAATCTTCATCAGCAAAGTACTTCAAGTCCTCATTTTCAACAAGCAAGGCTGTGCCATCTGCATATAGCAGGTTAGTAAAAAAAGTTTTCTTCCAATTTGATGCCACATTTGTCACTGAAGTGTTCTAGAATCCCCATCTTCTCAGGATATCCATGGTTAGTTATGACCCACACAGTGGCATGGCTTGGCATAGTAAATAAAACACAAGTAAACATCTTCCTGGTATTCTCTGCCTTGAGCCAAGATCTATCTGACATCAGCAATAATATCCCTTATTTCATATCCTCTCCTTAATTCAACCTGAACCTCAGCCAGCTCCCTGTCACTAGACTGCTGCAACCATTGTTGGATGGTCTTCAATAAAATTTTACTTGAAGGTTATGTTAATGATATTGCTTGACAATTTGAATATTCGTTTGGGTCACCTTTCTTTGGAATGAGTACAAATATGGATATGTTCCAATCGGTTGGCCAACTAACTGTCTTCCAATTTTCTGAGCACAGTAAGTGCTTCCAGTGTTTCATCGGCATGTTGAAACATTTCAACTGGCATTCCATCAATTCCTGGAGCTTTTGGTTTTGACCAATGCTTTCAGTGCATCTTGAGCTTTTTCCTTCATTACCCTTGGTTCTTGCTCATATGCTACTTCCTGATATGGTGGGATGTCAACTAGTACTTTTGCTTTGTTTTTATGTCTTCTACTTCACTGATTCCTTATTTAAATTATATGCTTATGACTTTTTAAAATTATATACCTTTATAGGGGCTCTTACATCTCTTATCACAATCCATACAATCATCCATTGTTTCAAGCACATTTGTACATATGCTGCCATCATATTATTCAAAGCATTTTCTTTCTACTTCAGCCCTTGATATTAGCTCCTCATTTTCCCCCTTCTTCCCAAACCTTCCCTCCCTCTTATACCCTTGATAAGTTATAATATTATTTTCATACCTTACATCATCCTCTGTCACCCTTCACCCACATTGTGACACTTCTGTGAAGGGATGTCCAATTTTCTACAGATGGGCTTTGGGTCTCCACTAAACGCCCCCACCCCTACCCAATTCACATTGGGTATGATTCTGTTCTGGGTCTTAGGTGCCTGATACCTGATCCTATCAACACCTCATGATCACACAGGCTGGTATGCTTCTTCCATGTGGGCTTTGTTGCTTTTGAGCTAGATGGTCACTTGTTTATCTTCAAGCCTTTAAGACTCCAGACATTATAGCTGGGCACTATCACCTATCTTCACCACATTTGCTTATGCACCCACTTTGTCTTCAGTGATCATGTAGGAAAGGTGAACATCACAGAATGCTGGATTATTAGAACAAAATGTTCTTGTGTTGAGTGAGTACTTGAGCCAAGGCACAATGTCCGCGTGCAGCCTTAATTCTTAACATATACATAGAAGTGCATAGATCTATTCCCCTCTTATTATAAATACATTTACATATTTACAAGTCTGTATTTACACATCTATGAATGTCCTTTGCTTTCTGGTTCTTTCCTCCATTTCCTTTTACTTTTCTCTTGTCCCACCATCATGTTCAGTCTTCATTTGGGTTTAGTAATTCCTCACTGCTACATTACCATTAATTAAGCCCAACTAGGCATCCTACATCCTTCTCTCCATTGATTTTAGGTCTCTGGATTGGTTCCCCACGCTCCCTTCCTTTTTCCTACCTGCCCTTCTCTTGTATCCCCACCCCACCCCCCATAACCATCAGTCCCAACCTTATCATCTCTGAATTGTTTATCCCACCTATCCACTTTAGATAGATACACAGAGACATTAATAAGCACACAAAAACAGGCAAATCCAAACAACAAAGGAAGTCAAAACCAACAAAACAATAACAACAACAACAATAAAGTAAGCCAAGAAGGCAGATGGTGCCCAGCTATCAAGAGAAATAGTATCTGGGGTCTTAAAGGCTTGAAGGTAAACAAGCGGCCATCTAGCCCAGAAGCAATAAAGCCCACATGGAAGAAGCACACCTGCCTGTGTGATCACGAGGTGTCGAAGGGATCAGCTATCAGGCATCAAAGAACAAAAATCATATCATTGTGAATGAGGGGGTTGCAGATTGGGGACCCAAGACTCATCTGTAAGCAACTGGTCATCCCTTTGCGAGGGGTCACGGGGAGTAGAGGAGTCAGTCAGGGTGCAGCATAGCAATGATGAAACATACAACTTTCCTCTAGTTCCTAAATACTTCCTCCCCCAGATCCCCACGATCAGGGTCCCAATTCTGCCTTACAAATCTGGCTAGACCAGAGGAAGTGCACTGGTACAGATAGGAACTGGAA
>NW_022111378.1:1170698-1172287 GCF_000313985.2 Echinops telfairi | reverse complement strand
AGTGTTTTCCAGTTGAGTCTGATGGGGTGCCACACTCTGTCTCCAAAGTCTATTTTTGGTATTCCTCAGGAATTTCATAACTTCCCTCCCCTTGCTGCTCTGTTGCATGCCCTTAGTGGTTAGTCCCAATGTGATCGGGTCAGACTGGGCACAGTTCCCGCACTGTGTCTGCAGTGTTGTCCCCTATAGCGCTATTGTTCAGGGTGGGACTTTGTGTCTCGAGGTGGGAACAACCCTATGGTCCTCTCTGTGCATTGTCTGCTCTGAGCAGGAATATCGTCCTCGGGGCTTGGTGGGCCAGGATATGTTCCCCTCCTACTCCATCCCTGTACCTTTCTCCTGTGTGCTCTAATCAGACCTGCCCCTCTCCCCAAGCTGCAGCTTTTCCACATAGTTGGGATTGGGGCCGGCCCCATACACCTTTCCATTGGTTCCCTGGTACATGCCAGCACACTGCATTGGGTTGAATGAAACCTGGTCTTTCTCTCCCTCTCCTGCAGAGACGCAAACAACCCCCTCCCTTTGGGTGGGTTAGTGCCCTGCTTCCTCCCTTCACACCCATGTGGTTTTTTTCCTCTTTCTTTCCCCCTCCTATTTATATGTAGCCCTGGTTTGGGTCTGGCACCCGCCAAAGTACCGGACCTCACCCCAAGAATGTATGTATATAGTAGCTTTTCCCCTATGCCCGCTTTTTTAAGCTTACCTCAGTGGACTCATGGTGTACTTGTCCTTTTCTGCTTGGTTTACTTCACTTAGCATGATTTCTTCAAGTTCTTCCCACGGGACAATGTGCTTGTACCACAGTATTTTTATCCATTCGTCCGTTGATGGGTTGTTTTCAACTCCTTGCAATTGTGAACTGTGCCACGATGAACATTGGAGCACAGATGTCTGGCCATGGTTTGTTTCTTGCTTCTTAAGAGTATATGCCCAGTAGGGGGTTGCTGGGTTATATGGTAGCTCGATTTCCATGTGTTTTAGATATCGCCAAATATATTCCATGTGTTTTAGATTTCCGTAATGGCTGTACATACCTATAGGAACAACAGTAGTGGATGAGAATTCCTATCTCCCCACAGCTCCTCCAACACTAGTTACTTTCTGATTTTTGGAATTGGGCTATCTTTGAGGGTGTTAGGTGGTATCTCATTGTTGTTTTAATTTGCATTTCTCTTATGGCTAATGATCGGGAATATTTTCTCATATGTTTATTGGCCATTTGGATTTCTGCCCCTGTGAAGCTTTGGTTCAAGGCCTTTGACCACCTCCTTAGTGAGATGTTAGTTTGTGTTTTTTTTTCTTATTGTAAGCTGGCAGATTATTGTAGATTTTAGTAATAAGGCCTTTGTCTGATGTGTCATTGCTAAAGATGTTTTACCAGTCTGTGGGCTCTCTTATTACTCTTGGTGAATTATTTTAATGTACACAGGTGTTTTATCTTCAGTATATCCCACTTGTCTATTTGTGACTCATCTGTATTTGTGTCCTTCCCTCTTTCTGAAAGCCTATGTATTCCCTGCGCCAAAGTTCTCAGGTTTGTCCCAATTCCCTCATTGACTGCCCTAATAGTTTGGGGTTTTACCTCAAGG
>NW_022111378.1:1164609-1169451 GCF_000313985.2 Echinops telfairi | reverse complement strand
AAGGTGGCGAATGATACTAATGGTCTTTCGTATGTTGAACCATCCCTGCATCCCTGGTATGAATCTCACTCGGTCAGGGTGAATTATTTGTTTTTATATGCTTTTGTATTCTATTGACCAGGATTGTGTTAAGGATTTTTGCATTGATGTTCATTAGGGATATTGGTGTGTAGTTCTCAGTTCTTGTGGGATCCTTGCCCACTTTAGATATCAGACTTATACTAGCTTCATAGAAAGGGTTTGGGAGTTTTCCATCTTTTTCTATGTCCTGGAAGATTTTGTGTAGGGTTGGTGTCAGTTCTTCCCTGAATGCTTGGTAGAATTTTCCTGTGAAGCCATCTGGCTCGGGGGATTTTTTTTAATTTATTGGTAACTCCTTGATAACCTTGTCTATTTCTTCTATTGCTATGGGTCTGTTGAGATTCTTGACGTCTATCTGGGATAGTCTAGGGAGGGATTGTTTTTCCAAGTATTTGTACATGTCTTCCAAGTTGTTGTACTCATTAGAGTACAGGTCTTCATAGTACTGTGTAATTATCCTTTTGCTTTCATACAGGTCTATTGTAATGTCCCCTGCGTCATCCCTCATCCTTGCTATTAGAACTTGTTCCTTCCTTTCATTAGTTAGGTTTGCCACCCATCTATCAATTCTGTTTATCCTTGGGAAGATCTGACTTTTAAAAAAAATCATTTTATTGGGGGCTCGTACAACTCTTATCACAATATCCATACATACATACATTGTGTCAAACACAATTGTACATTTGTTGGCATCATCATCCTCATAAAAGTCCCTTTCCACTTGAATCTTTGGTAGCAGTTCCTCATTTTTCACCTCCCTCCCCACTCCCTACTCCCTTGTGAACCCTTGATAAGTTATAAATTATTATCATTTTGTCATGTTACACTGTCTGATGAGTCCCTTCACCCAATTTTCCGTTGTCCATCCCCCAGGGAGGAGGTTATATGAAGATCCTTCTAATAAGTTCTCCCTTTCCAATCCCACCCTTCCTCCACCCTCCCAGTATTCCACTCTCAGCACTGGTCCTGAAGGGATCATCTGTCCTGGATTCCCTGTGTTTCCAGTTCCTATCTGTACCAGTGTACATCCTCTGGTCTAGCCATTTGTAAGATAGAATTGGGATCATGATAGTGGGAGGAGGAGGCATTTAAGAACTAGAGGGAAGCTGTGTGTTTCATCATTTCTACCCTGACTGGCTCATCTCCTCCCTGCGACCCTTCTGTAAGGGGATGTCCAGTTGCCTAGAGATGGGTCTTGGGTCCCCAATCTGTACTCCCCCTCATTCACAATGATTTGATTTTTTTGTCAAAGAACCAACTTTTAACTGCATTAATTTTTTCCATACTTTTCTTGTTTTCTCTGTCCTGTATCTCGGACCTGGTTTTTAATATTCCTTTCCTTTTGCTATTAGTAGGATTGTCCTGTTGACTCTGCTCTAATTGGTGTAAGTTTTGTGCCAGCATATCAGCCATAAGTCTCTCTTCCTTTTTTATGTGTGCATGTATTGCTATAAAACTTCTTCTGATAAATGCCTTTGCCGTGTCCCAAAGGTGTTGGTCATTGTATTTTCATTCTCATTTGTTTCTAGAAACTTACTGATTTCAGCTCTGATATTGGCCAATACCACTCCTTTTGCAATAGAGAGTTATTCATTCTGCAATTGTTTGCCCTTGTTTTCTTCATCATCCTTTTGTTGATCTCCAGCCTTATGGCATAGTGGTCAGAGTGAAAAGTCTGTATAATCTCTATGTACTTGAATTTACACAGGTTCGACTTGTGTCTCAGCATGTGGTTTATCTTCCAGTACATGCCATGTGGGCTTGAAAATAATGGTTTTTTTGTTTGTTTGTTTTTGGCATTTGGGTGGAAAATTCTGAAAATATTTATCAGGTCAAATTGTACAATTGTGCTGTTTAAATCTGCAGCCTCCTTGTTAAGCTTTTTTCCCTGTGATGTGTCTTTTAAGAGAGTGGTGTATTAAAGTCGCCTATTATAATTGTTGGGCCTGTGATTTCTTTTCATCTTTTGGAGTGTTTGATTTATGAATTTCACAGATCTCTCATTGACTATATGTATATTTATTATGCTCACTGGTTCTTGATGACTAGTTCTTTTCAATATAGTGGCTCAGAATTATTTCCATCTTCTTTTGGTGCTTTCTGTATCATTCAATATTTTGCCAAAAGAATATTTCAAGACTGAAACTGGAGACTTGAACTTTTTCTTGAATTCCTCCAGTTTCAGATACACTGAGTACATATGTTCTTCCTTTTGGTTTTCTAACTGTAGGTCTTTGCACGATTCATTATAATATTTGACTTTGTCTTCTCAAGATGCCCTTTGAAATTTTCTATTCAGCTCTTTGACTTCATCATTTCACCCACTTGCCTTCATCATTTCACCCATTTGCCTTAGCTACTCTATGATTAAGAGCAAGTTTTAAGTCTCTTCTGACCTCTACTTTGATCTTATCTTTCCTCCCTTTTTAATGACTTTTGCTTTCTTCGTGAATGATGTTTTTTATGTCTTCCCATAGTTCATCACGTCTTCTGTCATTAGTGTTCAAAGTGTCACATCTGCTCTTGAGATTTTTCTGGAAATTCAGTTGGGATAAACTCAAAGTTGTATTTTGGCTCTCAAGGACTTGTTTTAATTTTCTTCATCTTTAACCTAAATGTGCAGGTGAGCAATTTATAGTCCATTCCACAACCAACTCTAGCCTGATTTTAACTGCCGGTTAAAATTTCTGTCATATCTTTGGGCCTCTACTCAAGGTCTCCTTTAGCACAAAAACATATTGTTCAAATAACGTGGTACTCTTTGATACTCACCTTCCCAACATGATTTCTGAAGACAAAATCGGTGCATGAGCAAATCTGATGAAGTAGATGGTGCCTCACTATCAAAAAAGTGTAGTTTCTCCCTCCATAATCATGATCCCAATTCTACCTTACAAATCTGGTTAGACCATAGGATGTACACTGGTACAGATAGGAACAGCAAACACAGGGGATCTAGGACAGATGATTCCTTCAGGACCAGTGGTGAGAGTGGCTTTACCTGGAGGGTGGAGGGAAGATAGGGTAGAAAGGGGGAACCAATTACAAGGATCTACATATAACGTCCTCCCTGGGGGATGGACAACAGAAAAGTGGTTGAAGGGAGACGTCGGACAGTGGAAGATATGACAAAATAATAATAATTTATAAAATAGCAAGGGTTCATGAGGAAGGGGGAGCGAGGAGGGAGGGGGAAAATGAGGAGCTGATATCAAGGGCTCAAGTAAAAAGCAAATATTTTTAAAATGATGATGGCAACAAATTTATAAATGTGCTTGACACAATGGATGCATGTATGGACTGTGGTAAGAGTTGTGTGAGCCCCCAATAAAATGATTTTTTTAAAGTGTAGTTTCTGGGGTCTTAAAGGCTTGAAGTTAAACAAGCAGCCATCTAGCAGGGAAGCAAATAAGCCCACATGGAAGAAGCACACCAGCCTGTGTGATCATGAGGTATAGACAGGAGCAGATATCAACTTTCAAAAGATCCAAAACAAAACAATTCTATCGATGTGAAAGAGGAAGGTTGTAGTGGAGATCCAAAACCCATCTGTAGACAATTGAACATCCTCCCACAGAGAGATTACAAGGAAGGGACGATTCAACCAGGGTGCAGTATAACACCAATGAAACACACCTCATTCCTCTAGTTCCTGAATGCTTCTTCCCCACCCCCCCACCCCCACTACCATGACTCAGTTCTACCTTACAAACCTGGCTAGATAAGAGCTCTAGATACATGAAATTCAGGACAGATAAAACCCTCAGGAACAGTAGTGGGAGTAGTGATATCATGAGAGAAGGGATATAGTGAGGGCTGGGGGTGAGGGCGAGAAAGTGGGAACCCATCAGGGACCGAAAAACAGAAAGTTGGGTGAAGGAAGACAATGGACACTGGTAAAACATGAAATTACAACAAAATAATATATAATTACTCAAGGATTCATGAGGGTCGAGGGGAGGGTGGTGAGGGTGGTGGAAAGAGGAGCAGATACGAAGGACTCAAACAGAAACAATTGTTTTTGGAAATGTTGATGGCAACATATATACAAAAGTGTGCTTAATACTATTGAATGATGGATTATTACAAGATTTGTAAGAGCCCCTCCCCAAACAAAATGATTAATTAAAAAAATCTTCATCATCTTTTCCCATAAATGTAGTCAATTTGATTTCATCTGGAGAAGCCCATGTGTACAGTCACATTTTGTGTTGTTGAAAAAGATATTTGCTATGAATAAGTCATTGGTCTTGCAAATTCGATTATTCAATTTCCAACTTTGCTTCTATCTTTAAGACCATATTTTCCAAATATTATTCCTTTCTCTTTGTTTCCAAACTTTGCATTCCAATAGTCAATAATTATCAATGCATCTTGATTGCATGTTTGATCAACTTCCAACCGAAGACATTGGGAGAATACTTCAATTTCTTCATCACTGCCTATGGTCGTGGGTGCATAAATTTGAATAATAGTTGTATTTATTAAATTTCCTTGAAGACCAATAGGTATAATCCTACTATAGATGGGATTTTACTTCATGTTGTATCATAAAATTCCCTTTCTGATATGAATGAAATGTCATTGCTCTTCATTGTTTCATCCCCAGCATAGTTAACCATATGATTTTCTGATTCAAAATGGCCAGTCCCGGGCCATTTCAGCTTAGCAAGTCTAGGATATTGATCGTTATTTCTGATGACTTACACTTTTCTAGTTTCATACTTGGCATATTCCAAGTTCTGATTATTAGAAGATCTT
>NW_022111378.1:1160100-1164174 GCF_000313985.2 Echinops telfairi | reverse complement strand
TAAGTTAGGTATCCAGAAATGCCATTAATAACAGTCAGATCACCAGGGTGCCATTAGGTACACTGAAGAAGTCATTTACTAAGCAACGTCACTGTGAAATAAACACCCATTGATCTTTTTCTCATTACAGTGGTAATTTACCAGGCCGCCAGGGAAAAGTCTGGCTTCTATCCAGAAGAAGAGCCATTTTGGATTTCACCTATTTGAGAACAGAGACAGAAGTAAATGATCTCTAAAATATTTTTTAAAGATTCCAAGATTTTAGAAGTTTGATTTATTTAAGGCTGCATCTTGCTAGATACTTAATTTAAAACAATTTCTCTTATATGTTGAGCTCTTCGCTTGTTTCTAAATGGATTTAGTTATATATATAAACTCATGTATCTTCTATGAATTCATGTACCTTTGAGGTTAGAATGGTAGCCATGATACACTAGGAACAACACTAGGATGCAGTACAGCATAAACATAACGATTTCAAGTCAGAGAGGATTTACAAAGAGAGACCTCAGCACTGACTCCTCCCTGCCAGTGAATCAGTTAACCTCCTCTTCATCAGTAATGTGGGCATTGTTGATACATAAGGATCATTAATTACCAAATATTCTAGTCCTTTTCCAGGTTCTTTCTGCCTTCACCATTCTGCTCTCTATTGTCTGCGATATGAGTGATACTGTCATCAACTCCCATTGTGTGATTTAAAGTGAGTATTCAATCAATTGGAAGAGGCATTTCCTTGGAGCTGTGGTCAGCATTCATGATATAAGTTCATGTTCTTCCAAAGCTGACTTTCTAGATCCTACATCTATCTCAACATCCTCTGACCTCCAATTGCTGGTGTATGCAAAGCCTCCAGCCTGCTACCTGGCCTGTAGATTTTGGATTCGTCCTTTCCAAGAACCATGTGAGCTGGAAACCTGCAGACTTTGGGTTCACACCAGTTCCTGAAACCGTGAGTCAGGAGAAACCTCCAGCCTGAGGCCTGATCCACAGATTTTGGACTTTCCAGCTATCACAACCATAAGTCATTTCCTTTAAATAAATATATATATGATTTTCTGTATATGAAATCCAGGATTGGTAAATCTATAGAGACAGTAGCTGGATTAATAACGACTAGGGGCCTGGTAGGAAGGTTTGGGTGGGTGGGAAATGGGAGTTAACAACAATGAGCACAAGAAAGAATAAAAACATTCTAAACCTGATCACAAAAGGGCGCTGGTGTTGTAGTGATTACCCATTGGCTGCTATTTGCATGGTCCAGAGTTGAAAACCATCAGTAGCTCCTAGGGAGAAAGACTGGGATTTCTATTCCTGTGAACAGTTACAGTCTCGAAAACCCACAGGGGTCGCTATGAGTCAGTATTGACTCCATGGCAGTGAGTTGAGAAAATTGATGGGGTGGAAGGGGTGATTGCACAGCGATTCTTCATATGATTGGACTATTGAGCTGTAACGTATGTGAATTATATGCCAATAAAACCATGTTTAAAAGACTAAAATACAACTCTACTCCATACGGACTAATCTCTCAAATGCAGTATTGAGTAAAGCAAAATTCATCTGTGATGCTAGAAGTCAGAGCTAGAAGTTCAATTTAGCTTGGAAAGGAAAAGGAGAGACACAAAGGATTTCTAGGAAGTCCCCAACAGTGTTCTATGTTTTGTGACCTAGAGCTTGAATAAACATTTGGGACAAACTGAAAAACCATCCAACTTGTGCATTTATGATTAGTGTCAGAAAGATCCTGTTTATATGTTGCACTTTAAAATGTTTAGAAATATGTTAGTTTTATTTTTTAAAGTGAAAAGTGCACTTTTAAAAAGATCATTCATTATTTTTTAAAATAATAACTCATTATTTTCATAATCACTCAGCAGCCTACCATCAACATACAGTAGGCATTCACACATTCAAAATTAATCAATCTAGGGCAGAAATGTTAATCTTGAAAATACCTTATATGCCTGGGTGTGTTATATGTTTCCTAAATTGAATTTTGGAAAATAAACTATAACTTCTGTCTTGAATCATCAGAAACACTAAGAAAGTTGGGGCGTTGAGGCCTCAGAATCACCCCAGCAGTACATCAAGTGCTCTTTTATTTCCTCAGGAGACAGGCAGAGTCCTGCAGAGAACCTGGCTAAATAATCCTCTTGTATCTAGGTTTTTTTAGAAAATGGAATTTCCCACTGTAATTATCTCAAGTGTCACCGGCTGAGATGAATAAATTAGACATGCAATCTATACTACACACTCAAGAACTGAGTCATTACCCAAACTTAAGAAAGAAAAAAAGACAAAGAAAGGAATAGAGAAAATCATAGTGCTACCAAACAATGACAGCAAACATGTGTTGGGTTTGGGTCTGGGTTTGAGAGGTTGGGGGAAGGGTTTTGGGTGTTGGCTTTTTAAAAAGTAACTGTATGCTGATCATTTAAGTCACTCCAAAAAATGTTGTTTATGTTTTTTATGTTGGAAATGTTGCATTCCGATATTACTTAGTGTTTTAGGCTGGGTTCTCTAGAGCAGCAAAACCAGTGAAGCTTAGAGCAGTGGGGAGACTGAGAAATGTATATCAAGAAAATTGTAGTTATAGAAGCAGACAAGTCCCAATCTGGACAAGTTCCAAATCCATCAGTAAGATGGTAGGTATGTTGCTTTCCACAATGGTTGCACCAATAAAATGCAGGCCCATCAGCAGTGTGTATGGGTTCCAGTTGTTCTATACCATTGTGTTCGTTCTTTTCTGTTTTTCTGAACTTTGCTATAATGCTGTGGTGAGATGATATCTTATTGCTGGTTTGGTTTGCATCTCTCTAATGGCTAATGAAAGCACCCCTAGGAGTGGTGGTGGGTAAGCCCTGGATCACAAGGTTGGCTGTTCAAATCCACCAGCCACTCTGACATGCAATTTATACTGCACACAACAAGAACTGTGAGTCATTACCCAAACTTTAAAAAGAAAGATGACTCCATCTTCTCCTGTAAAGATTTACAGTCTCAGAAACCCTAGAAAGTGCCTTATCTTAGGCTGAGTTCTCTAAAGAAACAAAACATGATTGTATATGTAGAGACAAATTTATATTAAGAAAATAGCTCACACAGATGAAGAATCTGGCCAGTCCGTGTCCAGGCAGGCTCCAAGGGCATGGGTCAGATACTATGCACAGGGATTCTCCTGACTCAGTAGCTACAGAGACTGATAGACCCCAAATCAGCAGGAAGACCACAGGTTGGTGTCTGCAGAAGCAAATGAATCCAAGATGAGCAAGTTAGATGACAGTTCAATTATAACTCCCAGAATGGGTAGGCAATATAGAATGGCATTGGCTCAAATTCAAAGAGCAGATGTTCAATGAGCCAATGCGGGATCCAGACCCAACAAAAAGCATGTAAGCTTTTCCACAGCATCCATTTATCTTGCAATCAGGCCACACCCTTTAGGAAATATCTTTTCTATTGCATCAGGGTTGTGACCTGAATAAGGGCATTTCACTCCACTCTAATCTTCACACAAATGAGGGCTGTTCTCAGCAGATCCCATCAGGAAAATAATTACATTATGAGGCTCACTAGTTTTTAACTGCCACACCACTCAGAATACTTGCCCAGCCAGGTTGACACAAAACCTGACCGTCACACTTAGAAGGGATAAATGGAAACCACGGGCATTGATGTAGACTGCTCTGCCTTCTGTCCTCAGTGTCTGTGGAACATACACTTAGAGAGTAGGTCTAAGGCCATCAGGATCAACTCCAGACTTCTCCTGCTGGCCCCTGAGCCCATTTTACTCTTCCTACACACATACCCTGCTACTGCTGTCCTGAATTTCTTAAGAGTTAAAGGAATGTACCTTAAGCCCTTACCTTTATACCTGCAGACATATTTTCCTTGGAAAATGATAATAACAATGTGACAAACTCCAATTCATCCCTCAAGATCCAATTCTCCTCCAAAGGGCTTTTTCTTCTTCTTTAAATCATTTTATTGGGGGCTCATACAACTCTTATCACAATCCATACATATATCCATTGTGTCAAGCACACTTGTGCATTTGTTGCCATCATCATT
>NW_022111378.1:1148842-1159024 GCF_000313985.2 Echinops telfairi | reverse complement strand
ATTGTGTTAAGAGATGTAAGAGCCCCCAATAGAAGTATTTTTTTTAATGTGCTAAAAAGCTTAGCTTATACATGAGTATCTACGGTACATATGTGCATGCCTGTATTTAGACCTCTATAAATGCCCCAAACGGGCTTTTTCTAAGCCTCCCCAGAGGTCTCAGGCGGTTCAAACAGCAAACATACTTGTTTAAGGCCACTCAGTGATACCTCAGAAGAAAGGCCTCGTGATCTACATCTCTAAAAGAAGCCTTGGAAAGCCCTAGTGAGCACAGTTCTACTATGAGTCCACATGGAGTGGACTCCATGGTAACTGGTTAACCCTCCCACCAATCTGCAAAGGGTACCCCTAGTTGCATCCCCACAGTGCCCTCTCCTCACAGTACCCCCTGTGCTCCTTCTGAAAGCACTGCTGTAGCATCAGGATTGACATTTATGTGTCAGCCTGCCCTGCTGGAGCTGGAGCATCTTGAGCAGGGACTATGGCTTTCTTTGGGTTCTGCCTTCACAGCCCATCCTGGTTCACACCTGAAGCACCCTTTTCCCTGCTTTCTTTGTTGCATGGCTCCCATGTGCAACCTTGGTGTTTTCTGGCAGCCCTTTGTTCACGCCCTGGGGACTGGGGACCTTGGTCTTCACCAGCAGAAGCAAGGGCAAGAAAAAACAATAAACACAAAGGGGAGGGAAAATGGAGTCAGAGTGGTCGGTGTCAGACATGAAAAAAATAATAATTTATAAATTATCAAGAGTTCATGAAGGAAGGAGGGTGGGGAAGGAGGAGGCAAATGAAGAGTTGATACCAAGGGCTCAAGTAGAAAATGTTTTGAAAATGATGATGGCAACATGTGTTGTATACACGTTTTACAAATGTGCTTGATACAATGGATGTATGTATAGACTGTGATAAGAGCTGCAAGATCCCCCAATAAAATGATTTTTTAAAAGAAAAGAAAATAGAGGCAGAACTGAAATTCTATGTAAAGAACTTTGACATACCAACACAAGAACATGTTTATTATCAAGATCCTAGTAGGAATAAGCAGCCCAAGGGAAGAAGCCTAAGAAAGCAGGAGATCCTTGAACGGAAAAGAGGACTCTCACCCGAGAAGATAAATACTGGGGTGCTGTTGCTGGATTCACTGAGGAGGATTTCACAGACTCCTTCACAGATGTGGGTAGGTCGGATAAGGGAACCAACACCAATGGGGAAGCTAATAATAATAACAACCCCACTCCTGTTGAGGATATAGTCCATCCTGTACTGCAGAGTAAAACTGGCCCCACAGGGGTCCAAAGACTGTAATCTTTTTCCCATGGGGCATCTGATAGGTTCAAAATGCTGCCCACCTTGCAGTTAGCACCCATGCACGTAACCCTTGTGCCACCAGGGTTCAGTGACTATAAACAACAGAAGCCATTAACACCCACCGTTTGAAAGGGTGGGGTGTTGAGAGAGAAGTGATACAGGGCGTAAGGAAAGCAGAGCCTGTGGCTCAAAGCTGTGTCCCATGGAAGCTGTGACTGCAAGAGTGCAGGCACTGCCACTGCCACGATGGCCCAGAGGAGGAAGAAACGCCAGAGCCTGTCAGGTTCCTTCAGGTCCTTCTGCATGGCCACATCCAACAAGAAGTCTGAGACCAAGTATCTAATAATACACCGCAGGAAAGGCAGCCTCTGGGCGAGGGGTGTTCTATACGTCCATCACGATCTACTAGTCAATTGCAAATGTAGTGTGGGTAGACCGCATGGCATTAAAAAAACAGATGTAAGCCTATCATCAATCCCGTCACTTAACTCACATATAACACAGCCAATCAGATGCAATCTTAGGTGTCAACGCATGCGCAAACTGCGCTAAGTGCAGCAAAACTGACCAGCTAAGTTATTGCCAATTTCTAGACCTTGGTTTTTTATTCCTAAGCCTCAGAAAGGGTATTAAAATGAGTGGGGGAGCTGGACCAAGTAAGAAGACAAAAACATATCACTTTCATACGGAATGGGAGATTTTGACACTACAAGCCGACATTCAGCTGAAGTCCAGAGCGCATGAACAGTTCTGGAACTTACTCGCAGAGGGAAAGTCCCCAAACATGAGAAAATGTGCTACCTCCTTGACTGCATTATTCGGCTTTACTTATTTATGTGAGTCAGCCTAAAGATCATTAGGCCCAAGTGCCGTTCCACCATGACTGATGATCATTTGGAAGTGTGCTTGAGGCTGGCTGTCAGCAGCTACTGTCCGGACTATGCATCCCTGGCTCATTCCATTCAGTGCAAGTCATCAGGAAATGAAAATAAAAATGTACATAGTTATTTGTGTTGTGTTCTGCAAGATGGACTCATGCGGTTATGCAAGGTACATAAACATGCATTGTACATATAAGTATTCTCAATGCATTTATGAAGAAATGTAATTAATAAATAAAAATAAATACATGTTTTGTATTTTTGTAGTTGGTAGATCATTTTATAAGTAGCTCGCATACTGAAAAAATGTGGGCACCCCTGCTCTGGGCAAAGAGAATGCACAAAGTTGGCTCAGGAGTGGGGCTAAAGGACAAAAGAGAGTAAGCACTGAGGTTAGTAGCTTGGGACATTGATTAGGATAACTGAGATGGCTAATAATAGAAACAGAAATTTAAAATTTATATTGGATCACAGTACGGGACCTCTTAGAATTCAAGGAAAAGGTAGAAGGCTTAGAGAATATTCTGAAATCTTCAAACAGTGAATGTCCCTATCGCGCAAGCGCACCCGCACACGCACCCGCACACACATACACACACATCTCAGTCTCCATCTCCCTCTTTCCTCTCTGTTCCTGTCTTAGTTTGTTTCCTATTTTGCCGCTGTCTCTCCTCATCATTCTGTCAGACTTCTCTGCTTCTCTCTTCCTGTCACCTTCTTCTCTCTTAAGTACTCTTCCCATAGAGAGGGGTTTATCTCGGGGGCACATTCTTATTTTATTATCAGAGAAGAGTTTCCCAATATGGAACAGTCCTTGGTAAGAACTCTGATTAGTGGAGTTCAGGCCACCGTCCTTTGCTTTAAGCCTATGTTCCCCAAAGTGGGCAATACCACCCACTAGGGTGCTGGTACCATGGGGGGGTGGGGGGCGGCGGGTAGTGCTGCAAAAGTGGATGCATACACTTTATCCTGGAGTATGGGCTATTATATAAAATTTGGGGTTTTTTTCAGAGGGGTTCCCCACAGTTTGATTAGCACATAATTTACATATCATACAATGCAGTAGGTCAATCATGCAATCATATCAAAGGGCATTGTACAGTCATCACCAAATCAATCTTAGAGTAACTGGCCCCCACCCCCACCCCCATAGTGAGATCACCTTTAAAATGAGTTGTGCAATCACAATCAGTTCTAGTGCTCCCTTCCCCCTATCACCTTCATTATTTACTCCCCAAACCCCCTTCTCTCCTTATGGTCTATCCTCCACCCCCGCGTTCCCTATAACCCTGTGTAACAGTTATTCTCATTGTGTATCCACTCCTCCTGTGCGTCACAGTTGGGAAGCTGGGAAGACCCCACAGAAAACAATTTGAAAAATTAAATCGCCTTAAGTTTTAATTGCCAGCAAGAATTAAGTGATTATCCCACCTGAAAAAACGGGTGACAGGCCAACTACGTTTGGGAACCTGTGCTGTAGACCAGTGACTGTGAGACGGTGTGAAAAACCATACAAAGAGCTGGAGCTCTGTTGCCACAAGGAAACAGAGGAAAGGTGCTAAACCAAAATAACAGATACAACCACTAATGTGAACAGTGCATGATGTTCTTCTGAAACTTCAAGGCTACTCTATAAAAGACACGCTCCCAATGACAATTACTTTCCATATCTGTGATTCTTGCATAAACTAAGTGTTGTTCATAAACCTATAAATCGATAGGGCTGTGGGGCCTGTGAGAGAACAAGGCTACGAGAGAAACAGGCCTGTGCACTGCTATATCCTCCGTATCTAGGATGAAGCCCGGCGTATACCCACTGACTGCCATTAAGTCAGTTCCCTCTCACAGAAATCCTATGTAGAGTTTCCAAGACTGCAAATCACCATGGGAGCAGACAGCCTCATCTTGCTCCGAAAGAGTCGCTGGTTGGTTTGAATCACCCACTTTGCAGTTGGCCCAGTGCCTCACCCACTCCACCACAAAGATGAAGCTAATTTCTAAAGACAACTTGAGAATCTCTTCACTAAAACAGATCTCTCAGACACAAAACTCAAAAAGTATTGCCGTTAATTTTCCAGTTCACGTGTGCACAAGTTTATTTCAGAGAAAACATGTTTAGACATGTCTCTGTGATCCATGGATGGCTGCAGATAAGTCCTCTCAGTGGTACACTTGTCTTAGCCTCATTAGGATGCCTTCAAAAAAAAGAAAACTTCACCCAAAACAGTGACTTCTGCTTGTCTTAAAACAAGCAGCCATCTAAGGGACGTGTCAGCTAAGTCCACATAGAAGACTTGCACACCAACCTGTATGATGCAATGATTATAAATAATAAAATATAAGACTGGAGGAGGGAACTATATTAGCGCTTCGATTCTGGGTTTGCAGAAGGCACTGGGTTTGCAGAAGGCTACGGATGACAATGAAAGGCAGAACTCCATTGGCAGAGCCCTCACATGAATTACACTTCCGATGAATCCCCTTTGGCCATTGAGTAGTGAAGTGAACAATCTTACTATCAAACAGGGACTAGTGGACAGTGGATTAATGCAGATGTAGTTATGTTAAAATGTACCAGCTTGTCATTTGTTTTCCCTTTTGATCCATTTTGTTTCTTTTTTTTTTTTCTTATTTTCTGCTTTCTTTTGGATTGAGTGTTTTCTGTTTGTTTCTGAGTGTATGCAAAGTTTTTTGGTGTGTTTTCCTTTATATGAAATCCAGATGGAGGTAAATCTGTGGAAACAGCAGTAGATTAATAGTTTCTTAGGGTCTGTCAAGGGAGGTTGGGAGGAAATAGCTAATAATAATGAGTACAAGAATAAAAATGTGTTCCAAAATTGAGTGTGGTAATGATTGTACAATTCTTTTCAATATGTGTAAACCATTGAATTGCATGGTATGTTAATTATGTCAGTAATATTGTTCAAATAATTTTTTAAGTGGCTTCAAAGAGAAGCTGCTTGGGCCAGTTAAATTCAAGGCAGAGAGGTCTGCTCAGAAAGTTATGGTGACTATGTTTTGGACCTCCAAAGGAATAATCTTGATAGATTTTCTCAAAAGACACAGGATTATCACCAAGAATTATTATGAAGGAATTTTAAGAAAACTGGAAAATGCATCAGCGAGAAAAAGGGCAGGAAAGTGATGTTGAAGATTTGTTTTCCCATCATGACAGTGTCCCCAAACATTCTTCAAAGATAAAAGAATCTCTTGGGGAAACCTTGCCCCATATACACGATATTTTCACTCAGACATCTTTAAGTTCTCCCAACTAAAAGAATATTAAAAAGGAACACAGTTAAATCCCTTGAGGATGCCTCTCAAAACTTACTACCATCAAATCTATTCAGACTCTTAGCAACCTTATAGGGCAGGGTAGAACTGTCCCCATGGGCTTCCGAAACAGTATTTCCAAGACAGTTCAGGATACCCAAACTGATGTCAATCAAAAAATACAGAATTCCTCAGTGAAAGGTTAGAGAGAGGAAAACACTGCCTTCAAAAGCATAAAGACCCACATGGAGGATATGTCAAGAAACAATAACTTCACATTTTAATATTTTTGTTTATTAAAGTTTTTTAAGGTCATTTTATTGGGAGCTCTTAGAACTCTTTTAACAATCCATACATCAATTGTATCAAGCATATTTGCACATATGTTGCCATCATCATTTTCTAACATTTACTTTCTATTTGAGGTCTTGGTATCAGCTCCTTTTTTTCCCTCCCCGCCCCCACCCTTGTGACCCCTAGATAAATTATTATTTTCATATGTTACACCAATCACTGTCTCCCTTCACCCACATTTCTATTGTTTCTCCCCATGGGGTTGGATGTGGGGTTATGCATCAATAATTGAAATTGGTTCCCTATTCTTCTCCTCTTCCTCATACCTTCTCCCTACCCTTCTGGTATAGCTACTACCATTTCTGTTCCTAAGGGGTTTATCTGACCTGGATTCCATGTGTAGCAGTGTAGATGTTCCAGTTTAGCTCTGATTTTATAGCAATACTTTTTTACTTACCTTCATATACCTGTAACTACCATAGCCAAAGAAAGAACTGGATTTCAGCAGTGTGATGGAAAAGGTTGTGTCAGCTGGGCTAGGTTTTGATTCTCAATGGTTTGGTAGACACTATGTAACCACCTCCTATCTT
Organism: Echinops telfairi; assembly: GCF_000313985.2. Taxonomy (NCBI): domain Eukaryota; kingdom Metazoa; phylum Chordata; class Mammalia; order Afrosoricida; family Tenrecidae; genus Echinops; species Echinops telfairi. Next base: position 1,152,681 of record NW_022111378.1, on the reverse strand, counting down.
GTGATCTGATGTGAGTAGCCAAGTGGTTGGAAGGGGAGTTTCCTTGGCCTACATCCAGCATAGGAAAGATGCTTTAACAAAACTCTCCCTATCCACCCCACCGCCTGAATCTGAACTCCAGTTCTTTGGGCTTGTATTAGTCTGGGTACTTTAGAGAAACAAATCCACAGAAACTCATGTATAAGGGAGAGTTTTATATAAAGGTTAAGTGCGCATCAAGAAAACATCCCAACCCAGTGCTGCCCAAACCCACAAGTCCAACATTAACCCATATGTCCGACACCAATCCACAAAGTCCTCCTCCATCTCACAAAACAGATGCAATGTTGCCGACTGCAGGAGGAACGCCAAGTCAGTGAATGTGTAAACATCTCAGTACTGGCAGGGTCTCCACATGGCTGCTCCTACACCCAGAACTGTATCAGGGTAGGTCCATGTGATTTCTCCTCAGGGAGGTCTTGCAGGAAGTGAGCCTTGCCAGCTAAAGCAGGGAACTGGCTAAGGCAGTTGCACCCTGGTCCAACCATCAGAAAGCAAGAGACATGAGAACTAGAAAGGTGAGGTTCATGGAGCCATTTATCCCTCCGCCCTTCAATTAACCCCACATGTGTTTATCGGCCAGGTTGGCCCAATAAACTAACTACCTCAGGCCTATACACCAGCAGAGGCCTGTAAACTGCTGTAAATGTTGGATTCACCAAACCCCACAACCACATGAGCCAGAAGAGGTCATTAGTCTGTCCTCTGATCCACATAATTGAGTGAGCCATTTTCTTGAAGTAAATTCATTTACATACATTTCACTGGTTTTGTTCCTCTAGAGAGCCCAGACTAAGACAAATGGTTTGTCACTTTTACTCAAACACCATTCCTTCTTCTAGCACAGTACACAACTGACAATCTCTTGACATACTCACACCTGAACTGAGGCCTCCCATCTTCCTTGAAATCCTCTCCTATTATTTTCTTGTGCACGATTTCACACAAAAAAATCAGGTTCTGACCTAGGAGTGAACTAAATGAAGGAAATTTGCCCAGGATTCCACAAGTTGCACCTGGTCAAACTAGGAATGACTGACACTCCAAACGGGTTAAAAAATATTTTTAAATATGCCTTTCTGATAGCTTCCTCACCACATGCGTGACCCAAGCTCAGAAGGTAGATGAGAGTCAGAATAGGGTCATTAGGAAGCAAATCTGTACGAACGAGGCTGCTTACAGCAAATTGAAATGCAATACGGGACCCTTTTTCTGGGTTCTGTGTCATTTCTCCCAGAGTGCCTTTGGAAAGAGCTTCTAATGATAAAGCAGGAGCACATGAAACCGAATAAAACATCAGCACTGAGTGAGCCTGCTTCTTCATGTATTTTTTAAAGCTCAGTGTGCAAAAAAGAACAGAATTGACTCCAAATAGCCAGCAACATTATGGCCCTTTTCAAGCTGAATAAAACCTTCATCTCCCAACTCACCTCCGAGCTTTCATATTCAAGGATCAGGCAAGAACAAAACTAAAACAACAGTGTCACTCTGACTCCAGACCTTTTCATACTCTTGCTCAGCACTTGCCGGCTCTGATCTTTATATATCACAGTCACTGCCTCCCCTAGCCTCACTTCCCACATTTACACCTTTGGGATGCTGTTATGGATTGAGTTGTGTGCCCACAAAACATGGGCTGCAAACTGGAGCCCCTGTGCTGATTATGATCCCATTGGGAACCGGTTTTCTGGGTTAGGTGTATGACAGCATTCAGGTAGGGTGCATGGTCTTAATCAGTGTTCTCTGTTTTACCTCTCTGCGTTCTAATATCCATTGCAATGGCTGCATAAAACTCATATGCAAAATTCATCATTAAAGTTATTTCAGGTCTGCTAATAAATGCCCAAAGGGGCATATCACTCCTCTGTAAGCCTCAACCTGAAGGCCTTCACCTCCACTACCATGTGCTAGTAAGCCCAACTTCAGAGGTACCCCACTCTGCAAGCCAGCTTCCTACACAAAAGCACTCAGCCTGTCTTGCTCTCTGGGTTGGGAAGTCCATCGGTCTGTTTCATGCTCTGGCTCCTGGCTCTGCTGTTGCTCCTCAGATGTTATAGCTGTCTTCTGATCCTTGAGGATCATGGTGCAGGGATCTTGGGTCAGAGGACACACGCCACTCCTGACTCTTGCTGGTTATGAGATCCCTCCTTCTGCTCCTCAGAGACCTCATTTTAACATGCACCAGGATGGATGGCATTCAGGGAATCCTGTCAGGAATTGTGATCCCATCTTCTTACCAGATCTATGCAGGAACAGGTCATTTGGTGGGAGTTAGAGACTTTGACTAGAGGAGCCACATTAAATAATTGACTGCCCTGCAGTGTGTATCTTGAATCAATCTTGAATAAAAGAATGAAATGAGCAAGCAAGTGTGCAGCAATGTGGTAGATCACCCAGGAGCAGAAGCTCAAAAGAGTCAAAAGACTTGAGAGTGAACAAAGGAAGTCACATCCTCGTCAGCACCCTGAATTCGAACTTTCAGCCTTCTAACGGGTGAGAAAATAAATTTCTCTTTTTCAGAATCCCACATGTGTACTATTTCTGCTTCTGAAAACTGCATCCATGAGAAACTGTATTGCTGAGTAATCTTATTTCCCATCATGACCAGGCACATGCTTGTTCTTCGAGGGCAGGAAGAGCTGTCCCGTGAGAATTTCATGGGGAAACTTCAGCCCACACACCCCACTTCTTCGTTCAGACTTCTTTTTGTTCCTCGAACTTAAAGAATATCGAAAAGAAACATGCTTTGAGTCCCTGGAAGATCTCAAAATTGCCTTTTAATATGGTGTACATTAAAGAGCAGAGAATTCTCCAGGAGGTGAGGTTTAAAGAGACAGAAATGCCTCTTTCGGATGTGTATCGACCTAACTGGAGGAGATTTCAGGAAATAATAGCTTTTCATTTGGATATTTTTGCTTAATAATGTTTTCTATGATTGTGTAGTAATACTTTTTGCTCTACCTTCATTCGACCAGCACTTACCACATATACTTGTGTATAAGTCGAGTTTTTCAGCACATTTTTAATGCCGTTTTGTGGTAAAATTTAGGTGCCTTGGTGGATATTGGGTCAGCTTATACTCAGGTATATACAGTATCTAAAAAGACAATGAATAAAGAAAAATTTTCTCTTTTATAGAACTATCTGTAGGAGATCGAACTGACAACCCAAAAAAGACTCAAATTTACTCAAATGTCGATTCTGATCCACATGAGTCGAAATGACAAAGCAACTCAAACTATTTGATAGGAACCTTAGGGGACAGGGACAGGGAGTTTATGATAATGAGAGAGGAGCAATTCAGCAGAGGGTGAAAATGGCTGTGATTATACACGTAGAAACTATCAAATCGGTGTATGCTATCAATAACGAGAAAATAAAATTTGGAAATCCACTCCTTGTACATTGAGGGGCTCAAAACATTACATTTCTCTGTAGCATTTAAATGCAAATAGACACACTTACTGTCTTGAAAGAAGAGTCAGGGTACCGCAAAAGGTCAACTACTAACCAAAAGGCGGGTCACCTAAAACTACACAAAGATGCCTCCGAGGCTGGGGATCAGGTTCCTAAAAGTCACAGCATTGAAAACCCTCTGGCGGACTTCTATGCCATCCTCGGGGTTAGCTAGGAGCCAGAATGAACACGAAGAAAACTCACAGCTGACACAGAGGCCTGAGAGACGGCACTTTACAAGTCATATTCTCTCTATCTATCAACCATGGAACCAGCAAATCACATGACAGCTACCTGAGACCCAACTGGTTTGTTTTGGGTTTTTTTTAAATCATTTGGGCAGG
>NW_022111378.1:1137763-1147386 GCF_000313985.2 Echinops telfairi | reverse complement strand
TGGTCCTCTCTGTGCTTTGGCTGCTCTAAGCGGGTATATCATCCTCAGGGCTTGGTGGACTAGGATGTGTTCCACTCTGTCTTCCCCCTTCATTTGCTCCTGTGTGTTCTAATCAGACATGTCCCTCTCCCTAAGCTGTAGCTTCAATGTTGTCCTCTGCGGGAAGGGGGTCTGGCCACATAGTTGGGACTGTGGCTGGCCCCCTCAGATCTCTCTGTTGTTTCCCTGTTTCATGCCAGTATGTTGCATTCACATCTTGGAGCACCAGGTTGAAGTTTGGCCCTCTTTCCCTGTGGAGATAAAAACAATACCCTCCCCTTGGGTGGCTTAGTGCCCTGTTCCCCTGCTACCCATGTCTATTTTCTTTCATTTTTCCCCCCTCCTTTTTAGTTGGCTACCATATGTATCCCTGGGTTTGGTCTGGCCCCTGCCATACTACCTGGACCTCACCCCAGGAATGTTTGCATATTATAGATTTTTCCCTATGACCCTTTTGCATTTTTAAGCTTACCTCAGCAGACTCATGTTGGAATTGTCCTTTTGTGCTTGGCTTGCTTCTCTTAGCATAATTTCCTCCAGTTCCTCCCATGCAGCAATGTGCTTCTTGCGTTGATCACTGCTTTTTAAGGATGTGTAGTACTCCATTGCATGTATGTACAACAGTTTTTTAATCCATTCGTCTGTGGATGGAAATTGGGCTTGTTTCCAACTCCTTGTAATTGTGAACTATGCCGTGATGAACATTGGAGCACAGATGTTTGGCCGTGGTTTGTTTCTTGCCTCTTCTAGGTAGTAGGGGGATTGCTGGGTCGTATGGTAGCTCAATTTCCCTCTGTTTTAGATATCGCCAAATCAATTTCCATAGTGGCTGTACATACCTACAGGTCCACCAGCATTGGATGAGAGTTCCTATCTCTCATCTTGGGATTCTGTGTACCTGGTGTTCTTTCAGCCTCCTGAATAGTTGCCTGGCTTTCATTCATTAAGCTGGGGAGGTTTTCCTACAAGAATTCTCTCACCGTTTTTGTAGATGACTTCTTTGTTGTGTCTTCCTCCGGTAATCCAGTTATTCTGAAGTTGTTCTTATTCGTAGCATCAGACACAGCTCTTAGGTTTTCTTCAGCTTCTCTGATGATCTTATTAGATTTTTGTTCACGTTTATTAAAGTTTGGTTGGCTGTCTGCTAGGTCACTGATGTGGTTCTCTGTCTCCTCCAGTTGGTTGGCAAACTCTGTGAGTCTGCTATTGGTTTTTGTTATCTTGTCCCTAAGCTCTTATATTTACCTTTGGTGTATGGTCTTTATCTCCTCTATAATTTCATCCTTTTTCTGTATTGTTTCCTTCTTGTCCTGTATGACTCCAAGCAGCATTCTGAAAAATGTCTTTCTGTGACAGATCAATATCTGCTTCTTCTATGGATGTCATTAGGTTCAGGACATTTTCTGCCATTGCCTTTTGTTTCTCTTGTTTTTTCATTAAGGTCATTGGGGCTGGTTGCTGTTTACATTGCATTGTTTTAGAGGATCCAAGTGCCATTTTCCAAAGAGTTGAAGAGCACTGGACTCTATCTGGGAGACTCGTAGGAATGCTTCTTCGAACTTCCTGCAGCTAATTGCACTATGGAATTGGCCTACTGCTTTAACTTCCTGTGGCTTCACTCTTTCCCTAGTCAACCAGTATTCTGTTATTTTGAGGGCAAGGTGGATGGTCCTCTCAGGGGACGCTGGTTGGGTTGTTGTGGACCCATGAGGATGGTGTTGCACTAGGTTATCTCACAAGAAACCATGATGGTGTGGCCCACTGAAGCTTGGGGTGCTGCAGAGGGCATGCGGGGGTTCTTGCTGCAACAGGAGTACCACAGAAGGCAGGAAGAAGATTGGAAGGGTTTCCTCAGTCAAGTTTTAAGTGCTGCAGAGGGCAGACGGGTCAAATTCCCCCCTTCCCCGATGAAGGTGGTGGGCTTTCCACAGCAGTTCAGATTAGAGGATGGAGCTCTCCCACCTGTGTGGAAGACAGGCATAAATGCCCCAGGCTAAGGGGAATGGCCTGGAGGTCAGCAGTGGCATGTGAGATAAAAGGGAAGAGAAAAAGAGAAAAAACAAACAACCCACTGAGACTGTGGGGTGGGGGGAGAAAGAAGAGAGGCAAACAAAATTAACAATAAAGCTGAGTCCTGATCCCTGACCATGGGGCTGGAGGGGTTTACACCCTGCCCCCAGGTGGTAGCAAGCTGTGACTATGTTGAGATAAAGCCCTCGGCCCGGCTCCAAATGATCCCAGTTCTGGCCCAGTCAGTGGCGTGGCTAAGATTAGACCCTAGCCGGCCACCACTGTGGTAAGCCCAAAGCTCCCAGGTCCTCAAAACCAAGTGAATCTGTGCCTACTTATCTTTATGATGCTCCTCCTGCAACCTGGATGTGTGTAATTTCCCTCTTAGTAACTCTCTGGCACTGATATCTGTGGAGTCCCCCTGGTAAGTATTACTCAGTTGCTATCTTGCCAAAAGTCCTCCCAACTGGTTTTTTAAAAGTCACGGAATTCATTGACAGGGAGGTTAGAGGAGAGCAAAAAGCAATGGAAAAGTATCTGAGACAGTTGGAGAAAAAGAGATGTTTTTACATAAATAAGTAAGAGCCTGAAATGAAAACAAGGAGAGGAGGCAGGAAGTGGGACTACACAAACAAGCCTAATTCTCTTTGTGTTAGTCCAGGTTCCCTGGAAATCAGACCAATATGGAATCGGACAGTTAAGGAAATGCAACTAAAAACTACCCTGAGTTACCAGAAACCAGCAAACATTGGCAAGGACAGGAAAAATTAGACCCCTCCTGCCTTGCTGGTTGGATTGTAAAATGGTTCATCCACTAGGGAAAACAGTTGGTGGTTTTAACAAGTTAAACAGAATTATCACACGATTCAGCAATTCCACTTCTAGGTATGTGCCCAAGAGATTTGAAAGCCAGATCTTTAACAGATATTTGTTTACCAATGTTCACCATAGCATTTTTCACAATAGTCAAAGGGTGAAAACAAATATTTATCAACAATTATATGGAAAAACAATATAATACTGTTCAGTCATATGAGAAATCAAGTTCCAATAAGTGCTATCACACAGATGAACCTGGAAAACATTATGCCGAGTGAAATAAGCCAAACACAAAGGAGCAAATATTGCATGGTCCTTCTTGTTAACTGGAATAAACGCCAACTCCTGGGCACCTTATAGAGAACACAACAAAGCACTGACCAGCTCTATACCACCTCATTCAGGGTTTTCCTCATTTTCATTGACCCTCTACTTTACCAACCATGATATCCTTTCCAAGAAACTAGTCTTTTCTGATGACAAACCAAAGTCTTGCACAACCCTCACTTCTAAGGAATATTCTAGTTTCACCTTAGTTTCTTCTAGGAGTGATTTGCTCATTCATCTGGCAGTCCACAGGATATTCATTATTCTTGGTTAATACCACAGTCAAAGGTACCAAAACCTTTTCTCTCTTTTATTTTTCATTGTCCTGATGTTTTATGCATATGGATAATTAATCCAAGAAGCTACATTATGTGGAGAAGAATAAGGCCCGGGGATTAGAAGAAGTTTCATTAACAACCTGAAATAAGCAGTTAACACAATCCTGCTTGCTGAAAGCAAGGAGAACTTGAAGCACTTGCTGCTGAAGATCAAAGACTGCAACCTTCAGTATGGATTCCAATTTGATGTAAAGAAAACAGAAATCCTCGCAACTGGACCAATAAACAATATAATGATAAATGGAAAAAAGAGTGATATTTTCAAGGATTTCATCAACAATCAGTACTCATAGAAGCAGAAATCAAATGGTGTATTAAATTGGAAAAATTTCCTGCACCATTTCTCTTTAAAGTGTTAAAAAGCAAAAAGATCATTTGAGAACTGAGGTACATTTGATCAAAGCTATGGTATTTTCAATCTCTTCATATGCATGTGAAAACTGGACAATGAGAAAGGAGGACTAAAGAAGAATTGACACCTTTGAATTATGGTCTTGGCAAAGAATATTAAATATACCATGAACTGCCAGAAGAATAAACAAAATATTTCTTATAGATACAACCAGAATGTTCCAAGGATGGAGAGACTTCATCTCATATACTTCAGACATATCATCCAGTCTTGGAGAAAGACATCATGCTTGATAAAGTACATGTCTGATGAAGTATAAAGTCAGTAAAAAGAGGAATACCCTTAAGATGAATTGGGGCAATGGCTGCAACAACAGAAGCAACGGTTCTGCTTCATATAGGATAGCTATTAGTTGACATCAACTCAATAGCATCTAACAAAAACAAACCTTTATGCAAGCAGTCTTATCTCCTACAGAGCCACTGGTTGGTTCAAACCACTGACCTTTTGGTTACTAGCTGAGCATTTAACCACTGCTCTATAAGGGTTAATTATTTAACCCAGTGATCTGAAAAAACTGTGCAAGTAAAGAATCGCTTAGAGAGCTAACAAAGCACACAGCGGGCCTCTACATGCTGAAATGGGTGTTTCCTGGGCATCTATACTATCTCCCTAGATGATATCACTCTCCACCAATATGTAAGAACCATTGATTGACCTAATAATTTTGTTGAAATACAGACAGACTCATGAGACCAAGTATGGGGTCTGAGATTCTGTATTTGTGGCAAGTTTCCAGCTAAGGCCAATGTTTTATATATAGATTCCACATGGACCAGCCTATGCCTCAAGATATCTATGCAGAACATATGCAGAAGCTTCTCCAGAAACTGCTCTTCCATAGTTTCTTGGTTCCCAGCAATGTCTGTGGATACTTATGCCTTTTGCATTGGCCCTGGTTCCAGTGTAGAGTTTATTCTGTCACTTTCCTGAAATGTAGTAAACTTGTATAGGTACCCTATCATTCTGAGTCTGTCTCTTCATCAATAAAAAAAAGATTTCTTATGTTATAGGGTTTTATGGAGATTACATTTATGTGAGAAGACTTGGAGAACGATGTGCTATTAAGTAAACTTGTTTGCTGCTAACACTTGTTATTAAGTGCCATTGAGTCTGTATCAACTCATAGCAATCCCATGTCCAACAGAACAAATCACAAAACACTGCCTGGTCCTGGGCCATGTTCACAATTGATGTTTGAGGCCGCTTTTGCAGCCTCTGTCAGTCCATCTCATCAGGGGTCTTCTTCTTTGTGCTGACCCTCTGTTGTTGCCACTACTTATTGAGCAACTATCGTGTGAGGGCCTAGGATAAATGTTTTGCATTGATAATAGGATGCAATGCTTACAACACTTCAAACAGGCAAGGTCTATTTTTGTCCTCAATTTACAGATGAGGAATCTAAATCTCTGAGAGGCTAAGCAATTTGCCTTTGGTCATGTAGCTTTGGTGCTGTTGAAAGTTAACAGCAAAACATACACCAATCCAGCCATTCCTACGTGGAAAATTTGCGGACGTTGGTCACAAACTTGAAGTTGTGCAACCATCCTGCCCTTCTTTTCTGAGTGGTTCCTCCCATTCATATAAATTCACTGTGTCCTAAGGTTCCTATATAATCTTTAAAGTTGCTGTTGTCCATTTGATTCCATGTAGATGCCGCCCTGAGCAGTGGGGAAGATGGCTTCTGGAGCGTTCTATCAACAGATACATGCACTTGATCCTGGACTATGAGCTACAGTACAAAAGTTTTCCATTGCTAGGGGGAACTGAGTAATTTTTTTCCAAAAGGGGAGTTAGACCAAATAAATTTATGAACCTATAATGAAGATCTTTTAAAAAGCATTAGCACTGCTACACTTGGGATTACAATCAATGAGTTGAAACAAAAGGTGTATGAATGGTTGATATATAAAACTTTGAATATAAACCTAATCTACCCTGGAAACTTTCATCCAATTCACAATAAAGTTTGTTTGGTTTTTCATTGGTTATTGTTTAAGCATAATGCTCAAGGCAGACATTTTTTTGCTAGTTAAGCTAAACTCTTAGTCAATTTAAAGAAAACTTTAGGGAATTTTTAATTAAAATTTAAAAATCATTTCAGGAAATAGATTCAAGGGTTCATCCAGTAACTATGGTTCCAGGGGGGAAAAAAATCACCAAGTTTATGACTTGGACTTAGGACTCTGTCCCCAAAGCCCATTAAAGGAGCAAATAAGCAGTGGAAGAATTAAGAATGAAATGAGAAACAATGGAAAGATTACAATGAAAGAAAAATGTTCAAAAGGTGAGACCTCTTGACAATAAACAGCAACTTTTTTTCCCCTAGAAGAGTGGGCAATGGTTTACAGAGTGGTCTTCAAGCAGCTTGGCAACATGCCCTAACTGAATACCCTTGTGTGACTGTTTAATTTCAATTCAGGTAGTGGGAAGGGTGGTTATTTTAAAATCTGGGAAAGCACGTGGCATTGAGGTTTACTAAAGAAAACAAACTGATATAAACTCTGGGAAAAGACGGACAGATCAGCTCAGTGAAATGAAAGTTTTCCTGCGTGATGGGCCCAGAAAGAAATCTGATGCTCTTCTGATGTCCTGTGGGCATCCAATTGGCCACTGCCAGTTTGAATTCCAATTCTATATTTACGAAAGTAAAACAAAAATTTAGGGTAAGGTAAAGTAGCTTTATGCCAGAGGGCCTGGTATTTGTGAGTGATACTGATGCCATTGACTGTGCACAGAACCAGAGCTCACTGCATTCCATCAGTTCTCCATCACTTTCAGTAGCATTCCCTCTTAGGAGCCAAAGAACCAGCTGGCCTTTCACACACCAGGTAGATACTATCCTCTTCTATCAGAGGCAGCTGTGGGCAGTCTTCATTGAGACCCTTATGTATAATTAGAAACAGGGTGTGAACACAGTTGCATCACTTGAGGATGCAATCAATGTTACTGGATTACACATGGAGAAATTGTTGAATTGGTGTGTTGTTTTTTCAGCAACAAAAGTCAGTATTCGTTTAAAGAAGCAGGGGATGGAAGATATGTTGAGCCAAAGTGAGAAGATATTCTCATACCCCATAAATTGTGCCATGCAAAAGCTTGTCCTTATATAGACAGGAAGCCTAAGAGGTGTTCCATGAAGACAGCCATCAATAGTAGTAACAAGGCAGGCATGGAGATCCCCAAATCACCAAATTACCAACCGTCTTGTCTGGAGTAGTTTTACTTCATGATAAACTTTCTTACATCTAGTCCTCTATCTTATTTTTATCACCAGTGTTTGACTATGATAGATGTTGTTGTTGTTAGCTACCATCAAGTCAGTTCCAACTCATAGCAATCCTACTCCATCCTCGAAATTGTACTATTTGAGCCCGTTGGCAGCCACTGTGTCAATCAATTTCATTAAGAGTCTTGATCTTTTTCACTACCCTTCTATTTTACCAAGCATGATATCCATTCCAGGGACTGGTCTCTCCTGATAACATGTCTAGAGTACATGTGATAATGTTTTGCCATCTTCGCTTCTAAGGAGCATTCTGGCTGTACTTCTTCCAAGACCTATCTATTTGTTCTTTTGGCAGTCCATGGTACTTTTCAATATCCTTCACCGGCATCATCATTCAAATGTATCAATTCTTCGGTCTTCCGTATTCAACGTCCAACTTTCACATGCACACGTGACCACTGAAAACATCATGGCTTGTGTCAGATACACCGTAGTCCTCAAAATGACTTCTGTGCTCTTCAACACTGTAGAGAGGTCTTGTGGCACAGACTTACTCAATGCATTGAGTCATTTGATCTCCTGACTGCTCTCTTCATGAGCTTCAATGGTAGATCCAAGCAAGATAAAATCCTGGACAACATTAATCTTTTCTCCATTTATCATAAAGTTGCCTATTGGTCCGGATGAAAGATTTTGTTTCCTTTACATTGAATTATAATCCATACTGAAGATTGAAAGCTGCAGTTCTTGATCTTCACCAGAAAGTGCTTCAGGTCCTCCTCCTCATTTTCAACAAGCAAAGTTGGATCATCTACATATCACAGGTTGTTAATAAGCCTTCCTCTGATCATGATGAACACCTTTCCTGGTTTTAAATCATGCAGTCATGTCAGAAAGCTAAGTTCAAGCGTTGAAATGATGAAATACTTAAACGCCATTCACTGTCATATATTCATAGCTGGAAGGGACTTTCAACATCATCGAATTCACTCTGAAACCAAACAGAAGGCTTCCCTCTGCAGATGCTTCAGAGAGAGTGTCAAAGGGAGCACACAAGTGGTCTGGGGGAGACCTGGAGGAGACCACTTATAGAACTCCATGAAAACCCAGACACTTGTCCAGGGCTCACCTTGTTTCATCTCATATGACTCTTCTCAAGAAGCACCCCCAACCTCACCCACTGCATTTGGACTTACCAATCTTGTGGCCACCTCAGAGCTTTGGCATTTGCTGTTTCCTCTGCTTGGAATGTTCTTGTCCCTGATCTTCAGGTGGGTGGAACTCTATCCATCTAGGTCTCAGTTCAAACATAACTTCCTCTGCAATGATTTACCTCACCTCCCTCTCTACACTTCCATCCCTCACCCACCTATATGACACTCTATCCCGTTACCCTGGTTTGACTTTGGGAGGATTGCCCATCAGTGATATGGTATCATTTGTGGGGGGAGGTAGATGTTAACAGACATCCTCCCTGAGATCAGTTGCCAGACTGCAGTGGGTCTGCTCCCTGCCGCTGGGGACAATGGACAGGCTTCTATAGGCAGAGTTCATATCCTACTGATAATGGTCTCTATCCATTGAGCCGGAACAAGTCAAACCAGTTAAGCTGCCATCCTAAATCTAGGATCTGCCCATCTTGTCATATGTATATCCCAATCCCTCCTCTTCCTGTTGTGTGTATGTCCCTAGACCACCCCCTCTCATTGCTGTATAATCTATAGTGCAACCCCTTCCTGTGACATATGACTACCTGTAATTAGTGCACACACCAAAGGTATATAGGCCTAGGTCAGCAATAGAGATCTTTTCCTCCTCTCTCCTCTCTCTGGGCTCTCGCTGGGCTCCTCCTCCTCAAGTCCCCTCTCTCCCTTGTTCCCTTGCCCTCCTTCCCTTCCCCCTCTCTCCACGTGGACCACCAAGCTGGGCTGAGGTGAACAATTCTACCATGTAATGTATCTAACTGCTTTATTATAATATCTCTCCTCTACCTCTCATGCTCTCAATGATTTTACTTTAATATAATATATATCCACCTCAACCGTATACAACTGTGCATTACTGAACCCGCAATTAGTGGTGGGGAGCTGGCCCCTCTCCCCAAACTTAATACTATAATCACTATAGATATATAATGTTTTGTGGGTTACTTTTTCCCTCCACATATAAGTTCAACAGGACAGAGAATTTGTCTTCCATATTCTTCATGAGCACATACACACACACACACACACTGCAAGTTATCAATCCTTAAATACATGGCAATCATTCAAATTTGTTGGTTGCTGAACAAATACCTGAAAAACTGTGGAATAGATCATGAATAAGGGAGAAAAAAACTTTTAGGTAACTTTTTTAGTGGTAAATAGTTTGTGCTCTATCCTGGCCCACCAAGCCTTGAGGACGATATTCCTGCTCAGAGCAGCCAATCCACAGAGACCATATGGTC
>NW_022111378.1:1117817-1135747 GCF_000313985.2 Echinops telfairi | reverse complement strand
GAATCTACAGATTTCAATTACCAAAAGTGTCACCAAAATTGACAGTCACTCAACATCCTTGGCTCTGTAGAAGTCAAAAAAAACCAAGTCAACCCAGACAGAAACATCTCCCCGATCTGGTTGTGTTTTGAATCATTTCCATGGAAACTGGAAGAGTTCCCAGCAGAGGCCTCTTAACTCCCAGCAATTATTTTAAGGTCTGATTAGCATTTTAAATGTCACCTGTATAAATTAAAACTGTTTACAGCTTACAATGTCATTATCTTGTGATTCATGATTTTACCACAGGTAGCCAAAACCTACTTCTTTGAAAATCCTGTTCTAAATTTTACCGGCTGAATCAAATAAATAAATAAAACAGTAATCCATCGCTGTTATTTTTGACTCATGTTGACCCACACTACAGAGCTGAGCTGCCTCCATCGGATTCTCTTGGCTGTCATCTTACCAGTTCTTTCTTCCACGGTACCATGGCTTAGGTTCAAACTGCCAACCTTTAGATTAATAACCAAGACAATATTTTCCTGGTGGATTAGGCTTAGCAAACACTCCCTCTTGGTTCAACCATGGAGTTTCTATTCTTATTCTTCACTTTGATCATCTTAGTTCTCTTTGTTGGAACATTTCAAGTATCTGGGTAGCAAACTTGGCAGGGAGACTATTTGAAAACATTTCGTCTGGTTATTTAAGTTACTCAGCACAGCCTCCGACTGCTGGCTAAAGAAAACAAACGGAGAGTCTAAATAGAATTCTCCATCAATGAAGTATTGCTCATCGTCCTTTGTCTTCACAATGTGGGTGCTACCTGCCCAGAGATTAGATGATTGGATCATGAGTTTGGTCAGTCTCCTCTACTTCTGGTTATTTTGTACCAAAAGCAATATTTTAAAATAACTCCTTTTTACACATACTTCCTTTATGCCACTGGTATTTCACTGATTTATTTTCTTTCCTCCAGAATTACAGAGCACTTCTCCAATCAAAGGCAGTTAGGCGTAAAAGAAAAGACCTGGCTGTGAAGGCACTTGAGTCGGGATTCCAGTCTTTGCTCCCCAACTTAAAGTTCTAGGATCTTCACTTCTCCCCAACCCCCTCGCCCCGCACCCTCACTGTGCCTTGTGCATGGAACGACCTGAGCACAAAATACAGGGCCCAACCTCAGTCTCGCGAGACTCAGACCAACACAAGAGAGAGCTCAACGTTCAGCCACAAATGCTCCACCCTACAGAGATTTTTGTAAACAACCGATCATATCATGCTATTTTCCTGCTTTTAACCCTATTGTGACCCATGGGACATAGAGCACCCAGAAACAGTTTCTCTCCTTGGGGTTTAGTGGGAGCCCATGCTTCCTTTATTGGTGTGCTACCACTTGGGTGGGGAAGTGGGAGGGGGTGGGAGGAGGCTGTACAAATGATGAATCTGAAGAAATGAGACTCATCCACACCACCCCCGCATCAGAGACCCCTCAGGACATCTGTGCCCTGTTAATTATATCAAATCTATATTACTTCAAAAGCATATTTTTTCCAAGTTAATTTCAAATGCTTTCAATTACTGAAAACACAAAGCTTCAACACACACATAAAACAAAATAATCTAGTCTTGAAAGGGTTTAACTTTCTAAAGCAGAAATCTATATAAGTTTTCGGTAAAAGACTGTAAAGTGAAAATGTTGGTTTTGCAAGCCAGGCAGTCTTTGTTCTAGATATTCAACTCTGTCCTTAGAGGGCATGCATCTGCGTGTACACACACACACACACACACACACACACACACACACACACACACACACACCCCTCACTGCCCAAGTCCATTCTGACCCACAGTAACCCTGTAAAACAGAGTAGAACTTCCCCTGTGGGTTTCTGAGATGATAAACCTTTACATGGATAGAAAGTCTCATCATCTTTCTCACTCCAAGTGGCTGAAGTGCTCAAACTGCTGACCTTGTAACCCACTGTGCCACTGATGGAGAGGCAATGGGCTTGAGATGAGTCAATCACTATTATTTTTTGATGGAAATATATCATAGTTGAAGAATGACATGGTTTGTCAAGAAATAGCTTAAACAGATGTGTTCTATAGCTCTGACCCTAAGTTGAACCCTCTCGCCCATCTCACAGAGAATCCTGTGATTGTCTAGGCCTGAACCTTCAAAAGTACTAGCTCAGTCAAAGACTCAATTCTTACTTGAGTGTTAGGAATCTCCCTAGGCTTTCTTTCACCCTTCCTTAAGAGACAGCTCTTAACTACCAGCCTTCTCCTCAAGATTGAGAGTCTCTAGATATACAATCTTGGTTAAAACAAAACTTCGTTTTCCCAGTTTGTGTCTGTCATTCCAAGATTTGGGTCTGTCTGAAAAAAAACTGTTTCGCTCAGCCAGCATATATGCTGGGAAAACAAAGTACAGGGGAGAGGGGGTCATTGGAGGAAATTTCCAGAACAAACTCTTTTTCCATGCATGAGAAAATAAAACATAGAATCTTTTGGGTACACTGGTTTCTGTAATCTAACTACGGTGAGCAGGCAACACAGTCCTTCTGTGTGGCCACCCTGCAATACGACCAGGGCTCTTTAAAGGACTCATTGCTAGCAACTCCATACCGACTCAGAGAATCCCCACCTCCTAGCAATCTGCCCCTCCTGTGCTTCACCCACATGGGCATCTTCTTTAGGTTTCTGGAATATTCGGTGCTCCTGCCTTTCTGCTTTGTGGTTTTCACACTAGCTGTTCTCTTTTTATGGGCTGTTCTACTTCCAGACAAGCGTGTTCCTGGCTCCTTCTTGGCACCAATACCTCAGTTTGACATCAGAGAGGCTCCGCTTCCTGCGTTAGCTTCTCACTAGACTTAATAGTTGCCAATAATAGTAGTAAAGATCCTGTCCTCACAATATTTGGGGATGTAGACCATTGATATTTTCTCACTCTTATGCAAATGTTGGTCCCTGGTAGTGTTAAGTGTTAACATGCTCAGCTGTTAACTGGAAGATTGAGCTGCAAGTCCACACTGAGGCACCTCAAGAGAAAGAGCTCGTGATCTACTTTGGAGAAATCAACCATTAAAAGCCCAGTGGAGCTCACTTCTGGCACCTAGGGAGTCGCCCTGGGTCAGAGTGGACTCCACAGCTGTGCTGGCTCTGTTCCTGGTGGTGGTGCTTCATGTAAAGCTTAACACTCTTTCTTTTTTATTTTACAATTAAACACGAACATTTTATCAACGTATTAACAATGTGTTCCCTCACTCGATGTCACTGCCAAATTTCCCCTAGTCCATCCCCTTCCATGTACGGATTGTGGAACCCACCATTACCCTCTGACGTTTTCGTACCTAATGATTATTTGCTCTTTCCTCACTCTCTCTCTCATTACATTGTACATTCTCTTGAGGTGCCTTTGGGTGAACTCGAAGCTCAATCTTGCAGTTAACAGGTGAGCACGTTAACACTTTACACTACACCCAGGGACCAAATTTTGCATGAAATTGAGAAAATATCTCCCTCACTACATTGTCAGGGCCGTGTGCATAGGAACCTTATTTGCCTTTGCCCTCACTGGTTCACAAGCACAGGATAACACAGTCGGTTTGCTAGCATGTCCCCTGAAAGAATGAACAGAGAAATGAACAATTGCTTCTAAGTTGGGTTAGACAGCTGCTCTCCACAGGCTTTGGCTAGGTAAACAAAAGAGGAACCATTGACTCAATGTAATCGCACAAACCTAAGATCCTGGAAGCCTGCAGCCGGGCTACATTGTATCTGCCAAGCCAGGCACTGGCAGGGGTGGTAGGAAGGAAGGAAGAGATGGGCAAGGGGAGGCAAGTAGGAAGGAATGCAGGGAAAAGAGAAAATGGGAATGCACTGGAATTTCTGCAGAGAATTCTGCAGAATTCCAGAGTGGGTAGAGGGGGGACGGTTGAGGAAGTAGGAAGTTCAACAGTTTTAAATCTAGAAAGCTTAGACTTAAGAAGACAAAGCATATGAATCTCCATGATACTGGACCAGGAAATGTCATGGTGCCATCTGGAGTGTCAGGAAGAGGATGCTTGCAGCTTGTAAACACGGAGGTGAGGAGGGTGTACTGATGTCTAGTCCCTCCCCAAACCTTTATTTTCAAAATTCAGCAACACTTTCAGAACACAGAGTTGCTGTTGAGCATGATGGGAAAACTCTGGTGACAGTTCATGTTGACAGTTGAACAGCATGATGGACCTAATTAATATCACTGAACTGTCTGTATATAATAATGTCAGAATGGCAAATGTTCCGCAACTTATATTCTTAACACGATTTTTTTTTTAATCAGCAATAACTGAAAGCAAATGTTAACATTTCCTTGACCAAAAGCTCATTATAATTAATATTCACAAAAAGTTGCGAGGAGAATAAAGTACATCTGCCAGGATAGAGTGGCTGATCTTCTCCACCCAGGAAAAGATAGTAAAGGGCCCTCCTTGAGAAACAGTACCAACTCGAGACTCTTCTTACACCCACTGCAGCCTGAAGGCTGGATGTCCCTGTGGCCCTGGGCTCTGCCTAGGAAGATAGGGTGAAGAGCAGTGTGTAGGTTGGGGACAGTGGTTGTTCATCCACCACAGGTGTGACTCATGCCCAGTTCTGATCGTGATTTCCAGCGCCAGGCCTGTGGGAATCCTGACTCATTCACAAAGTCATAAGGAGATGCTTTTAAAATGGTTAAAATCTTGCATCAAGCTTATGCAAACAGAAGCAGATTAGGCATGAGATACAAAATGGATCTATTCATCAATTCAGGTCGTCTCCTCTCATAATTGGTCCTAGGAGTATTATCTACCTGGAAGTATTGTTCTTACTGAAGTTAGTCAGCTTTGTTGAAAACTTAATATGTGGAGTTGACCCCTTTAGACATTTGGATTCAATAGCTATGTATCTAAGCTGCATGTCTTAAAAAGCTCACAGTCCACTGGAGAAAAAGCAACTCAGAAGCACAGTGTTAAAAGGGAATTTATAAACCAACTAGTCCCATCTACTCATTTTGCAAATTAGAAAATGGATTGACTGAGGTTAAGTGACCCGCCTGATGCCACACAGCTAGACTATCTGACTCCCAAGGCAAAAAAAGGTCTTTGGACAATGACTGTCATTGAACTACATACTACAGAAAGGGTTGGATATGACAAATGCCTTTTCCTTCACTGAGCTTAGAGAATTTTTAAAGAGACTGAATTGGCATGAGAATGTTAACATAAGAAATGAGTGAGTGATCTGGGCAACATGTGCAGAGTTCGGAGACGAAGACACTTAGAGACAATAGAGTCAGAGGAGTCTCCTTGGAGGGGGTCTGACTTGGGTTGGCTCTGGAAGGAAGGGAAGGATATGAGTGGCGAGGAATGGCACATGCCAGCAAAGAACACTGCAGAGCAAAGTATAAAACAGGCAGGAAAGAAAGAAAGACTGACACTAAAACACACTCACTGCAGACCAATGTTACAAATTGAGCTCTAAAAGTCATACCTTTGAGCAATATGGGGACCCTTCATATGCTGGTTAGTATTTAACAGTTGACTATTGAAGGAGAGGAGCCCTGATTAATTGCCCTCTGCCAATTTCCATGGTGTAAATACTCCCTCCACAGTCAATTTCAAGGATGGCTGAGTTTAACAACAAGCTCCCTCAAATTCTGAAAATTTAATAATCTGCTCTTGAAAGCAATGCCAGCACACCATTGTCTGGACTGCTCTTTATTCACCAGGATTCTTCCTACCTGCAGTTTTAACATAGCTATTGTATACTGAGCAGTTGTGGCCTGGGTTTCTATTAATACTTAGCATGCATTATAAGATAGTTGTTTTTAATAATTAATATTGCTGTTTTGCAGCTAGGAAAACTGCTATGTACAAAGATATTCAAAAGCTATGTCCTTTGCACTTTAAAATGCATACTTTTAACTTTTGTACTATATTCCTTTTCCTCTGACCATTACTGATATTATCATCTTTACTATTTTGCTGTTTTGGTGGGTTTTTTTGCTCTGTTTATTACTTTTCTCTGTTTAAGCCTCAGGACCCTTCAGATCCTATGCTGAAGAGCTGAAGATCCTATAAGTGAAATTGTTTCTCCCAAAAGGATATGTTGGGAGTCCTAAATCTCAAGATCTGTAAATAGGACCTTATTTGAAATAAAAATGAAAGTCTTTGTGCCTTAAGTTTCTACTGTTCTGACTAAAATATCAAGTACTTCTTGGTGATGTAAGTTTGATTGGCCAAGAGCAATTCTCTAGAGAAGAATACAGCTATGAACCATTATCAGTCAACATTCCCAACAACAATGGACTCTATTTACTAGCTGAGTAAATGAAAATGGCCAGGGCACCAACCAAGTAAATACTTTAAACAAGTAATCAAATGAAACTTCTAATCAAAAGAACATCATTTTTGCCTATTCACAGAAATTTGTCAACTAGATTTGATATTTGAGAAACTTTATGACCCCTATGCTGACTATATCAAACAAACTCCATGAAATGAGTAAATGTATCTCAGGGTCTTCTCCTTCATATCACCCATCCTAAAGACCCTCCCTTCCAGTATCTATGCACTAAATCTTTATATATATATATAAAGATTTATATATTAATATATATTATATATATAAGATAATATATATAATTATATATATAATAAGATAATATATATATATATATATCTTACACACACACACACTGCTACCTCATTGATTCTAAGGGTGACCCCATGTGTGCAGACTCGAACTTCTTCATAGATTTTCTTGGCTGTGATCTTATAGAAGGTGATTTCTAGGTTTTTCTTCCTGTGGGTGGGTTCACACTGCAGCCTTTTGCTTGAGGTCAAGCACTTACCCACTTGGGCCACCCAGTGACTCCTAAAAATGCTCCGAGGTCCCTGCACCAGTAATTTTAGCTGGAGGCACTCTAATGGGTCAAACAAGCCTCCCAGGTAGCTGAGGAAAGACAGGACCAGTAATACCTCATCTAAACCACAGGAGAAAGGACTTCTCTTACTCAAAGAAGGGGCGGAACTCAGAGAGAGCTGAAAATAACTGTAACCACAAAAATCCAGCCCACCTGGCTCCATGTTTACCTACCAGCTATGCTTTGCCCCTGTATCACCTTGCATCCAGCCTAAGCAACTCTAGCTAAGGTCTTGCAACCTTACTCAGAATCTCCTGATCAAAGAGGGTTTCAAAATGTGCTATATATTTCTTTTTAAATACCCTGCCTGTGAAGAGGGGATAAAAAATCAAATACAATAGTTTATTAGTCATGCCCCAAATATGGTAAAGGAAGGCATTTTCCTTAAATGGAAAGATTTTTCAGAAGCAGCCTGGAGAAGAGTACAGGTGTTTTGGCCAAGCTTGCCCTGACATGGCCAAGACATGCCTCAACCTTCTGTATTCTCCATTTGTCAGGAGCCCTTGGTAGCAATCTCACTCTAATTGCTTGTAGTTAGTCATTGTGTCTCCACTAGAAAACCTGAGACTGCCAAGAAGCCAGCACACCCAGAACCCTTCTGTTTTA
Organism: Echinops telfairi; assembly: GCF_000313985.2. Classification (NCBI taxonomy): domain Eukaryota; kingdom Metazoa; phylum Chordata; class Mammalia; order Afrosoricida; family Tenrecidae; genus Echinops; species Echinops telfairi. The sequence continues at coordinate 1,128,213 of NW_022111378.1, read as the reverse complement.
AATATTTGAACCAAAAAAAGAAACTTCCCATGGAAACTACACCTTGGATGTGTGTAAGCAAAAAGTTTCCGGCTTGAAAACATTCCCAGGCAACCCAATGCAGAAATCTCTGTGGTTCACAGGAGAAACTCCAAGTAGTGATGTGTGCAGAAATTAGATTTTGCAAACCCTTGCACTTATTCCTGTGCACGGCATAAGCTAGAAAATTAAGTTGGCCAAAGCAGTTAGTGGAACTTGCTTCAATTCCACAAATGTCCAGCGAGGGTGATTTAGCTTCAAATAGTGGCAGAAAGAACCAATCAAAATTGGCTTTAACTAACAGGAATGAACTGCTTAGCAAAATAATAAGTTGTAAATGTTGCTTAATCTAGCAGCTAAACAACAGCAGAAGTAGAGGTTGGCATTAGTTAGATTCCCATGGAGATATGGTTATGATTTCAAGATGGCTGCCACTGATATCACCTCAAGGCTGGCAATTCAAACCCACCAACTACTCCACAGGAGAAGGGGTCTTGTAAAGATTGAAACCCTAGAAACCCGATAGAGGGTTGCTATTAAGGCTAGATCAACTTGATGACAATGGGTTTGGGTTTGGGGTTGGCCACAGCTTCACAGATTTTCCTCACAGAAAAACATCTATGTTCCCAAGTCCTGGGGTGACTGAGGTGGCCTTGATTTTAAATATTCTTTCACCCATTGGCTATCAGTCATGGATCCATTACAAGTATCTGCTCAGAGATCTACACGTGGGGGAGTTGGCCTAGGAAGGCCCCCATTGGCATCAACCCCCATGCTTAGGGTCAAAAGAGCCCAATCAAATGAGAGATCAGACTGTGTAGGGCAAAAACTCATGGGTTGCGGCTCAAGGTAAAACTGTATTCGCATAGACTCCTCATATACCTGCTGGGCCATTGGGAAAATTGATGATAATAGTACAATTGACACATACCCAAGGGGGTGACCAACAATGCTATACTTTGTTTATGTGGGTTTTTGCTTTCCTGCTTTTAGCTAGCTTTTTTGTTTTTGTTTTTTATTTCTTCTTTTGAGATGTAGAAACCTCAAGGACAAGCAGATGAAGTCTGGCCTCCCACTTAACTCTAGCCCCAATTCAAGAACAGTTAGTTCTGATAATATCCTTTCATGAAAGGATCACTGAAGATAAGGGTGCTACAGCAAAGTGTGGTGAAGAAAGTAGATGGTGCCTGGATATCAATGGAAAAGTGTCTTTAAGACCTTAAAGGCTTGTATTCAAATAAGCAACCATCTAAGTGAGGAGTCAACTAAGTCCACATGCAAGAAGCGCACCAGTTTCTGGGACACAAAGAGAGCAATTACAAAATTCAAATATGATGAAGAGAAAAGTATCAGAGCTAAAATTATGAACACCTAGTTTTCAGAAGATCACGGAGGACAATGGGAGCACAAAACTCATCTGCTGAGTTATCTGGTAAGACGGAGCCACTGATAGATCTGCTCTAGCCACAGGCAAGAGTCTCGAACAGCCTTGCTGTCAGGCAGAGACCACTGTAATCTTGAATGTGCTGCATCAAACGTGGTACCTGGGTAGATGACCTCCCTACAGACCCGACCTGAGTTGGTTATGGGTGTAAATATCTCATAATTGTTCCATGACAGAAATTTCTTCCCTGGCTTTTGGAATATTGATAAAGGTCTTTTCTTTCTTGCTCATTATTTGTATTTTGGTCTTTATATTATTATTATTTTATTCTTACCACCTTATTTCTATTTTGGTTTTTATTGTTTCTGTTGGGTTTCCCAGTTTGTGACGCACAGGAGGAGTGGATGCATAGTGATAATAACTGATACAGGAGCTCATAGGGGATGCAGGGCTGGGGAAGGAGTGATAGGAAAGGAAGAGGGATTTCAGGAGTGGGAAATGAAGGAGGGAGCACTAGAATTGACTGTGATTGCACAACTCATTTTAAAGGTGCTTTCACCATGGAGGTGGGCAATGTTCTAAAACTGATATGGTTAAATAAATAAATAGATAGATAAATAAATAAATAGAAGTGATACTATAATGGTTGTACAATTCTCCTTGATATGATTGAACGATTGAACTACTGAATTGTATGCTATGTAAATTATGTGCCAAAAAAACTGTTAAAATAAAAGAAAATTCTGCTCAAACCTTCTTGAAGGGAGGTGTGTAGAGTGGAGACCCAAAGCCCATCTGTTGACAATTGGACATCCCCTTACAGAAGGGTCACAAGGAAGAGACGAGCCAGTAAGTGTGCAGTATAGCACTGTTGAAACATACACTTTCCCCTAAGTCCTTAAAGCTTCCTCCCACCCACTATCAAGACCCCAATTCTACCTTACAAATCTGGCTAGACCGGATCATGTACACGGGTACAGATAAGAACTGGAAAGGCAGGGAATCCAGGAAAGATAAACCCCTCAGGACCAGTATTGAGAGTAGCAATACCAGGAGGGGAAGGGGAAGGTGGGGAGAGAAAGGGGGAACTGATCACAAGGATCTACATACAACTGCCTCCCAGGGGGTTTGGACAACAGAAAAGTGGGTGAAGGGAGACATCAGTCGGTGTAAGACAGGTAAAAATAATAATAATTTATAAATTATCAAGCGTTCATAAGGGAGGGAGGGTGGGGGAGGAGGGGCAAAATGAGGAGCTGATACCAAGGGCTCAAGTAGAAAGAAAATGTTTTGAAAATGATGATGGCAACAAATGTACAAATGTGCTTGACACAATGGATGGATGGATGGGTTGTGATGAGTTGTAAGAGCCCCCCCAATAAAATTATTTTTAAAAAACCTACTTCAGACAAGAAGATAATTTACTGGCTGCAACAGCACAAAAAGTTCATTGGTGGGCCTAACTCTACCCACAGCTCACACGATGGCATGGTGAATCTGATGTTTCCCCAGATGTACTTCGGTTCAGGTGGGGTTCTTGCCTTGAGTACATCCCAGCTCACAACCTACCCTCCCAGGAACCAAAACCCTCGAAGCTTCTCCTTTTTATTAGTTAGCATGCTTGCAGCTGTAACAAGCAAGTCCCCACCTCAGTGAAGAGGGCACGGATCAGAATGGGTGACTCGAGGAAGAAACATCTTATTATACTGCCAATTTTTTTTTCCAAAGGTGAATCCAGGCCACAGTTTGAATTTGTCTCTCATTGACCAGAAGCAATTTGTCCTCTTCCCGTATCCGTTCCTGGGTTTATTCAGAAATTCTACAGCAAAGATCTCTATCTTTTCATTTGTGATGAGAGTTTTTAAAAGCTAAAGGACAGAAAGAATATTGTAGGCTAATTTTCTCTGAGCAGCAGGGAGCTTGCATATTTTTTACAGTGTCTCTAAGAGCAAACGCTCTCTGGTCACTCACTGAAGCTTCAGGTCAATTACTTTCCAGACAGGCTACTCTGGGCCAGAATATCCCAATCAGCTGGAGATATTTTTTAAGCAATTTAAATTCATAAGGTGTTAAAACTAAAGGAAGGGTGCTTACTTACTGTGTGACTTTGTTCCAATTCGTAACATCTCTGTGCTGTGCTTCAATTTCGATCAACAAAATGAATATATCGGTAGGGTTTGTTGTTCAGAGTATATGCTTTTAATATTAAACATAACACTCTCAGAAAGGTGCTTCTCATGTAGGTTAAGCACACAGCCGCCAACTGATAGGCTGACAGTTCAAACCCACTCAGCAATGCCACAGAAGAAAAGGTCTGGTGCTCTGTCCCCATAAAATTACAGCCTGACAGTGTCCTGCTACACAGGGTCACTGTGAGTTGGAGTGACTCAACAGCACCCAACAACAACACTTTTTTTTTTCCCAACAAATAGTGATAGAGCATGCACTATGCTTCGGCTCCACGCCTGAGGATACAGCAGTGAGCAGATGGGTGTTTCCCTTGCCTTCAGGGAGGCCACCAGTGAGAACTGACTAATAACAGGGCTATGTATGACCATGGAGTTCAGACCAAGTACACTAGGTACTGTCAGTGCCCCTCCTTGTACAACACTTTGGTCCATTTGATCTTAAAACTAAATAACAAAGAACCACTCGGCAGACTTAGGATGCCACTTCAGTGGTGCTCCAAGTTCACATCAAGAATCCAAAGGCTCTGAAAGATCTCCAGGCATATTCCTTAGGGACGGGCAAGTTAGGCGAGCACCCTCCCTCTCATGCCACAGCCAGGCTGGCATAGGGAACAGGGCTGCCACCCAGTATCTGCCAGCAGTGGAGCCAAGGGGCCAGATGTGGAGCTGACCTCTGGAGATGTGAAGAAAGATGAACATTCTTTCCCAAACGGAAAATCAGCACACACTGTGTGATTAAAAATTTTTTTGCTTTTCTTGTTGTTTTTTGTTTGGGGCAGTATATCTGTTTGTATATTGATGCTAAATATATGAATTTGGGATTTAGAGTGAATCTTCAAATGTTGAACTTCCAAAGATTCTGGGATGATTTGATTTCAGGGGCAGAACTAAAAGGACATTATAAAAAAGTTACATAAATGCCCTCTTGTGACTCCTTCTTTTAGGAATGGTAAGAATATATAATAAATACAATGTTGCCAGCTCAACATTTCCCACATGTACAATTCAATAACATGGATGACATTTGCCATGTTGTGCAACCATTGCCCATATCCATTGCCAAATTTCCCATCGCCATTAACCAATATTCAGTGCTCCCTATATTTCAAAACTGAATGAAGTAAGTCCATCACAAAAGGACAGGTCCCCACTCTCCCTCTTATCTGGCATCTCTAGAATAGTAAACGTATAGGAACCTGAAACAGGCAAATGTTCTTGTTCACTTTTAACTCATTCCTAAGAGACACATTCAAGGTTTTCAGTTCTGAAGAAAATTTCAATGACTCAACTTGCCTACAAACTGCCATGGAAAATACTCTGGCCAAAATTCTAACTTTATCTCATTTCAGATCTAACTTTCCTTTTTGCAAACTGTGTGAGTCTGCATAGGCAAGGCTTATACAGTAGAACAAGTAACCCTCCAGGTCTAGATTGTTAACTTGGAAAAGTTTCTTTCTCACATCCTCTGCAAATCATCAGTGATATCCCAGGGAGCTCTGCTCCACAGATTTACTCATGGACTCAACAGCCCATGAACTTGTAGCAAGCAATATATTTGAAACAAAGTCTTCCACTGAGGTCATCATGGCAGGTGGTCAGAAGCTTAAAAAATGTATACAGATTTTTCCATGCCTGAGTCTAGAAGTAAGCTGTGTCTCTTCTACTCAAAGTTCTTTGGCCCCAATTAATCACATGGTCTCATTTCACTGCTTGAATGGCTGGGAAATATAAAAAAGAAATACAACATTGGGCGAGTAATTCCTATCTCTGCTACAACTCCAGAGTCTTCGGTAAGGATTGACTGATCAACATTGTCTTACAACAGAGAAAATTGAGTTCAGTATGACTTTTGGAAACAACCACTTTGAGCTGTAGTTTCTTTGTGTAAAACGGGAAGAAGACAGCATAGGAAAAGCATTCAAAATGGTGTCTGACACACAGCAAATTGTCAATAATGGTGGTGGTGGTGGTATTCAAATCCATCATTGAATACCACCTTTAAGACTTTAGTAGGGTCTCTGGGTAGTGCAAATAGTAAAGCACTTGAATACTACCAAAGGTTGGTAGTTCAAATCCACCCAGACTCACCTCAGAAGAAAGGTCTAGCAGTCTCCTTGCAAAAGGTCACAGCCATTTGCAACTCTCCTTGCAGTTCTACTTTGAAACACAAGGAGTCACTACATGTCAGAATCAAGTTGACCACTTTTTAAAAACACTTTATTGCTCTGGATTCTTCTTATCACCATATCCCCAGTGCTAACATAATACCTAGTGCATAACATAGTAACTAGTTTATTTCAGCTCACTAATGCCTAGGTTATCCATCTCTAGGTGGTCCCTTTCATTTTTGGTGGCTTCCAATTTTTCTAGATTCATACTTTGTACATGCCAATTTCGAATTATTAGTAAATGTTCTCAGCTGTTTCTTCTCATTTTGAGTCATGCCCCATCAGCAAATGAAGGTCTCAAAGACTTCACTCCATCCACGTCATTATTGTCGACTTTGAGAAGGCAGCTATTCCTCAGTCTTATTTAGTGCCTTTCCAGTTGGGGGGCTCATCTTCTGGTACTATATTTGACAATGTTCTGCTGCTCGACAGAAGATTTTCAGTCTCTGACAATGTTCCGCCGCTGCTGTTCATAAGTGACTCACACACTTAACTCTGCCTCCTCTTTTAAGCACATTTCCCCTGAGAAGTCTGTCCAGATCAAACAAGCCGTGTACACGTCCATTTCTCTTTCCTCAGAATTTCTACTCCTCTTATTGTCAATAGTCATACTGATTATTGGAGCATTCCACATTCAATGCCATGGTCCTCCAACAAGACCGTCAGTTTCTTATAAGCAGAGCATATTTTCACTCCCAGCAACAATTCCTAATGACAATAATACTAATATGCTATTTTGAGCATCTGAAAATTAGTTACCATAGACAAGTATTCAATTTCTAGCATGTTTCTTTTTTTATTATTATTTTATTGGGGGCTCATACAACTCTTATCACAATCCATACATACATGCATTGTGTCAAGCAAATTTGTACATTTATTGATCATCATTCTCAAAACATATGCTTTCTACTTGAGCCCTTGGTATCAGCGCCTCATTTTTCCTCCTCCCTTCCCTCTCCCCCCTCCGTCAGGAACCCTTGATAATTTATAAATTATTATTATTTTGTCATGTCTTACACTGTCCAATGTCTCCCTTCACCCACTTTTCTGTTGTCCATCCCCCAGGGAGGGTGTTATATGTAGATCCTTGTAATCAGTTCCCCCTTTCTACCCCACCTTCCCTCCATGCTCTCGGTATTGCCACTCTCAGCACTGGTCCTGAAGGGATCATCTGTCGTGGGTTCCCTGTGTTTCCAGTTCCTATCTGTACCAGTGTACATCCTCTGGTCTGGCCAGATTTGTAAGGTAAAATTGGGATCATGATAGTGGGGCGGCAGGGACATTTAGGAACTCGAGGAAAGTTGTATGTTTCATCATTGCTACACTGTACCCTGATTGACTTGTCTCCTCTCCGAGACTCTTCTGTAAGGGGATGTCCAGTGGCCTACAGATGGTTCTTGGGTCCTCAATCTGCACTCCCCCTCATTCACAATGATTTGATTTTTTGTTCTTTAATGCCTGATACCTGACTCCTTCAATGCCTCATGATCACACAGGCTGGTGTGCTTCTTCCATGTGGGCTTTGTTGCTTCTGAGCTAGATGGCCACTTGTTTATCTTCAAGCCTTTAAGACCCCAGATGTTCTATCTTTTGATAGCCAGGCACCATCAGCTTTCTTCACCACATTTGCTTATGCACACATTTTTTCTAACATGTTTCTAAGTCACTTGGATGATTTTTTAAAGCACACAGCTCAACTGAGCCCCACCCACTGAGTTTCTGATTCAATAGGCATAGGGAGGGGCCTGAGAAGGTACATTTATAATAGGTCCCCAGGCAATCCTAAAACTACCAGCTCAGGAACCAAACCTTGAGAACCACTGTTACACAAGATACTTTACATTTGTCTTTATAATTAACCCTCCCAATGATCCTCAGAGGTAGATGTGGTTGTGATTGTTTGTTGCCATCAACAAGTCAGTTGCTGACCCACAGTGACACCAGGTGTGTTACAGAGTAAAACTGTCCCCTCAGATTTTCATTACTACAATCTCGCCAGAAGCTGATCACCAGACCTTTCTTCCAAGAAGTCTCTGGTAGGAATTGAACCACCAATTTTGTTAGTAGCTGATTGAAATCTGCTTGCATCACCCAAGTTCCAAGGTCAATGTTCCCACCTTTCGTATAATTGGCTGCACTGAGGCTCAGAGAGAAGAAATGTGTCTCTGTTTACCCTCCTGGTAAGTAGCAGATGCAAGACTGTGACTCAGTCCTATCTAAACCCTGGTTCTTAACCAGTAGGGGTGATTGCCTATATTGATTGTATGATGATGTGCAATAGTTTGTTAGTTATTAAAGTGAAAGCTCGGCTTCCCTTTTCATTTGAAATCTTTGTCAAATTTCTTCAAGGTCAATTGGCACAATAACAATGTTTATCTTTGGTGAGTGGTGCAAATACTGGTCTCTTCCCACCCAGGAGAACAAAGAGTGATGAACATTGAAAGACACATGGAAACAATGAGTCCACTGAACTAATGGACCACACAAGCAATAGGTTCCACAACCCGGAGACCAGGAGAACTAGATGGTGCCCAGTTACCAACAGCAGCTGCTCTGAAAAGGATCACTATAGAAGGTCCTGGATAAAATCAGTGAAAATGTGAAACCGAGCTCAAAATCATAAACGATCTCAGGCTTATTGGTTAGATATAAATTGGTGGGACACCCAAAACTATGACCCTTAGTCACCTTTCAGATCTGGAACTGAACTTACTCCGTGTTAGAATAAACACATCATAGAATAGTAGTTCTCAACCTGTGGATCGAGACCCCTTTGGGGGTCGAACAACCCTTTCACGGGGGTTGCCTGATTCATAACAGTAGCAAAATTACAGTTATGAGGTAGCAATGAAAATAATTTTATGGTTGGGGTGTTATCACCACATGAGGAACTGTATTAAATGGTCAAGGCATTAAGAAGGTTGAGAACCACTGGCCTAGAGGGTTGGGAAAGGAGGAAGAATGGGAAAAGGCAACACAAGAAGGAAGCGGGATACATGATGGTAAGCTGAGGGGATTGAATTGGATAGTTGAAACAAAATGTGTATGAAGTATTGAATGTAAAACTGATGATTTACTCTGTAAACCTTCACCTAATTTACACACACACACAACTTTAAATACAATCTTGATCAAATTCTAGAACTCAGCGTCCAGAAAACATTTGTCACATGTTAGAACTTCGTTATAATTCATTTCTTCCTAAGAATGGAATCCTAAACCAGAACACAGTAGTCATGGCTGGGCCACAAGTGCAGCACAGTAGCTACAACCACCACCACCACCACCACCCGGGCATTGACAGAGCATGGACTCACACACTGGCCCAGTCTTTCCCCACCTCTCTTCGGCCCTCACTTTTATGTTCCACTGGACATTTTGACTACTTTCCACACCAGTACAGAGCCCCCTTGAGCAGCATATGGACGGGCTTCCCCCTGAAATTCAGGGAAATCTGGTTCTGGGAAGGCTTGCCTGTAGCTACACTGCCCCCTGGGGGACATTTGTTACCGGATTGTTCCTGCTGGTTCAATATTACTGGAACTGGCCATAGGTGGGGTGACCCCAGAATCAACATAGTATGGCCTTTGAAATGAAGGAGACTTCTGTAGCTAGAAAACAAAGGAAAGATGACTGGCAATGGCCTTTCCTTTTTGTAAGCTCCTTTTCCATGAACGCAGTCCCCCAGTGGTACAAATCCAGAAAGAGGCACTTCAAAAGAAAGCCTAGCAATCTACTCCAGCAATCAGCCATCAGAAACCTAGGGAGTAGCTTTACTCTGACAGACGTAGGTCACCAGGAACCTCCCACAACAAGCTGAGCAGCCTAGAGTGTGTCTAACCCAGCATTTCTCAACCTGTGGGTCGCAAACCCTTTGGGGGTCGAACGACCCTTTCACAATGGTCGCCCAATTCATAACACTAGCAAAAACATAGTTATGAAGTAGCAATAAAAATAATTTTATGGTTGAGGAGTCACCATAACATGAGGAACTATATTCAAGGGACGTAGCATTAGAAAGGTTGAGAACCACTGGTCTAACCTTTCCTAGCCTAACGTTCAGAAGTGGTAAAAGTGGGCTCAAGGGCCTGTCCAATAAAGGCAAGTACAGAGCATGTACAAGAGAATGATCCAGATGATAAAAGAGACCCTAAGCCAGCAGTTCTCAACCTGTGGGTCGCAACCCCTTTGGGGGTCGAACGGCTCTTTCACAGGGGTCACCCAATTCATAACAGTAGCAAAATTACAGTTATGACATAGCAATGAAAATAATGTTATGTTGGGGGTCACCACAACATGAGGAACTGTATTGAAGGGTCGAGGCATTAGAAAGGTTGAGAACCACTGCCCTAAGCCATGGTGCAGGTTAAAAAAAATACTTGATATCTAGACAGGAACATAGACAATTCAGAAGGACATGACATTGTGTAAAAAGTTGGCAACATTTCCAAATAGCATCCCGAAAAATATTAAAAGGTGTTCTGGGAAGATGAAGGTAGTCTAAGAATTTAGTCCAACAACTTTCTCTAGTTCAAGACCCTTCAGGATCTTTAACATGGGTGGGGCTTCTAAAACGAAAAAGTAGAATTGAAAGTAGAAAACTGAACTTAAAAATATTTTTTCACAAACTTGTT
>NW_022111378.1:1115612-1117324 GCF_000313985.2 Echinops telfairi | reverse complement strand
AGTCATCCCTGTGAATCTCTAACTGAGCAAAGGAGGCAGTGTGCTTGACAAACTCATTTGGCTAGACAGGCTTTTCACCAAAGAATCCCTGGCAGCTTTTCACAAGCACTGTTTTTCATAAAACACACTTGAACGTGAGCATTCACAGGATAGTAGTTTTCCTACGCCCAGCTTGGGCAAAATGTGAGCGTGATTATTTAGGAGGAACTTGCATGCCTCCAAGCAGCAATGTTAATAATTAAAGTTCGTGTAGCACTTTACAGTTCATATAAAATACTCCTGTATACAGTCTCCCATTGAACCCTCACAGTAATCCTCTGAGATACACCAACCTGCAACCCTGCTTATTTTAAATGAACAAACTGAGGCTCAGATACATTCAACAACTTGTCAAAGAAGACCAGAAAATAGCAGGGTTGAGTCACAAATTAAAGTCATCTCATTCCCAGTTTACTGTTTTGTTTTTCTAAGTTAATGGAGGTGTTAAGATAGTGAATTCTCCATTCAGGAAATTAATCAAGAGGCATTAATTAATCAATAGGTGAACTAGGCTCTACCTCAAACACATGTGTAACCCAAGGACTGAAACCACACGGCGTGTGAAGAAGCAAAAGACTGCTATACCAAAGTATCAAATTGTTCGTGGGCAGACTAACAGTTACTACTTCAATACCCTACTTGCTTTATTAAGAAACACATTATTCAATAATCTGTGTATTATGATTTGTAATTAACCCACTCTGGTTCAATCTCCCTCTCTCAATGATGTTTTAAAAACATTACCATGGGCTAGCTCAATAACACTGTAAACAGAAGTTTCCTATGCTCCAGGGAGATGATCAATAAGATTCTCTACCATAAATTAACTAAGGTGAACCAGAGATAGAGAAAAAACATGGATTCAGGAATGGATTGGGGGCTCACATTTAATCCGAGCTCCAATATAAGAATAATTAATTAGTTCTTACAACCAGGCCCTTCTTGATACACACCCTCATGAAAGAAACATGGAATATATGGGTTCTACAGCAATGTGTGGTGGAAAAATTAGATGGTGTCTGGCTAACAGAAAGAATAGTGCCTAGGGTCCAAGAGAAAAGTAAAAGGAAATAGAGGAAAGAGCTAGGAAGCAAAGGGCATTTATAGAGGTCTAAATAAAGGCATGTACACATGTAAATATATTTATATATGAGGATGGGGAAATAGATTTATGTGCATATATTTATAGGTTTAGTATAAAGGTAGCAGATGGACATAGGGTCTCCACTCAAGTACTCCCTCAATGCAAGAATACTTTCTTCTATTAAACTGATATTCCATGATGCTAACCTTTCCAACACAATCACTGAAGACAAAGCGGGTGAATAAAAAAATGTGGTGAAAAAAAGCTGATGGAGCCCACTTATCGAAAGATAGAGCATATAGGGTCTTAAAGACTTGAAGGCAAACAAGCGGCCATCTAGCTCAGAAGCAACAAAGCCCACATGGAAGAAGCACACCATTAAGTAGGGTAACAGATGGACATTGGGTCTCCACTCAAGTACTCCCTCAATGCAAGAATACTTTGTTCTATTAAACTGGTATTCCATGATGCTAACCTTTCCAACACAATCACTGAAGACAAAGCGGGTGAATAAAAAAATGTGGTGAAAAAAGCTGATGGAGCCCACTTATCGAAAGATAGAGCATATAGGGTCTTAAAGACTTGAAGG
>NW_022111378.1:1113058-1114109 GCF_000313985.2 Echinops telfairi | reverse complement strand
TATTTTCTATGATATTTTTTTTCTTCAAATTGGAGTTTATCTCTGTTGTATTTTGTCATGTTGGTAGTCTTATTCACTGTCTGTTATGTATTTTTCTATGTTTTATGGTATATGAAACCCAGGATGGATGAACATGTAGATACAGTAACTGGAATAAGGGATTCTGGGAGTGCATCGGGAGGTGTCAGGTGGTGATAATCGGGGTACAAGAAGGAAGAAAATGTTTTGAAACTTATTGTGACTGCAATTGTACAACATTGCTTGATATGACTGAACTATTGAATGGTATGATATCTGGATTATGTCCTTATATAATGGTTTTAAAATAAATAATTTATTTGGAAAAAAATAGACATTACAGCTAATACCTATTGAGTTCTTAACTTACTGTGTTGAAGTCATTTAGTTAATTCTCACACACACAAAAACCCCTGTAAGGTATAAATTATCGTTATCTCCATTTTACACGTGAGAAAACTGAGGTTTAGAAAGGCTATGTGACCTACTCAGGCAGTATAGTCAGATCTCCTTGACTCCAGAGCTGCCTGGTGGGCCACTAAGCCCAGATCTGGGGAACTCTCAGGGTTCAAAGGAAACAGTTGACACCTGCAGTTTAGCTCTCTCTTAGGATCTGACAGAAATTCACTGACTGTGGTCCTGTGTCGTCTCCTTCTCCCTCCCCTCCTCAAACCTTAAGACTTCTTAACACTCGGCAGTTCCAGCAAACTGCCGCCCAGGTACAAACTATGAAAATGTCTCCTATTATCTACCCCAAGTTCATGTGGGAAAAGTACCATCTCCCATATACCTCTGATTTCATAATACATGGTGAACACATTAATGTTACCTCTGGGGCTGAAGTTCTGGCAGCCGCAAAACCAGTAAAATTCACAGGGCTTGTTAAAAGAGACTTCTATCAACCCCTTCTAATTTCAATCCGAGGTGTTAATTGGCTTTATACTTTTGTCGTTACCTGTACTTCTCACTTCTTAATCTGCTTTGCAAAAATTAAATTAAGGGCACCCAAAACTTTCAGATTCTAACAGTGAAA
>NW_022111378.1:1110463-1112301 GCF_000313985.2 Echinops telfairi | reverse complement strand
TGTATCCCTGCATCTCTCTGCTCCCTCATTTAATCTCTTTAATACTTCAAAAGAGATTGACTAAACATAAACCCTGCACTAATCCAGCATCATTCACATAGCAAAGACATCCTATTCCCAAATATGATTATGAACACAGGCATAGAGTTTAAGCTCTACAACACATAATTTGGGGGAGCAGAATTCAATCCATAACAGTGACCATGCAAGATATTGGAATCAAGTAGGTCTTCATATCCCTCATCCTAACTTCATAGGGATATCAAATGTGCTATTGAAAACATTCCTAGAGTTCCAAACTCAGAACCATCACATCAAGCTATAGATTCTTTGTTTAATCCCCAATATTTACTCTTGATGTAGAAGTGAGGATGCAAAACAGAGCAAACAAGGCAATAATCCTGCCCTCTTGGAGCAATCCCTAGCCCGGCACTTGGGTGGCTGACGGTAGCTGTCGTCATTATGATGGTGATAGACAACTTTGGAGAAACAGCAAAACTACAGTTGCAGTCAGGCTTCATCTCTTATTTACAGTGTCTAGGTTAGAAAGCCAAGGTTCTAGTGCTGTGGGAATTTCTCAGCTCTTCTTCCACCATGGAAATGTAAAAGAAGGATTGAAGATTATCTGGTTTCCCAACCAAGCAGGCACCTCTGAAAGTACACTTTGACCCAAGGGGTGTTTCCTCTTTTGGTTTTTCTCTTAGGAGTAGATGCACATTACACCCTGACCCAGAATGCCTGCCCTAAAATTGATTCTAAACAGATATGTCCCAGGAGACCAGGAACACTCTAAAATAGCGGTGAATTGGGAGTCACTACTACTGACTTAGAAGCAAGAGTAGTGAGACTGTGTATTACATACTTTGGACATAATCTCAGGAAAGGCCAGCCCATGGAAAAGGACAGCATGGTTGGTAAAGTAGAGGAATAGCGAAAAAGAGGAAGACCTCTATCAAAATGGATTGACACCCTGGCTGCAACCATAGGCTCAAATATAACAATTGTGAAGATGGCCCAGGGCTAGCAGTGCTTTCTTCTATTGTTCACAGGGTCACTATGAGTTGCATCAACTCAATGGCACCTAACAATTGACCCTGGCCATGGTCCTTATCACCTCATATACATGCAAAAATGAGATCATGGAAAACAGACACTGAAGAAGAATTGACACTTCACACTGTAGTATTAGTAAAGAATATTAATATACCAGCCTGACGAATGAATGAATCAGCCTTAGAAGTAATATTAAAACGTTTCTTAGAAGATAGTATCGTGAGACTTGGTCTTGCTCACTTTAGACACATTGTCAGGAAAGACCAATGTTTGATAAAGTCGAGGGCCAACAACAATTAGCAAAATCCTTAATGAGATGGATTAGCACAATAGCCACAACAATAGAGTCAAAAAATAGGTCCAAATCATGAAGACATCTCAGGACCAAGCAATGTTTTCTCCTGTTATCCATAAGATCACCATTGGTTAGAATTGATTCAACAGCTGCTATCAACAACAGCAAAATTTCTGTCTTCAAATCTCATCTATTATCAACTTACTGACATTGTGCAAGTCACAATGCCTAGGACATGAGAGACTTGAATTATATCGATTGTTCTAACTTTGTTCTGAGACAAGTCTGCAGGTAATCTGTGTGCAGAACCTGCACATTTGCACACAGAAGTACTGCTGCATAAGAGTTCTTGTAAGTCCTTGGAAATGGCTTGCGGTCAATGGAGGTAGAGGAAACTATCCTTATTTCAATCACAAAGTGTTACTTTATCTGCCTTTCATCTTCTATTTCTACTTAAAATTTTGACTAGAGGATGGGGCCATTCCCCGTC
>NW_022111378.1:1104016-1110034 GCF_000313985.2 Echinops telfairi | reverse complement strand
TGCTCATTTCTTTGAGTGAGACACTTGTGGTTGTTAAGTGACAACTGCTGTACATGAGTCAATAAGCAGTTGTTGATCATCTAGTCTATGATGATAGAGAGTAATACTAAATGTACCCTGTACTGCCATAAGAACAATTAAATCCATCTTGGAGAAGGTACTGTCAGAATGTACCTCAGGAAAAGGTGGTAAGACTTCATCTCATTTGCTCTAGACCCATGATTGGGGAGAACAACCCCAGGAGCACGATATCATACTTGGTGATATAGCTGTGGTTGTTGTCAGGTGCCATCAAGGGGGTTCAAACCCGTAGCAAGAGAACAAAAACCTGCTCCAGCATCACAACCTTTCTCATGCCGGCGACCATTGTTGCAGCCACTGGGTCAATCCAGCTCCATAATGACCTTACTCTTTTAACTTAAACATCCACTTTACAAAACATGATGTCCTTCTCCGAGGACTTGTCTCACCTTACAACATGTCCGAAGTATTGAAGATGAAGTCTCACCATCCTTGTCTGAAAATAATCTCCGACCATACTTCTTCCAAGACAGATCTCTTTGTCCTGTAAGCAGTTCCCGATACTCTCAATATTCTTCTTCAGCCCCACAATTCAAATGCATCAATTCTTGGGTCCTCTGTATTCAATGTCCGACTTTCAATGCATATGAGGCAATTGGAAATACCATGGCTTGCATCAAGCATACCTTAGTCCTCAAAGTAACATCCTTGCTTTTCAATACTCTTGTGCGGCAGATTTACGTAATGCAACACAGCTTTTGATTCTTTAACTGCTGCTTTCATGAGCATTGGTTGTGGATCCAAGCAAGACAAAAGTCCTTGACAACTTCAACCTTTTCTCCATTTATCATGATGTTACTTACCTCTTAATCTGAATGTGAGGATTTTGTTATTTTTTATGTTGAATCACTATCCATTCTGAAGGCCACAGTCATTGATCTTAATCAGCAAGTGCTTCAATTGCTCCTCAATTTCAGCAAACAAGTTTGTGTCATCTGCATATCACAAGTTGTTAATAAACCTTCCTCTAATCCTGGTGCAACATTATTAAGCTTCTCTGTATGGATTGAACAGGTATGGTGAAAGGACATAACCCTGACACACACCTTTTCTGATTTTACACCATGCAGTATTCTTTTGTTTTGTTCACACAACTGCCTCTTGATCCATGTATAATTTCCTCATGGGATCAGTGAAGTGTTCTGGAATTCGCATTCTACTCAAGGTTATCCATAGTTTATTATGGTCCACATAGTCTAATGCCTTGGGATAGAAAATAAACATTCTTATGGTATTCTCTGATTTCAGCCAAGATCCACCCAACATCAGCAATGATATCCTTCATTCCACATCCTCCTCTGAATCTGACCTGAACTTCTGGCAGTTCCCTGTCAATGGACTGCTGCAACCGTTGCTGGGTGATCATCAGAAAAAGTTTGCTTGCATGTGAGATCAGTGATGTTGCTTTATAGTATGAGCATTCTGCTGGGACACCTTTCTTTGGAATGGTCACAAATATGGGTCTCTTGCAGTCAGTTGGCCAAGTAGCTGTTTTCCAGATTGTCTAGCAAACTCCTAGACCTCTGCACATTGCCCTGGGGCTCAAAGATAGTTTAGTTTCAAGAACTCTGGAGACCTTTCTCTTAGCTGCAAGCCAGCACTACCAAGTCTCTTTGACAGGAGAACTCTTCAATTTTCTAAACTGTTTGAGTTAATCAAAGGAAAACCCTTACTTTGTACCTCTAGATCAGCAGGCCAACAGCCTTCTCACCCTGTCTGGCTCTCTCCTTGGATATACTCCAAGTTTTTCCCTCTGGGTTAAAAGGAATTTTTTTTTTATCCCTAGAACTTCTTTATGCAATCCTACTCTCTTCCCCAGCTACCTTCATCAAAGAGTAATTAAATCTGAACAAAACACTGAAGTTATGGCTTCTCCCTGTCTTCAGTTTTATTCAAACCTATTTTAACTATAAAATGATTCAGCTAGACCAGAGCATGTACATAGGTACAAATAGGAGATAAGAGTTCATGACATACAGAATCCAGGAACGAAACTGGGAATAGCAATACCAGAAGGGTAGGGGAAAGGATGGTAGAGGGAGGAAGGGGGAACCGATCACAATGATCGACACATAACCACACACACACCTTCAGAGGGGTGGGGGACAACAGAAACCATAGGGGAAGGGAGACAAAAGTCAGTGTGAGATATGAAAATAAAAATAATTTATAGTCTCTCAAGGGGTCACAAGGATGAGGGGGGTAAAAGAAGCTGATACCGAGGTCTCAATAGAAAGTATATGTCTGATGTACTTTCTATAAAGTACAAAAGAATGATGGCAACATGTACAAATAAGCCTGATGCAATTGATATATGGATTGTAATAAGAGTTGTAAGAAAACCCAATAAAATGATCTTTTAATAAAAAAATTATTCAATTAGCGGTAAAAAAAGATTCCTTTAAAATCTTCTATAAAGGAAAACAGCATGGAGTAGGAACATCTGAGTTCCAGTACTCCCCAGCCTGAGCACCAAGGACAGGTTCCTAAATAAAGATAAAGTGATGGTATATTTCCCTTTGCCAGGGACAACCCTGTGGACACTAGTCGTTTAGCTATCTCTTAGTCACCTAGCACTCAAAAATAACCAAAAATAATAATAGTACACCTCACTGTTGTCAAGTTGATTTTCATAACAACCTTATGGGGCACAGTAGAACATAGTTGGACATAGTGTTACTCTACATCTTTACTGATGCAAACAGTCTCATCTTTTCTGTAAAGCAGCTTGTGGGTTTGAAGTGCCAATTTTGCAGTTAGCAACCCAGTGCTTAACCTACAGCACCAACAAGTTTGGGGGTTTTTAATTTTGTTCTGTTTTTCTTTCCTCCTTCTTTTTTTTTTCATGTCTATCTATATAAGATAGGCAGGATAAACTATCCCAAGGAGAAAACAATGGACAAACAGTTCTGGAAGGACATGGGAGAAGAGGAGCTGAGGAAAAGGGAGGGGGTAGCGAAGTAACCCAGGGACAAGGGAACAACAAGTGATCTAAAATCAATGTTGAGGAAGGTGTAGAATGCCTAGTGGGATTTGATCAAGTGCAATGTAGCCAAGAAGAATTACTGAAACCAGAATGCAGGTCGGACATGATAGTGGGACAGAAGGAAAGTAAAAGGAAATAGAAGAAAGAAATAGAAGGCAAAAGAAATTTATAGAGCTATAAACATAGGCATGTACATATGTAATATATTAGTAATATATAATGATGGGGATATAGGTTTACGTAAATATATTTGTATGTTAAGTATTAAGGCAGCAGATGGACATTGGGCCTCTACTCAACTTCTCCCTCAATGCCAGAACACTTTGTTTTAATAACCTGGCATCCTGTGATGCTCACCTTCCTGACACATTTGCTGAAGATGAAAAGGGTGCTTAAGTTAATGTGGTGAAGAAAGCTGATGGTGCCCGGCTATTAAAAGATATAGCATCTGAAGTCTTAAAGGCTGGAAGTTAAGCAAGCAGCCATCCATCAGGGAAGCAACAAAGCCCACATGGAAGAAGCACACCAGCCTATGTGTTCAGGAGGTGTTGACAGGATCAAGTATCAGGTATCAAAAGATCCAAAACAAACAATTATATCGATGTGAAAAAGAGGGGTCAGAGTAGAGACCCAAAACCCTTCTGTAGGCAATTGATCAGAAGGGTGGCACAGGAGGGTCACACAGAAGGGACAAGTCAGCCAAGGTTCAATACAGCACAACATACCTCTAGTTCTTTAATGCTTTCTTCTCTCCCCACCCCTCCCCACACTAGCATGACCCGTTCTACCTTCCAAATCCAGCTAGACTGGGGCATGTATACTGGTACAGATAAGAGCTCTCAACACACAGAATCCAAGACAGATAAACCCCTCAGGAACAGTAATGGGAGAGCGAAACCATGAGGCAGGGGGAAGGTGGGAGGAAAAGGTGGAGAAAGGGAAACCGATTGCAATGATTGACCATATAACCCCTATCCCTGGGGGAAGGAACAACAAAAACGTGGATTAAAGGAGACTGGATGGTGTAAGATACGAAAATAACAATAATTTATAATTTACCAGGGATTTGGGGGAGGGGTGAGAGGAACTGATACCAAGGGCTCGAGTAGAAAGAAAATGCTTAGAAAATGATGATGGCAACATATGTACAAATGTGATTGACACAATGGATGAATGTATGGATTATAATAAGAGATGTAAGAGCCCCCAATAAAATGGCCTATAAAATAAAAAGAAAGAAACAGCTTGGAGTAGGAACATGTAATTTCCATTACTGTCCAGCCTGAGCACCAAGCACAGGTTTCTAAATAAAGATAGAGTGATGGTACATTTCCCTTTGCCAGGCACAACCTTTTGAACACCAGTTGTCTGGTTATGTCTTAGTCACCTAGCACTCAAAAACAACCAAAAATAATAATAATACACTTCACTGTTGTCAAGTTGATTCTCATAACAACCCTGTAGGACACAGTAGCACATAGTGGGACATAGTAGTGCTATATATCTTCACTAATGCAAACAGTCTCATCTTTCCTGTGAAGCAGCTCCTGGGTTTGAAGGGACAATTTTGCAGTTAGCAACCCAGTGCTTAACCTACGGCACCAACAAGATTGGTTTGGTTTGGATTTTTCCTAGTGCTATTGTAGCCTAAATGCTAGAAGAGGGAGACTCTAAAGACCAGACATTTATGTTCTTATAGTTCAGGGAGCTGAAAGTCCAGACTAAGTCCTCCGTCTTGCTTTGGTATTACATTTGCCTTCCCCAGTATCTTTGTCTCTGTGCTATTCTGGTCTATTCACAACCCAGAAGTGATCAGATTTAAGATCCGCCCTCACTGATATAACCACATTGTTTCCAAAGGGAAACTCCTATTTCCAAACAGGATCACATCCCAGGTACTAACCCAGAAATACAGCACATATTTAGGGGGACACAATTCAATACATAATGGTATATAATTACTAAACACCCTTTGTCATTCTCAGAAGGACCTGGTTTGTAAAATAAACTGCATGTTTCCTTATTTAAATGCAGTAAATTTATTAATTAGGCCAGTAGTTAGGGCTTTGTGCTTCACTTTCCTGTAAAATAAAGATCACTGAAGACACGGTGCGATAGCAAAGTGTGGTGAAGAAACCAGATAGAGCCCTGTTATGAGAAAGAATTGTGCCTGGAATCTTAAAAGGCTTTTCTTAAAACAAGAAGCCATCTAAGTGGGACATCAACTAAGTCCATATAGAAGAAGCACACCAGCCTGTGTGATCCAAGGGTTGTAAACAATAAAGTTCAAATCTGAAGGAGGAATGGTATCAAAGCTTAAATTGTAAACACCTGGTTTGCAGAAGGCTATGGGTGACAGTAGAAGCCCACAATCCCTTCACAGAGTCCCCACATGGATTAAACTTCCAGTAAATCCTCTCTGACCACATTCAAGGGATGTGAGTAGCCTCGTCATCGATAGAGAGCATTAGAGTTGATTATAGGAGTTGTAGTTAGGTTAAACATAATACTTTATCATTTGATCTTACTTTTAACCCATTCTAAAATTGTTTCGGTTTTTAATATTTCCTTCTTTCTGATTGAGGATTTTTTATATTTTGTCTAGCCACTGTTGTTGGGATTTGTTTGTTTCCTATGTTTATGATTTTCTGTATGTGAAATCCAGACTAGATAAATTTATAGGGACTGTAACTGGATTGATGATAGCCTTAGGGGTATGGCAGAGGAGACTAGGAGAAATAGAGAGCTAACAACAATTAGTCTGAGGAGAAAGTGTTATGAAATTGATTGTGGCAACAATTAAACAAATCTTTTTTTAAAAACATTTTATTAGGGACTCATACAACTGTTACCGCAATCCATACACACATCAATTGTGTAAAGCGCATTTGTACATCATTCTCAAAACATTTTCTCTCCATTTAAACCCCCGGCATTAGGTCCTCATTTTT
>NW_022111378.1:1089666-1103155 GCF_000313985.2 Echinops telfairi | reverse complement strand
GGAGGAAACATTTAGGAACTAGAGGAAAATCGTATTTCTCATCGTTGTTACATCGCACCCTGACTGGCTCATCTCCTCCCCGAGACCCCTCTGCAAGGGGATCGATCTCCAGTGGCCTACTAAATCTTCTTAATAAGATTGAACAATTACATTGTATGGTATGTGGGGCAAAGGGAGAGATAAGTTGAAAGATGTTCTCAGATTCATGCCTCATAAAGTGAAAAGGAGAAACTACCCAACTGAAAGAGGACGAGAGAGTTCTATACTTTGTTGGGTTTATATACACAGAAAAGCGATGTGCCGGTTATGTTTGAGGACAACTGTTTCCAGAATGTATGTCTATATTATTTTTTTTCTTTTTAATCATTTTATTAGGGGCTCATACAACTCTTATCACAATCCATACATACATCTATTGTGTAAAGCACATTTGTATATTCATTGCCCTCATCATTCTCAAAACATTTGCTCTCCACCTAAGGCGCTGGCATCAGCTCCTCATTTTAGTTCTTTTTTTGTTTGTTTTATTTTTAAGGTGGATTAGAAGCACTTTAAAAAACAGGATGGCAACATCCCTAACTATCTTTGACAACTCTAGCTGCCAACAGGCATAAATTGCCTGTGCCCACACAGCTATACTTAATTCTAATCTTTTTAAACAATTCTCAGCTTATTTTTTGTGTACCGCTCTTTCCACCCAAAGCAAATTATATAAACAGCTTAAGCAAATGAATTGTGTCTGCATTTTCCTTTGTATGCTCCAATACATAATAATTAGTGTTTGGTTTTTGTTTTCTTTTAAATTCTTTGTTGAGGTTGATTACAACTCATGGTGCCCTCATATGTGTCATAGAACTGTGCTCTATAGGGTCCTCCGTGGCTATGTGTGTTTACTTGATTTTGGTTTTACTTTTTAGAAATAGATAGCCAAGCCATACTGCTGAGGATGATCTTGATGGACTAAAGCATCCAACCTTTCCATTTTTGTCTGAGTGCATTGACTTCTTGCACTATTCAAGGATTCTAGGCCAAGTCGGGTGCTATGCAAATCATTAGCACTGTTCACTGAGGTTTGTTGCCTCCTTGTTCATGTACTTACCACACACACGTCTAGAGGGTCTTCTTCCTCAGTATGCATAACAAAGGAGCTGTGTTAATTAACTCATACAAAGAAAAAGATAGTTCCCCATCCTTCGGAAGCTCGTGATAAAACTTGAAATAAGTATGAAAGCAAATAAATATTCTATAATACAGCAAGGGCTATAGCTGAGGCATTCTCTAGAGATCACCTAGAGAGAGAGCTGCCTGGCATTTCAGGAAAGGCTTCAGGAATGAAGCAGAGATGGAGTTGCCCTTGCTCTTTCTAGATTTATTTCATCCTTTTCTTTTAAACTTTTTATTGAAAGTTAGGTGAGGTTTACTGAGCAACTCATCAGGCTTGCATCCACCAATTCAAACATATTTTATTTCAAGTCATTCATTGAACTCCTTTCAATGTACCATCACTTACCCCACTTCCTGTCTGTGTTTCTTGTTTCCATTCTCCCTGATTCCCCAACCCTCTGAACTTTGTCTTTGGGTAAATGCTGTCTTTTTTATCTTAATTGATTGGTTTATTCCAACATGGAAGGGAGTTCAGTTCCAGACTGTTAAGGTAAAGGCTAGAATTCCACCCATCTCTAACCAACCAAAAAAAGACTTGGTCTCTTTTATGATTTTGAGTATTTTCTACATATTTCTTCCACTCTACACAGGATTTTTTCAGAGCACTTGGTAGTGATAGCTGGGAATCATCTAGTTCTTCTGAACAGGAATGCCCTTATCACCATTCCTATTCAATATTGTGTTGGAAGTCTCAGAGCTATGAGTTAACAAAGTGGAAGTAAAGGCATCTGCATTTTCAGAAAAGAAGTAAAACTCTCTATTAGTAGACTAGATGATCCTATGCATAGAAAATACCAAAGTCTGCAAGAAAATTTACAATAGCCACCCAAAAGATTAAAGACTTAGGAATAGATCCAACCAGAGGGAAAAGGGACCTTTATAAGGAAACCTACTAAAAGAAACAAAAAAAATCTATATAAATGGAAGAATATACCAGGCTCATGAATAGATAAATTCATGGATAAGAAGATTTAATACTGTGAAAATGTCAACTCTACCCAAAGAGATGAACAGATATAATTCAATCCCAATTCAGATTCAAGTATCATTCATTTAAAAGATGAAATGACTAAACACCAACTTTATATAGACAGGAAAGGGACCCCAGGAAAGCAAAGCACTGCTAAAGAAGAAGAGCAAAGTAGATGTCCTCTCAGTTCCTAATCACAACTCTTTATAGGTTTCTTGATACTCACTTCTAATCCAATAAAACTGTATATTTCCAACTGAATCATAGAAGAACACAACACTGCCGATATCTCCATTCATCACACCAAGAACCTCCCTTCACTTGTGAATTGGCACCTCCTCCCCCAAAAATGAGAAATCCTCCCCAAAGGTTTCCTTAAGATTTCTCAGCAGCTGAAACAGAGGACTTCATGCAATCAAATAAGAGGTGACTCAATACCTTATAATTCTTTCCTAATTCGTGTCCAGTCACAATTAATCTATTAGATTTATACATAATTATTAAGCCACTAGGAGCCCTGGTGTAATTGGTTATAAGTTGGATAGATAACCTTAAGATTGGCAGTTCAACTTTACCGGTGGATCCTTGGGAGAAAGATGTGGCAGTCTCTATCAGTAAGGACTTATAGGCTCAGAAATCCAAAGGGGGGCATTTCTACTCTGTCCTACAGGTCACTGAGTCAGAATGACTCAATGGCAGTGGGTGGGGTTGGGTACCTATTATCTACCAAGCCAGGTAACATACTTCAAAAAAGTCAGCCATTGTAAATCATGTGGAGCATAGCCCTGCTCTGACACACACGGCATCATCAAGAGGTGAAGTCAACTCGAGAGCAACTGGTTATGCAATAAACAGAGGGTCGTGGTGATTCAATAGTAGAATTCTTGCCTCACAACAAACCATAAAATAACCAAACATTTTCACTGAGTCAATTTCAACGCATACTGACCACATAGGCCAGAGCATAACTGCCCAATAGGATTCCCAAAGGTGTAAATGTTTATAGAGACAGACACATCCTTCTCCTGAGAAGGAGCTGGTAGGTTCAAACCAATTTTCTTTTGTGGTTAGTAGCTGAGGGCTTAGTCACTACACTACACTACCATGCATGTTCAGTTCTTGACCAAGGAACTTCAAGTACAGTCACCCCTCATCTCTGAGTTCTTGCTTTCTGCTCTGGTGCTGAACAGGACTCAGCTGAGCTTCTAGAGTAGGATAAAAAAAAACAATGAAAACCCCAAAGGACCACAGCACTCCAATCGGCCACACCATCTTGGGATGGTGTGGGACAGGGCAGTATTTAATTCCATTGTGCATAGGGTAACCATGAGTCAGGTGCCAATTCAACCACAGCTAACATCCCTTTGCAGAGGGGTCGCAGGGAGGAGACAAGCCAGTCAGGGTGCAGGGTAGCATCAATGAAACATACAACTTTCCTCTAGTTCTTAAATGCTTCCTCCCACCCCCGCACTCCCTGACTACCATGATCCCAATTCTACCTTACAAATCTGGCTAGACCAGAGGATGTGCACTGGTACATATAGGAACTGGAAACACAGAGAATCCAGGACAGATGATCCCTTCAAGACCAGTGGTAAGAATGGTGATACTGGGAGGGTGGAGGGAAGGTGGGGTAGAAAGGGGAAGCCAATTACAAGGACCTACATATAACCTCCTCCCTGGGGGACAGACAACAGAAAAGTGGGTGAAGGAAGACATCAGGCAGTGTAAGATATGATAAAATATTAATAATTTGCAAATTATCAAGGGTTCATGAGGGAGGGTGAAATGGGGAGAGAGGGAAAAAAATGAGGAACTGATACCAAGGGCTCAAATATAAAGCAAATATTTTGAGAATGATGAGGGCAACAAATGTACAAATGTGCTTGACACAATGGATGTATTAATGGATTGTGATAAGAATTGTACGAGCCCCCAATAAAATGATTTTAAAATGATAAAAAATATTTTTTTTAAAAAACCACAGTTCCTATCTTTGCCTTCTCAATTGTAACACATTTCAACTAAAATAATGACTGTGTTACACGAGTACAGATAACACGTGGCAGTGTGTGACCATAAAAAGAAATAGCTAGAAAGAAATTTAGAAGAAATGAAGGAGAAAGAGGGAAGGGAACAATGGTACTGGCTGTGATTGCACTACTCATTTTAAAGGCGATTTACCATATTGTGGGGGGGGGTTGGTTCTAAAATTGATATGGTAATGATTGCACAATTCTCTTTGATATGATTGAATGATTGAACTTTGAATTGTATGATATGTAAATTATGTGTCAATAAACTGTTATAAAAAAGAAAGAAAGAATTTAGAGGTGACACACCCATTCTATCATTTTATGGGTAAGAGAATGGAGGGCGATAGCAAGAAAGTAACTGAGTCAAGTTAAGGAATCTGGTAAGAAGCAAGACTCAGACTGAATCCTCAGTCTACTTTCTCCAAGGTTTGTGCATCCTCACTACTACCCTGTGCTTCCTAAGGTATTTTCTTTTTAAAAAGGGGGAGAGGGCCATCATGTAACAACTGTGGTTGCATTTGATATTCCTATTGAAATCCCAGTCAGAATAATTATTTCTGGCTTTGTTTGATGCTTGATGTTTCTCTTGGCAGCAAAAATCATTGCATTCTCTCAGGCAAGCCTTCCTCAGCATCCCAGAGAGTGAAGGTCAGAGACCTGCAGTCAGTCAGCAAACCCACAAGAAGTCCCTCATCAACCAGTGAGACACACGCAGGTCCTAAAGTCAAAACTCAAATGGCAAACCCAGGCCGACCTCCAATATAGACTTAGCATCCACAAGTTTTATCACCGTGTAATTGCTTCTCAGGTTGTTTTTCCTGGGCACCACTGGTCTCTGAATAAAAATTTTTAATTTCAAGGTAGCACTGTAATTTATTGCGCCTGTTCCTTTTGTATTACAGGACCCAGTGTAATCTCTCTTCAGGCAAACGAGCTCATGCTGCCGCAAACTGCTGTGATTTCGATGTCATGTTTACTTGCTCCCCTTTAATCAGTTTATAATTAGGAGGGGAAAGAACAGTGGTGCTCGCAAATAGAACTCAAAATGGGGGATAAGGCAGTCACTAATAGATCTGTCTGGGGCTTTCAGCCTTGGCTGCTTTCATCCACCAGGGAAATAATAATAATAATATGGGCCTAGAGCAAAGAGAAGTGCCTGAGCAGCACAGTTTGTGCTCAGCTACTCACCTACAAGTTGGCGGTTCAAACCCACCCAGAAGCACCAAGGGCAAAAGACCTGGCTGTCTGTGTCTGTGAAAGATTAAAGCCAAGAAACCCTATGGAGCAATTCTACTCTGTAACGCATGGGGTCGGCAGGATCACAATTGACCCATCAGAGGTGTGTGTGTGTGTGTGTGTGTGTGTGTGTGTGTGTGTGTGTAGGGGGGGCTGAGCATGAAAGGGACAAAGTTTCCACTTAGATTGCAACATGAGAAGCCTAGATGCAAGATGTTGATGTGTAGCTAATGGAGACTTAATTAATTATCTGTAGGACATTGAGGAACTGTGGCGGTCTGCTAAAAAAATCACCACTTTCAGAGGAGAAAGATCACAGAGAAGTGATGGTTCGAGGTGAATATTCTAGTCTTGCCGCCAATACCATGAGCTTCTAGATAAACTCTAAGCCCCTTGCTGTGTACACATGCACACGCACGCACGCACACAATTATTTGGGGGGCATTCTCTATGCATTTGGAATTGGGCTAGGTCTTGTGATGTTCTCTTTCACAGATATGTTGATTCGGACTCATAACAACGCTGTAGGACAAAATATAACTGCCCCTGTGAGTTTCTGAGACTTCAAATCTTTATGGAAATCTTTCAGCCAAGGAGCAACTGGTGGGTTCAAACAACTGACATTGTAGTTAGCAGCTAAATGCGTAGCCCTGAAGAAAATAGGCAAAGTCCTTGCTGTAAAACGGGGGGTGGGCATGGCATCTGACCTCCCCTAATTTCACAAGTGAGGCAGAAGATCAACACCATCAACATCAGTCACCCAGGATCAACCTTTGTAGCAGCTCTCCACCAACTGTCCCTCCCACTGCACTCTGTGCTTCATTGCTGGGTGAGATTGTTTGTTTTAGTGGCCACAAAGAACTCACCGGCAATAGTCACCTCCATGGTGCTTATTTGAAAAGTAACAAGTTACAATTCATGATCAGAGATGACTCATGATAAAGACCGTTAAGTCTTCGATCAGGATAGCGTCCTCTTAGTCACAGGCACACCTCTCTCCTGACCTCAACCCATCAGCCTGACCCCTATGATATTCAGGCAAGTGTTAAAATGCTCTTTTAGCTCTGCTGATTACAGACCCTGAGGCACCCAACTTGATCAAGTCTTCTGCTCAAAGACACTCCCTGAGCGAACATGCCCACCACGCTGTAGTATGCTAGTCTCTTGATTCTGCTGGCTCTGCTGCTTTGGTTTTTCTGGCCCTAATTCGCTCCCTCTCTAGCCGTCTCTGGCATCACAGCTCTCTGTCTTTTAAAGGATCAAAGCGGTTTTAGCACAGGGGCCCTGGGTCCAAGGGACATGTCCCACTCGTAGTTCTTATTTCTTAATGATTATGAGGTACCATATCTCTTGGATGGCTCGTATTATATCCAGTGGGATGACAAAACTGACCAATCCTCACATTAAGATGTCATTCTCCTTGTACGCAAGGTCTCATTCCCCAAGGGTGCCACGTAGTTACATTATTAGCAGGAATCTTGGGGGCACAGTGGCCTGCTAACCACAATGTTAGCAGTTCAAAACCACCAGTCACTCCATAGGAGAAAGATGAGGTTTCCTACTCCCGTAAAGAGTCACAACCTCACAAACCTACAGAGGCAGTTCTCCCCTGTCCTATAGTGTCATTATGCATCAGAATCGAGAGCGAATGTTTTGAGAATGATGAGGGCAATCAATGTACAAATGTGCTTTACATAATTGATGTATATATGGATTATGATAAGAGCTGTATGAGCCCCTAATAAAACGATTTTAAAAAAGAGCCAGAATCAACTCAAAGGCAGTGAGATTCTTAGTGAGATCCAATCTTCTTGGAAGATCGAAAACACTGCATATTTTACATAGCCCTATGCAGTCCTTGGATGGGAGTAGCAAAGATTATAGCTAAAAGGGACATAATAAGTCATTCCTAGCACTATCCTTGCCCTCTTGAAGCCGATAGCCAATAAGCAAGTTAATAAGCAACAGAAATAGATAGGTGGTAAAGCCTAGAAAAGAAAAACTTAAGGTTATGAAATATAGAATAAGTGGACAGAAGTTGGTAGGAGCCCTGGTGGTGTCGTGGTTACACGTTGGGCTGCAATCGGCATGGCTGGCAGTTCAAAACCACCATCACTCTTCAGGAGAAAGACTAGGCTTTCCACTTCCAAAAACAGTTACAGTCTGGGAAACCCACAGGAGGTCTCTATGAGTTGGCATTGACTCCATGACAGTGATTTTTTTTAATATGGGTAGATGGTGAAGGAAGGTTCCCCCAAAAGTACAGATGTCTTCTTGGAAGAGGTGACATGTGAGCTGAATCCAGAGGCTGAGGTTAGTTAGGTCATGCACAAGTCATCATAAACACCGTTAAGTGTGAAAGGGGTTCACTATGCTTACGAAGCACCTAATACTGACCTCAGACACCTCTCCTCCATGCTTGAGGTCTCTTGGGTCATATTTTCTCTCTTCTCATTCTGAGGTGCACTCTGATGTTGTTGTTCTTATAACTGCTGTCTAGTCAACCTATGATGAACATCGACCCCATACACAGCAGAATAAAACGCTGCTCGGTCTTGGACCATCAGTTTCACGTCAGATCATTGTGCTCCTTCGGGCTTTCACTGGTTGAATTTTGAAAAGAAAGATTACCAGCCTCTCTTCCTAGTCCATATTAGTCTGGAAGCACTGTGGAAACTAGCTCAGAATCAGAACCACACAATCTCCAGTGGTTGTGCATTGGCCAGGAATCAAGTCTGGGACTCCTATATCTGAGATGAGAATTCTAAAACAGAACTATCACTGTCCTTCCCACCATACTGTGACCACAGGCAGTTGTCATCCAGTCAACTTTGCCTCATGGCAACTCCGTGTGTGTCAGAGAAGAACTGGGCTCCATAGAGTCTTCAAAGACTGAGTCTTCTGAAATAGGTTGCCAGGTATTTCTTCTGAGGCACCTCTGGATGGACTTAAACTGACAACCTTTCTGTTAAGAGCTGAGCTTCAACCATTTGCATCACTGAGAGACCCTTCCTACTATGGCGTCCCCCACCTTATCTACCAGGCACAGTTCCTGAACACTTGGGGTTTGTTCATCATTTTAATTGTCACATAACTCTAAGAGCCATATATAATTCAGTATCCCCATTCTATGGAGGAAGAAATTGAGGCACCAAGAGTTTAAGTGGTCGGATTTCTAGTACATATGCTGGGTCTGCTGTAAAGATGTGCCCTCACAGGTACATTTTAGCATATTACAGCAAGACAAACATCTCTGACAATCTGGCAACATGCACTTGGTCCATCGCATGTCTTAAGTCACGACACTATAAGCCAACTCCAAGTGCCTTAAGTACGGTCATCAACCAGCAAGCTCCTCAAGAAGCAGAAATCCTTTTTAATTGTGAGGTGATGTCATTCTGGAATTGGGGATCTGCACAAGCCCTGAAATTCCAAAATCAGGCTGACCAAAGGATAACTGTCATGCTGGGTATGAGCTGCTGCTTCCTTGATCTCTCTGTCCTCTGGCCCTTGGGAGCCTTTTAGAAGCATACTGATTGGAACAGTTTCTATTTCTAAATAGCCTCGCAACAATTGAGAAAGCAAGTCTTCACCCAGCCTTTCTCACTAGGAACTAGGAATTCCAGGTCATGCCTGATCCTTCCTAGCACTCTATGAACAGCTGACATCTTCCTAATAGCCTGTGATCAGATTTATGCAAATATTGAAAATCACTATTTTTAACATCTTTCCCTCCTCCTGCCAACACCCTTGCTTTTTCTCTTACCTCCTGCTGTTTCCACTCCTGTAACTTCCTGTACAAATTCACATTGATTGATGTAGCACATTTATAATGTAAAACATGCTCACTGCTTTACCACCAGCGACTACCATGCTCATTGTGCTCTGTACATATTTTCTGAATAAATAAATAAAGCATGTTGCTCCATGTCTAATATAGCAGTGGGCAATACTGCAGCAGGAGAAAAGTGTTTAAAGAGCCCTGCCCTGCCAGATTGCTTTGAATTTAAATTGTCTTTAAAGGGAGGAGCTTCCTTGATGACACCCTCTTCTTAGTTTAATCTGTTTCTGTTTCATCTGCCAGTCAGATACATCATTAAATTCTGCCCTCATCTTAAGTAATCAAGTGGTATCTCCCATTTTTCAAGCATTGTTTTGTAGTTGTTGTGACTATGTGCAACCTGTGTGACAGATTACAACTGTCCTGTAAAGTTTCCTTTAAGGAAGCAAATTAACAGTCCTTTCTGCTGTGGAGCCACTGAATGGGTTTGAACTACCCAGCACTTAGCCATTGTGCCCCTGGAGCATCTTCTTCTCAGCCTCACTTTCTTTTCATAACAATGAGGCAGACCCTACAGTTCCACAACTGCAAAAGAAAGCTTTTGTCTTGTTTTGGAAAATGACCTCCTTCCTAAAGGTGTAGTATTACATGAAAAACAAGTGAGCATCTGATGCCACGGCTTCCCTTAAACTCACTGGCTCTAGGATTCCTCTAGAACAGTAATGTCTTTCAAAAACAATAAGGCTGTACCTTATTGGCATTCAGGTCACGTACTGACTCAATGAAGCCTATGCTTGGGAAAGTGAAAGATGTCTAGGTCAAGGGCTTACCATTCCTCCACTTGCCTTGCTAAACAAAAGCCTGAGCTCAGCATTCAGGGCCTGGAATTGAGCATCAACCTACCCATTAAATCCCTGTATGTATCTGGTGAGCATCCAGAGTGGAGAAAATGCCACCACACTTTTTCCTGTTTTCATATTAGAGTTTTAAAAGTGTTGGTAAATAGTATAATGTGTTTTTAAAAGAAGTGTTGGCTAGTAAGCTCCATCAAGATTTAGCCAACACTAAGTATTAACTCTACTCAAGTCAAGTGAGTGTTCTGATCTAACTATCCCTGCTCAAGAGATAATCCCGGCCCTCTTGCCTTTGCAAAACTGGTCCTTATGATGATGTATTTGCTGGAAAATGGTCATCAAACAACAAAACCTGGTCCCTGGTAAGTGTATCTTATTGAGAAGAACTAGAAGTCCAGAGCGCTATTCATTTGGTAAGTGTACTTTAAGGGGAAAATATTCTGAACAGTATGAAGGTAATTCTGACTCCTTGGTAATTATAATGCTTCCTGTGCTTATTTTCATATTTTGTTGTTATTGTGTTAGCTGTTTTCTAGTCAACCTCCAACTCTTGGTGGTTCCCATGCATGATGCAGCAAAATGCTGCCCAGTTTTTCATTTAACCAGCTATAGACCAAGCCACTGTGTTCATAAAGTTGTCACTGGCTGATTTGCAGCAGTAGACTGCCTAGCGGGACTGTCTTAATTTAGAACCGCTGTTAACGCCTGCTCAGCATCAAAGCCACATGCAAATCTCCACTGACAGTGCATAACGTGCATTGGTCAAGAATTGAATCCAGGTATCCTACAAGGGAGGTGAGGTCTCTCCTCCAAAATTAGAGTGCATTTCACAATCCATGTTAGCCAGTCACCCGTATGATAGACTTCTAATGGCCTGGACACCAATGCTCACAAAAAGGAGTCCGAAGAGCTCTTTGTGCCAATCCCCCCAAGCCAAATATTTGGAAGATGTAGGAGAGAAAGGAGGTAAATCAATGAGTTTAGCAACATTCTTAAAGCTGGAGTTTCACTAGACTACAAATCTGACTTAAGTGTTCAGTACTAACATCTCAGAATTTTCTCACAGATACTTCCAAGGAATGCTTTATCATCAACACACTTGATGATAAAGAGGCTAATTCCTATGAGAGAAAAGACAGACAATAATGACTCAATGTCTAAAGTATTTCTAAATAGCAGATTCTGAAAGGGAAAAAGTTTAAAGAAAACCTTAACTCTTTTATTGTACTTTTTTCTCTTAACATATGCACAAGTTATAATCCATACTGAAGGCTGCAATCCTTGATCTTCATCAGTAAGTGCTTCAAGTTCCCCACATTTTCAGCAAGTAAGGTGTGTACATCTGCTATAAATGACTTTATATTGCTCTCATAGCAAGGCTATTCACATCCACCAACTATTACCAGAAGGGATTCACAAGAGGCTTAATCCATACGTGAGCCCTACAAATGGATTTTGGGTTTCCACTGTCATCCATAGCCTTCTTCAAACTGGGTGTTTGCAAGTTAACTTCTAATTTGATTCCCTCTTTGAGATTTGGATTTCATTATTTACAACCCCTGGATCACACCAACAAGTACGCTTCCTCCATGTAGACTTAGTTGACACCTCATTTAGATGGCTGCTTGTTTGAAGATAAGCCATTAAGAACCTATTCTTTAAGACACTATTCTTTCTAATAGTAGGGTGCCATCTTAACCATAAATTTTAGTGCAGTTGTCTATTATATACTAGTTCTCTCACCCAACCTAGGTATGAAGAGGAAATGAAGAATCAGATTTTAAATTCTCATAAAATCTAGACTTTCTGGAGCCATAACGGGTAGATGAAACCCTGTAACAATGAGATAATTTTGAAAGCGTAAACCCAAAATATCCCCTAAGAATCTTAAAACAACCATATAACTTAGCTAGATAAAAAGGTTTGCCTAGAAATTTAAAGAGTGTAATCAATGTCACTAAATTGTACATGTAAAAACAGTTGAACTTGTTTGAATTTTGCTATATATAGTCTCAAAAACAACCAAGTAAATATAATCTAGAAAAAAAATTAAAATAAATAGAAGAGGGAGAAGTAAAAATGGCATCTAGGCATCCTGGTGCTCCTGTTGTTAGATCAGAAAATTGTGAAGTAAGGAGGCCAATATTGTTAGGTTGGGTGCTAAAAATAGATTCCATGTAGAAGGGTCTCGTTCAGAACTCCCCCAGCGATTTTTGCACACAGAGTGATTTGAGAACTTGCTGAAATGCTCTAAGTTCACCACATTTGCCCATGGGTTCTGCTAATCCTTCACCAGGGCCAGCAATATGGTGTCTACCACCGCTTCTTGCACCCAAGATCCAAGATTCACAGCTTGCAGTAATTTCCTGAGGCTGCTTTTAAAAGGTGGTCATAATCCCAGGCTTTCAGAGAGCCTCCAAGAACTAGACACAAGACCGCGCATCAGTGTTCCACTCTCTGCTATCCTCCCCCTCCTACTTCATTCTCAGGCTTTTCATCTCACCTCCCTAGCCAGGAACAGAATGACTACAACGGCCATCCCCCTTTCCCCATGTCCTTGCCTGCCAGCTTAGGCAATGATAGATAATTAGACACTAATTTGCAGCAATTCAAGAGCCGCTGGGCTATTTACATGCAGATCCTTGGAGCACAGTCTGCAGAGCTGTGCAGAAGAGAGCCAGCAGTGACACAAGAGTGCAGTCCGGGAAGAATTCAGATCCAGTCAGCCCCACCCACTCAGCTAATCTGGTTCCCCTTCTCTAGGGGACAGCATGGCACAGCCCCAACACCAGGGCACCCCACAGACCATTAAAAATGCTTTTTAAAAAAAAACCTCTTTCAATACAAGGCTATGTTCCTTTTGTAACTTTGAATGTAAGCCACCAGAAACCTGGTTCATTAACATAGCATTAACATAACAAGACAGGGAGAAGTCAGATCCCTGGAGCACAGCCTAGGATTTTAACATAACACACCAGGAAAAGCCTACAGGAGCTGAAAGCCACAGCCCAAGTCAGAAACTGGTTATACCAGTTTGGGGATCCACAGAGAGTTTTGAAAGACTGTAAAAAGTAGCCAGAAAATCCAGACCAAGCCCGTGCCCACAATTCAGGTGCACCCCAACCTTTCCCAGTGCCATAACTACAGTCGCCAGCCTCAGCCCATCCTCCCTGGCCCCACACAGCCGCTGGCCACTAAGTCACCATAGCACCTCACCTACACAGTAGTCTGACCCACCACCATAGTAGGCCACAAGTAGTCCTAAAAGCCACTCTACCAGGCTGACAGAGAAAGAGCTTAGGGCACCTCAGACTCCTGGGAATATGGCACCAATTTCCTCCAAAATGACACGCAGACAACAACACACCTCAACACCCTCAACATGAATAACAAAACACAACAGAAGAGGAAGTCCTAAACCTAACGATGCACATAGAAAATCAGACAT
>NW_022111378.1:1086755-1088710 GCF_000313985.2 Echinops telfairi | reverse complement strand
ATGTACAAATGCGCTTTACACAATTGATGTGTGTATGGATTGCGATAACAGTTGTATGAGCCCCTAATAAAATGTTTAAAAAATAAATTAATTAATTAATTTTTTTAAAATTGAAAAACAAAAACAGGAAGTAGGTGAACGTTGTGTTTAGATGGCGAAAACCATGAAATTCTCTGGCTGCTAATTGAAAGACTGACAGTTTGATGAGGGCAATGAATGTACAAATGTACTTTACACAATTGATGTATGTATGGATTGTGATAAGAGTTGTGTACTTTACACGATTGATGTATGTATGGATTGTGATAAGAGTTGTATGAACCCCTAATTAAATGATTAAAAAAAAAAGAACTGTGAGAGCTCCCAATATAATTATCTTAAATAAATAAATAGTAGCGCTTCAACGGATATAAAGCTAAATACTGGATTCAGTGATGAGGTCTATCTAGTGAGAATTTTTCTCAAAAATGAATCATTTCTCACATTCAATCCAACTAAGCTGTGTCATAGGACTCCTTGAAATTGAATTCTGTGACATATTCATTTATGTATCTTTCAGAACGTCTAGCGCAAAGGCTGACATGTACTAATAATACTGCCTTCCTTTGAAATGTCCTTTCCTTGCCAATTATGAACCCCATGTCTTCTTACTCCAAGGCATACATTAAGTCACTGGGATTCTATTCTCCCTTAAATGTTGCTCTTCAACCACTCTTCTATTGAAATATGTGCAACAGTATTAGGCCTACAGCTCTGCTATTCCTAGTGTCATCATCACACTCTGAAGTAAGCCGGTGCTGATACCATAAATAGGATGGAACTATTTTTTTCTTTACTCCAGGAACTTATTTACTCCAGGAACTTATTCATAGCTGAGGTCTTTAAGGAGGCCCCTGTGTGTATCATCTCTGATAAGGCCATAGTAGTTCTCAGGGGGGCAATAAAATAAGGAAAGAAGTCTATGAGATTCTGAAGTCACACTTGGCTCAGAAAAGAGAGCTATGATTGATTGGTGATGTCTACAATGGAAGATCCCGGGATGTCACGCCTGTGCTCCACTGGATCTAAATGGCATGATTTGTGCATCCCTAAGAGTCCTTATCAGGCTCCTCTTCAACATAGATGCTTAAGTAAACTCTGTAAATCATTGTGGAGTTTATATCATGTCTTCAAAGCTTCTTTATGACTTTTTCTTCTGTTCAAAAGGATTTTTTAAAAATATTTTTATCGGGGGCTCTGACATCTCTTATCATTTAAATGATAGGAATTCATACATTCCTCCAGTGTGTCAAGCATATTTGCACATATGCCGCCATCATCATTTTCAAAGCACTCTCTTTCCACTTGAGCCCCTGATATCAGCTCTCCATTTCTTTCCCCCTCCCTCCTCCATCCACACCCCCTCATGAACCCTTGATAAGCTATAGATTATTTTTTTCGTATCTTCCATCGTCTTCTGTCGCCCCTCACCCACTTTTCCATTATTCGTGCCCCTGGGAGGGGGTTCTAGATTGATCCTTGTGATCAATTCCCTCTTTCTCCCCCAACCCTCCTCTAATCTTCCTGGTATCTCTATTCTCATTGTTGGCCCTGCGGAGTTTATCTATCTCGGATTCCCCGTGTTGCGGGAAAAGGATTTTTATTTGTATACTTCAAACTGAACATTTAAAGTCTATCTTTATGTTTAAATCTTCGCGGTTAAATGTTTACCTACTAGTCAAGATGTTGGAGGTTCAAAGCTACTTGGGGGTGCCTTGAAACACGGATCTGGCAATCTACTTCCAGAAGATCACAGCATTGAAACTCAGTGGAGAAGTTCTACCCTGTACACATGGGGTCGCTGTAAGCCAGAATCAGTTCAATGGTCACTACAACAAAACCTGGCATTGGTTTGGGTGTAAGGAGTGAAATCAGAAGTCATCTTAACTTTGTCTATGGAAAGATTCCATTTCACA
>NW_022111378.1:1083166-1086655 GCF_000313985.2 Echinops telfairi | reverse complement strand
TAAGCATTCATAGTTGATGCAAGTAAGATGAATCCTTGACAACATCAATCTTTCTCTATTTATCTTGATGTTACCTATTGGTCTATTTGTGAGATTGTCTCTACATTGAGTTGTAAGATTGTTTACATTGGCATTGTTTCACAGTTGGAGATGCGGGATATCTTCTCATTGAGTTGCAGTCTGTAGTGAAAGTTGCAATCCTTGTTTTGCATCCTCTAAGTGCTTCCAGCATTTCCAGGGACCCTCACGTTCAGCAGCAAGGTTGTGTCATGTTCAGATTGTGGGCTCCTGAGAAGCCTTTCTCCAATACTGATACTGTACAAATATTCGTCCTCATATAAGCCAGCTTCTTCGAATGTATACTCAGCATCCAGCCTCCAGCACATCTTTCCTGCTGTAAAATATAAAGCATGCTCATGCGCTGTTCCCATTTCCGATCTTCTTAAGGTCATCCCTAGTGGGTTGTGATCCAGACAGTCCAGTGACTTTGCATAGTCAATGAAACAAGGTAAACATGTCTCTAGGATGTTCTGTTTAAAGCCATGATCAATCTGACTTCATCAATGACATTGCTTGTTCAACTTCCTCTTAGGAATCTCTGGCAGCTCCCTATGGATGTGCTACTGTGCCCAGTGTTGGATGATCTTCAGAGAAATTTTACTTGCTTGTGATATCAATGATATTGTTCTTTAATTTGAGCATTCGATTGGGGGTTCGGTCACCTTTCTTTGGAATGTGTACAAATATGGATCTCTTCCTATCAGTTCCCCAAGTAGCTATTTCCACATATTTCCTGGAATATGAGAAACTGCTACCAGTGTTTAATAAGTCTGTAGAAATCACA
Source organism: Echinops telfairi (assembly GCF_000313985.2). Classification (NCBI taxonomy): domain Eukaryota; kingdom Metazoa; phylum Chordata; class Mammalia; order Afrosoricida; family Tenrecidae; genus Echinops; species Echinops telfairi. The sequence goes on along the minus strand of NW_022111378.1, from coordinate 1,085,811 downwards.
TACAAACATATCCGTTTGTATGCCATTAATTTCTGGAGTCTGTTTTTGGCTAATGCTTTCCGTGGACCTTGGACATTGTTGATTTTTTTTTTTTAAGGAACAAATGTATCCAAAAGACAAAGACCTACCTTGCCTGGGGGAAAAACTATTAGAGTTATGAACTACTAATGACACTTAGCAGGAAATTTGTGAATTACTGGAGGTTGAGCATAAGGTAGAGACAAAATTAGAAACTCCTCAGGGCCACAGTCTTGAAATGGTCCAACACTTTGGTGGACTTTAACTTCAAATAACCCAGCAGTTTTTCACAGAAAAGATCTGAGAAAGACTCCCTGTGTCTCTGACAAGGGGAGAACAATCACTGCGAAACATGCTCAGTGCATTCTGCAAAACAAAGGTCTACGCTCTAGTACAGAAGTCTCTGTTTTTGTTGGGTGCATTTTTTGTTAGATCCCAACTCAATGAAACTCTTAATTTTGTCATACCCTATATACCACAAAAGGAAATATTACCCAATTCTGTGCCACCCTCACATTTGTTGCTTTGTTTGAACCCATTGTTGCAGCCAAATGTCAATGCATCTCATTGAGGGTTGTGATAGTTACATAATTTCATGTAAACTTGAAAACATATAAAAATGTAGGGGTGGAGTTTAGCCTGTGAATCAGGTCACGGCTTGATGGTGACTCCTTGTGGGCGTGGCCTTCTCATAAGGAGCGCCCTGGGAACCTCCCCCTCTCTCTCTGACTTCACCTTCCTGCTGACTGACCCTGATTGCTGCCAGAGCCTCTCCCATTGGATCCACACGACCTTGCACCCTACCACTTATGATCTTCCTGCATTCTGCATCATTGCATGTAGCTGTTTGTCTTGCCTGAGGGAAGTAGTCATTTCATACAGTATTTGCCTTGATGGGAATTGATTATATTGGTTGAGCATTATGTCTTCCAAATTTGCCCATGGCAATTTCATCCTTGTTCTTTAGTTATACAATCCTCCAGAGTTGAACATTTTGCCTGTTTCCATCTTTTTACTATTGCGGATGTGATAAATATGGGTGTGCATATATCTGTTTGTGTTCTGTTCTCTATTTCTTTGGGATATATATCGAGAGTGCTAGGTCATATGGTATTTCTAGTCTCATCTGCTTAAGGAATCGCCATACCACTTTCTACAGTTGTAAAGTTTTACAGCAGTGTTTCAGGGTTCCAGGATCTTCACATCCTCTCCAGTATTCACTTGTTTGTTCGCTTGCTTGCTTGTTTTTCAATTTTGCCATAACTGTCAGTGTAGGGAGCCCTGGTGGCATAGTGTTTACACATTGGGCTGCAATCCAAAATATCTGCAGTTCAAAACCACCAGCTGCTCAATGGGAGAAAAAAACAGGCTTTCTCTCACATAAAGTTACAGTCTCGAATACTCGTAGGGGCAGTTCTTTCCTATAGGGTTGCTATGAGTCAGCATTGACTCAATGGCAGTAAGTTTAGTTTGGGTTGGTCTGTGTGAGGTGGTATATAGTCATTTTAATTTACCTTTCTTAGCAACGGGACCCACGGTTGGGGTGGGCGCTAAGTGTAGAGGAGGAGGTGCAGGGAAGGGAGTGGTGAGCCAATAATATCAAGGACAAGGGAACAACAAGGGATCTAAAATTGACAGTGAGTGGGTGTGGAGTTCCTGGTGGTGTTTGACCAATCATAACCTAGCCGAGAGAAATTACTCAGAGGTGAATGAGGGGAAAGCATCATAGTGGGGCAGAAGGAAGGTAAAAAGAAATATAAGAAAGAACTAAGAAGTAAAAACTATACATAGAGGTATAAATATAGACATGTATATATGTAAATATATTAATACATAAAAATAGGGGTGTTGGCCTATGTCCATATACTTATATGGTAATACATTAAGGCAGCAGATGGACTTTAGGCCTCTACCAGTCTTCCCTCAACACAATAACACTTTGTTCTAATAATGTGGCACTGGGCAACAACTACCTTCCCAACATGATCGCTGAAGACAACCTGGGTGAATAAGCACACGTGGTGAAGAAAGTGGATGGTGCTCAGCTATTAAAAGATATAGCACCTGGAGTCTTAAAGGTGTGAAGTCAAACAAATGGCCATTTAGCAAGGGAACAACTAAGCCCACATGAAAAAAGCACCCTAACCTGTGTGATCATGAGGTGTCGACGGGAAGAGGTATCAGAAGTTAAAAAAAAAAAAAAACCAATCATATGGATGTGAAGGAGAGGGATCAGAGTGGAGACCCAAAGCCCATCTGTTGGTAATTGGCCATTCCCTCACAAAAGGACCACATAGAAGGGATGATCCATACAGGGTGAAGTATAGCACCCATGAAACACACAACATTCCTCCCTCCCCGCACCCCATGATGATCTCAGTTCTACCTCACGAATCCGGCTAGACCAGTGTATGTACATTGCTAAAGATAAGAGCATTTGATACACAGAATCCAGGAGAGACAAACAGTAATGGGAGTAACGATTCCATGACTGTATGGGAGGGGAGGTAGGGGAAGGGGGAACTGATATCAATGATGGGGGCATAACCCCAGTCAAAGGAGACGAATATCAGAATTTTAGGTGAAGGGTTATACTGGTTGGTATAAGATATGTAAAAATAATAATA
>NW_022111378.1:1081022-1082157 GCF_000313985.2 Echinops telfairi | reverse complement strand
TGTGTTCTCTAGAGAACACATATGGACTGGTATCAGACTTAGGGACTTGAGTTAGCCTAGGCTGGGATATTTTCTTGATAAACAATTACTTCTTGATATAAAGCTCTTTCTTACACATATATGAGTGTCACTGGATTTGTTTCTCTAGTCAACCTAGCCTAACAGGGATTTTCCTCATTTTCCTTTACCATCTACTTCACTAAGCATTTTCCTTTACCCTCTACTTTACCTCCAGACTGGTCCCTTTGGATGACATGTCCAAAGTACATGAAGCAAAGTCTAGTGATGCTCAATTCTAAGGAGCATTCTTGCTGTATATCTTCCAAGAGAGATATTTTTGTTCTTCTGACAATCCATGGTATAGCCAATGTTCTTTGCTAGCCTCATAATTCAAAGGCATCAATTCTTTTTCAGTCTTCCTGATTCCTTATCCATATTTCTCATACATATGAGGACTAATCTTTTTTTTAAGATCATTATATTGGGGGCTCTTACAGCTCTTATAACAATCCATACATCAATTATGTCAAGCATGTTTGTACATATGTTACCATCATCATTTTCTAAACATTTACTTTCTATTTGAGGCCTTGGTATCAGGTCCTCTTCTTTCCCTCTTTCTCCCACCCTCCTAACCTTGAGAACCCTTGATAAATTATTATTATTTTCATATCTTACACTGACTGCTGTCTCCATTCACCCACACTTCTGTTGTTTGTCCCCCTAGAAGGGGAGAGGGTAGTTATAAGTGGATCATTGAGATTGGTTGCTCCTTCTCCCCCTACCTTTCCCCTACCCTCTTGGTATAACTACTCCTATTTCTGTTCCTGAGGGGTTTATCTGACCTGGATACCATGTGTCATGGGCTCTTATCTGTACTAGTGTACACGCTCCAGTCTAGCCAGATTTTTAAAGTAGGACTGGGGTCATGATAGTGGGGGGTGAGGAAGCCTCAAAAGAACCAGAGGAATATTGTGTGTTTTATCAGTGCAATACTACACTCTGGTTGACCCATCCCTTCCTTTTGACTCTTTTGTGAAGGGATGTCCTATTGTCTACAGATGGGTTTGGGGTCTCTGATCCAACCCCCATCGTTCTCAACAAGCTTTTGGTTTGTTTGTTTGTTTGTTTGTTT
>NW_022111378.1:1072851-1080530 GCF_000313985.2 Echinops telfairi | reverse complement strand
TCTTGATGGTTTTCTTAAAGGACATAGGATGATTGCTGGAGTTTATTATGAAGAAGGATCATTAAAATGAAAAACTGTAGTGGTGAGAAAAAGGATAGGAAAAAATGCATGAGAATATTTTTTCAATCATGCCGATGATGCTAGTCATTCTGCAAGATTAGCAAGAGTTTCCTACAAGAATTTCATTTGAAAATCTTACCACATACAATTTAAAAGGCTCACAACTTGAGTCTATTGAGGATGCCAAAACTGCCTTTTTAGGTGATGTAAATTAAAGAGAAGATAAATTACTAACACATATTAAATTGGGTTAAAGGGAAGGCAATATACAAAAAAAAGAAAATCAACAAAAATTGATGGAGGTAGGGCAATACACAATACAATTCAATCCTATAATAGTGTTTACCTATGACTGGATGCAGCCTGAACTAGTAGCAGATGGAGTTGGAATATACCCACATATATGTGTGTGTGTGTGTGTGTGTGTGTGTGTCGCGCGCACGCGCGTGTGTGTCTAGACGTCTGTGTGTCTGTCTGTCTGGTAGAGGATTCCAAACATAGGTATTTACTTTCCTGCAAGAAAATCCATGAATGTGTGGAGCATACAGAGGATAAACGTATTAAAAACTGCTTAGATGTAACCACACCCCTTAATTTCAGGACCTAGAAGCTCAGTACGATACCCTAAGGGGGCACATCTTACTTTAGTGAGTAGCCACTAGGGTCATAAAAGCTTATGCTCAGCCATCTAAGATACAAATATTGTTCTCTTCCTCTCCAAAGAAAAAAAGAGGGAAGAAAATCAAAGAGATATGGAAGCAATTAGTCTGATGAACTAACAGATCACAGGAATATCAGTCTCCACCACTCTGAGACCAGAAGAAGTAGATAGTGCCTAACTACCCCTACCAACTGCTCCAAAAGAGATCATATTAGAAGGTCCTGAAGAGCGGATGAAAAATAGAAAACAAAACTCAAAACCTAAGAGGGCAGTAGTGTGGGTCATATAGAGACTGATAGAACCCCTGAGACGTGGGTCACCTTTCATGTCTGTAAATGAACTCACTCCCCCAGGCTCATTTTCAAGTCAAGCAGTAGGCAGGTCTATAAGAGGGTCAATAACACATAACTTAGGATAATCAACCATTTTTAAGTCAAAAAGCAATATTTGCCCAAGGCAAAGTTCAGAAGGTTAGGAAAGAAGGAACTGAAAGAGGAACATGGGAAGAAAGCAGGATACGTGATAGTACACTGAGGGGGGTGTAATGAATGAAACAAAATGAATATGCATACATGGCGGAATGGAAAACGCACCCACTCTGGAAACCTTTACCCAATGCACACCAAAAAAAAAGGTGTTTTTTTTTAAAAAGTGTATAGATGTAGATGGAAGCTATGTCAAGAAACAATAGCTTCACATTTTGATATCTGTATTTTGATAAAAGTTTTTCTATGGTTTTGTGCCAACATTTTTTAACTTACAACAATAATACGTATGTACTCTTAATAGAATGTAATGAGAATGACATTTTGCTTGTATAATCTTCCTCTTACGATGAGATGACGATCATGAAAATCCCAGTTGAGAGACATTCTACAAAATACTGAGCCACCACTTTTCAAACCAGTCAAAGTCATTAAAAATAAGGGCAGTCAGAAAGTGCCACAGCTAAGAGTAGCTAAAGGGGACATGACAACCAAATGTAGTATAGCATTGTGGAGGGGACCCTGACAGGAAAAAAAGACACTAGATATAGCCCAAGTAGATCTGAATATAAAGGGTAAGTTTTAGTTAATAATAATAATGTATTACTACTATTTTATTAATTATAACAAATATGCCTTTAAAAAAACTCACTGCCATTAGGTTGGTTCTGACCATCGTTGCCCTATAGGATGGAGTAGAACTACCTTTATGGTTTGCTTAAACTGTAACTCTTTGCAGGAATAGAAAGCCTCATCATTCTCCCATGGAGTAACTGGTGGTTTTGAAATACAGACCCGGAGGTTAGCAGCCCAGTGTGTAACCCACTATGCCACCATGATTCTCAGATGGGGAGCATTACCTGGCTTACGCAGAGCCCATCAAGTGCCTACCCCTGTTTTTAATCAGCAGTTTGATAAATTATAAGAAACTAACAACAAGATGTGAATTCTGAGGTAGGCTCTTAGGTGACATTTGCTGTTAAAAGTTAAAATGTCCCTAAGCACGGGTGTGGGTAATATGAGGTATGAAACCAAATCCCCTTTCTACCACTACTCAGCTGTGTGGTTTTTGGTAAACCCCTCACCCTCTCTGAACCCCTGCTTTTCTATAAAAGAGGTTAACTCATTTTTCTTTGTAAGTGCAGACTTCTCTAAGCCAAGAGTTATTAAAGGCCTGTGAAAGCAATATTACCAATCATCTTTGTACAAAATAAAACGATACAACAAATGAAATAAATGATCCTTAAGGTTCCAGCTGGCTTTAAAATTCCACAATTGGAAAGGGAAAGAAGAAAAGAAAATAATCCCTGGTTCTTGCTTTCCACTGCCTTAAAAGCCCACATGGAAGAAGCACACTGGCTTACCCTGACATGCTTACCCTGACACGACCGCTGAAGACAAAGAGGGTGTATAAGCAAATGCGGTGAAGAAAGCTGATGGTGCCCGGCTGTCAAAAGATATAGAATCTGGGGTCCTATAGTCTGGAATATAAACAATAGGCCATCTAACTGAGAAACAACAATGCCCATATGGAAGAAGCACACCAGCCTGTGAGATCACAAGGTGTCAAAGGGATCAGGTATCAGGCATCAAAGACTAAAAAAAAAAAAAATCATAGCATTGTGAATGAGGGGAAGTGCGGAGTGGGGACCCAGGGCCCATCTGTGGGAAATTGTACATCCCCTTGCAGAAGGGCTACAGGAAGGACATGAGGCAGTCAGGGTGCAGTGTAGCAATGATGAAACATACCATTTTCCTCTAGTTCCTAAATGCTTCCTTCCCCCCACTATCATGATCCCAATTCTACCTTACAAATCTGGCTAGACCAGAGGATGTACACTGGTACAGATAGTAACTGGAAACACAGGGAATCCAGGACAGATGAACCCCTCGACTAGTGGTGAGAGTGGCGGGACCAGGAAGGTGGAGGGAAGGTGAGGGAGAAAGGGGGAACAGATTACAAAGATCTACATATAACCTCCTCCCTGGGTGATGGACAGCAGAGAAGTGAGTGAAGGGAGATGTTGGATGGTGTAAAATATGACAAAATAATAATAATTTATAAATTATCGAGGGTTCATGAGGGAGTGGGGAGCGGGGAAGGAGGGGGAAAGTGAGGAGCTGATACCAAGGGCTCAAGTAGAAAGCAGGTGTTTTGAGAATGATGATGGCAACATAAGCACAAAAGAGCTTGACACAATTAATGGATGGATGGGTTGTGATGAGTTGTGAGCCCCCAGTAAAATGATTTAAAAAAACAAAAAAGTTTGTCTGGATTAGCAGAAACAACTTTGTATAAAAGAGGGGGATCATGCTTCAGTCCTGATGCTAACACTAATGGGCTATGTTATCAGGTTGTCGTTAGTTGCTATAGTCTCGTGATGTGTGCTGACCCTGTGTGCACTGCACCATAGTTTTCAGGTCTTCTGCCATTCAGAAGCAGAGTCCACCCTCCCTTCTGAAGCACCTCTTGGATAAGAGCAGTTTATAATCTAGCACTTCACCATGTGTGCCACACATGGACTCCCTATGCCCCTGAGTGTCACCGTAGTATCTCTATCCCCATGAAACCACTCCAACCCTTGTACATCATTACAATGAGGGTAACACTACCAAATCTCACCAAGCCTCAAGCTGAGAATAAATAGAAAGTTCTTTGTAAACTGTGAAATGCCATAAACCGTTAGTTCCCGGTATTAAATTCTCAAGGAGCATGTTGTCCCCAGTGCCGTGTGCATTTTATACGGTGTTACACTCATTGGAATTGGTAACGCTATTGCATTTTATTAAGTAGGCATATCTAAACAGTGAAAGAAAAGGAATAGGTATTTTGCCTAAATTACCTGGTAATCACAGCTAAATCACTTCTATGAGTTAAGAAGAGTAAGAGTTAAAAGTATCTCAAGGCTGGGAAGAACTTAATAACCTCATTGCATCTCCTCATGCCCCATTATTTCATACAATGGAGACTGAGAGAGAATTGCAGTACACTACACGCTGAAAAGCAAATGAAACCATCGATTCACAGCCTGGCACAGTCACATGAGATAAACAAAGACACGCCCAGGGACTAGCATGTCAGATGCGTTTTCACATAAGGTGCTAACCATGTATGTTTAGGAAGGAAGGTAATCAGCCAACTCCCTGAAGCTTTCTTCTAACCCCAAAGCCGTCTGTGGAGCCACTTTGCAATTCCCAGTCACCAACATCGTGGAGACCGGGTGTCTGTAATCGGATAGCTCTCGATGCAGGCTAAAGAAAATTGATTTGATAGATTCGTTCCTCCAGCAAAGGGCGGAGTGTTTGTCTGAGCGAACCTGATGCTGACTGTCCTTTCTATCTCCTGAGAAAAACCTTCATGAGCAGTAATGATCACAATTACAAACCGGCCACCCGAACACCTGCTGAGAAGTTTGTGTTTCCTGGATCTGGGCTCATAAACTAAAGTCAAGCCAACTTCCATAGAGGGGGCAAATCCATCAGAAAAACACTCAGTCATTCATATTTTAAGCAGGCCTAGTTGCTGCCAAGGGGAAAAATAACACCACATGTGTTTTTAACACAAGTTCTCTTCTCAACTACCTACTGCTAATAAGCCAATTCCTACACACAGGGGCCCAATAATAAAGAGTAAAACTGTCCCTATTGGTTTCCCATATTGTAAATCTTTACAGAAGTAAAAAGCCCCATCATTCTCCCACAAGGTCCTCTTACTAGGATCCAATTTTCTCCACAGAGTAAAGGATGATGCTAAAGAAGCCAATATCACTAATTCAACCTGTGCCATTTAACTTTATCTGGTCCCAAGGCATGATCGATCTGACCCATATGTCAATATTCTTGGCTGCCAAAAAGGTGTTTCTATAAAATGAGAGTAATAAGATGCTGACAGGATTGTTAGTAATTGTGAACAAAGAACTAATGTCACTTCAGGGGTGACCTAGGTCTGCCAGACCTAGGAGGCCAGCGTTCCCTTTCCTTGGAGACTATTATAGAACGAAGGCAAGTGTACAATGTTCTGTCTTCCTGCTTTGCTGTGAAACCCTCATCTATGGATCTGGCATTAGGCCTATGTGAAGAGAACGATATAAAGATGGGTGGCAAATGGAAATCTTACCCATCAGTCTCTCTGTGATCCACAAATGCCTTGGTTCTTGCTCCACCTATGCTTACAAGTGCCTGATGGATAGAAGAAGTTTTGTTCTTGGGTTGTTGTTGCGACTTCTGCAGAGGAGCTTCTGAAGGAGTAATACAGACAGGCAACAAGGCACGGGGGCTCCTTGTCCCTATGCCAGCACCAAGAGAGAGAATGTATTTTCCAACAGGTATATATAATTATGTGGCTTACAAGTCTTTCAAAATGCATACACATAATATAGCGAACATGTAACAGTGAATGGGTAATATCATAAATAGGTAACAGAATGAACAGGCAATGAAGTGAGTCAGTGTCTTGACCTATTCCCTGAGCCCTACCCAGTGGAACAATCTATTATCAGTATCAGAAAGAGACATCAGAGGAGGGGTTGCTACACTTCAGGGTGGGACAGGCAATAGGATCTGATGACTCTTGTCAACAGATAAACTCTAGACACAGTGAATAGCTAGACCCAGATATGAAACATCTTTTATGGAAGCTCCTTTGTGACAATTCCTTTATGAGGGTAATTGGAGGGACTGTGTTCAGTCATGAGAATGTGTATTAAGATGTATTTATATCTCATAACTGGGAGGACCTTCCCCCAACCGGAGTCAACGTTCCAGACCCATAATTACGAGCATAGAGAATTTAGCTACATTACATTCTTATCTAGTCCCTCAGTTTACCACACCCATCTTGCAACATGGGGCCAATATGCTGGATCTGAGTAGTGATGATCCTTTAAACAGAAGACCCGAGCCTGAGTTCATCACAGTCCGCACCATTCCCTCTGTCTCTCCAAACACTGTGGCAAAGGGTAATTCAGTACCATTTCTCCTTGCTCACCCACTCAGAATAGTGCACATATAGCATTTACATTGCTTCTTGGTCACCTTAGATTTATTAATTGGAAACCCTGATATATTGGTTTTCTACTGCTGCTGTAACACATTATTACAAATTTTAGTGGCTTAAAACAATATCCGTTAATTACTACTTCAGTTCTGCAGGTCAGAAGTCTTGGTACATGAGACTCCATTGGTTCCCTGCTCTGGGCTTCACAAAGCCTGAGTCCAAAGGTCTGATTGGTGGCATGCCTTTCTAGAGGCTCTGGAAACTATCTAACTTCCAAATTCATTCAGGTTGTTGCCAGAATCCAATTCCTCGTGGTTGTGAACCTGAGATCTTTGTTTCTCTGCTGGCTGGCTGTCAGAGGTGGTTCCCAGATCACAGAGGTCCCTCACATTTCTTGGCCAGTAACTCTCTTCCAACATCTTAAAGGCAGCAATGGTAGGCCAAGTCCTTTCCAACTTTGAACCTCTCTGACCTCCCCCTCTTATACTCCTCTGCTGTTCTCTTCCATCACCTCTCTCTCTAATTATTTTACTACCCCTTCAGTTTTAAGGGTTTGTGTGATGACATTTGGTTCACTAAGCTGATCCTTCTATCTTATAGTCACCTGATTAGTGATCTTAATTACATTTGCAAAGTCCCTTGACAGCAATGCCTACAAGAGAGTTTGACTGAATAATGAGAAGATGGGTCTCTGAGGGTAAGGAGGCTAAGACCCAGCGAGGTAAAACATCAGGGTGGTATGACTGTATGGCAGAGCCAAAGCTGAAACCCAGAGAGATAAAACATCAGTGGAGGATGCCTGTGTGTGGCAGAGCCAAAGCCCTAATGCAGCATTCTGGTTTCCTAATCTCAATATATTAATTCAGAGTGCTCATTTTGAATTCATAAAACTCTGAGAATATTTCTTTGCTTTACATTAAGCATGAAAAATTAAGTGTGGTTGTGCAATGGAGTAACAATTGGGAGTGCTCCCCTCAAATCTGGCAGTTCAACTGACAGCTGCTTCACAAGAGATTGGGGAGGTTATCTGCTACCCTAAAGGATTAGTCTCAGAAACCCAAAGAAGTATGTCTGCTTTGTCCTATAAGGTCCAACTTAACTCAATGGCAGTAGATAAAAATGTTTCCACATGATAATCATATGGGGACAAGGTATAATGAACTAAAGAACAATTTATATTGGGCAGATTAATTGCTTCCATGCAAATGTTTCTTCAATCAATGCTCCTCGAAGCAGCAGACAAGAGATAAAATGATGCACTGCTTTGGGTAAATCTACTTCACAAGAACTCTTTAAAATGTTGAAAAGCAAAGATGTTACTTTGAGGACTGAGGTGCACCTGATTGCCTCATATGCTTATGAAAGTTGGACATGGAACTTTGCAAGCTTACAATAAGAGCAAAACTAATTGCCCACTGAGGAGGTGGGCAAAGGACCTGAAAAGAAGTTTCACAGAGTCTGAAATCCGAATGGCCAA
>NW_022111378.1:1068297-1069457 GCF_000313985.2 Echinops telfairi | reverse complement strand
ATTGAGTGTACCATCGACTGTCAAAAGAACATGCAAATCTGTTTTGGAATAAGTAAAGCAAGAATGTTGCTTAGAAGCAAGGATGGCCAAACTTCATTCCATGTAATTTGGACACACTATCAGAAGAAACCAGTCCCTGGAGAAGGACATAATGCTTGCTAACCTAGAGTGGAGAAGTAACAGGTAAAGTAGCAAAACATAGGAAGACTCTTGACAAAATAGGTCGACACAGTGGCTGCAACAATGGGCTTGTAAATAACAATTATGTGGATGGCACAGAACCAGGTGGTGGTGTACATAGGGTTGCTATGAGTCGGAGCCAACTCCAACAACACCTAACACCACCACCTAACAGCAACACGACAACATTCAAATGGTTCTCCATGTTGCTGTTAGATGTTTCCCTGTCGGTTCCAATTCATAGCAGCTCTGTACAACAGAAGGACGCATTTCTCAGCGTCCTTCCTGTGCTGGCCTCACCATCACTGCGATCTTTTTAATGCTATACAATAAGTAGCAAATATTTTATACAAAGTTTCTCTGGCTCTGTTAATAAAGCTATTTTCAAATTTTTCATTACTCACATATTTCACTATGCCAATTTAATTTTTTTTCCTTTTTGGTGCTTAACAATTCTCCATCTAAGCTTCTTCTTCCATTACCTCTATTACGCAGGAACTGTACTGAATTAAAAATAGTGAATATTCCTAATTCCAATTACATGGTGCAAAAATAAAGGCCTTGTTGTTGACCAAGGGTACCTGCTGAGCAAATTAAACATGGCTTAAAAGTGCAATCGAAGAAAGTTAGAAACAGTTAGAGCTTAATAAGGTGATCTATGGGGTTCATTACCATGAAGTGAAGTTTTTCAGAAGAGATTTTCAGTACCTAATTAATTAAAACACCATCAAATAGATGCATTCGATTAACATGACTCCATTCTGGGTTTAAACATCAGCTCTAATTAACCCCATAATTGATGCATTACATAGCCATATAGGGAAAAATTGTCACATTAATCAAAAAGATCACAATATTAAAGAAAATACATTGAGTAGCAAGTGTAGATTAGATTATGAGACCCTTTGGATTTTCTAATTTAAAATTCATTTTTTTGAGTGGACATTAAGGAAATTGTTGGGTGACTGGGTATTAAAAAG
>NW_022111378.1:1032990-1066203 GCF_000313985.2 Echinops telfairi | reverse complement strand
CTATCTTGAGAGGCAAGATCTTTTGAAAATGTGAATCTCTATCTTCTAGAAACATGACTTTTTTTCCTTGGGGTTTTGTTTTCCTCTTGTTGTTCAGTGCCTTTAAGTTGGTTCTGAATCATAGTGATCCCACATAAACAGAAGGAACACTGCCCAGTCCTATCCTATCCACACAAATGTGATGCTTGTTGCGACCACTGTATCAATCTGTATCAGTGAAGAGCTTACTCTCTTTGCAGACTGTCTACTTTACCAAGCATGGTGTTCCCTTCCAGGACTCTGTGTCCACCGTACATGAGACAAGGGCTTGCCCTCCCTGCTTCTAGAGTGTATTGTGGATCTCATACTTCCAAAACAGATTTGTTTGTTCTTTGGGAAGTCCATGGTAGATTTAATATTCTTCGCCCACACCATAATTTAAGTACATTGATTCTTCTTTGTTCTTTCATATTAACTTCCCAATGTTCAGATGCATCTGAGGTCATTGAAAATAGCCTGGGTTGGGTCAGGGGCACCTTCGTCCTCAAAGTGACATCACTGTTCTTTACTACTTTAAGAGCTCTGGTGGAAGAGATTTACCCAATGTAGTATGTCATTGGATTTTTGGACTGCTGCTTCTATGAGTAGTGATTGTGGATCTAAGTAAATTAAATCCTTGGTAACTATGTTCTTCACTGTTTATCATGATGTTGCCCATTGGTCCTGTTGTTTATTTTCCTGGGATGGATAAAATTGATTGACCAGATAAGACAAAACTATTCTAGAGGGAAAATACAGCCTTGCTTTTCCCTCTTCTTCACTCTCAGCAATTGCCATTGAGTCAATTCCAACTCATGGTAGCCTCGTGTGTGTCCAAATAGAATTGTGCTCAATTGGATTTTCAACGGCTGATACATTTCAGAAGTAGATTATCAAGACTTTCTTCCAAGAATCTTCTGGATGGATTTGAACCACCAACAAACTTGTGGTTAATAATCAAGAACTGAACCATCCAAAATCTGCTATAATCCCAGCTCAGCCATGGACTACTATAACTCAGGCAAGTCCCTTTACTATTCACAAGTTCAGCTTTCTAATCTATCAAAAAGGGACACTACTACTGCTACAGAATACTTTTCAAACCATTTTATAATTGTGCTCATGCAAATATAAAGCAAACATGTGTCAAAGATCTTTTTCAGCTAATTCATTAATCAAAGCAGTAAGATGTTATTCAAAGAAGAATTTGAAGAAAATAAATACTCCAGGAAAATAATATGATAGCCTAAGTTGGCCATAAAAATAAAACACATTGAAAATGGCCCTTGAGACTATCTGACTCAAGAGCTGTATGTCATATTCACATTGAAAATGGTAGAAAAATAAAGCTTTCAAGACCCCACCTAAGTCTGGCGATCTAATGTTTCTCCACATGACTCTGATGCAGTCTGTCCTTAGAGAAGCAGTGATTGAGGCCCAAGTTTGCTGACCCCTGATGCTCTCAATGGTAAGTCAATTAGAAGTACGCTCTCTTGAAGACTTAAGTCATCCCTAGAGACTCTGCTAGACAATGTTTATGCTGTAATGAAAGAATAAGATCATTTCTGTTACCTGTGTCCAAGTTTGAAATTGTTTTTCTTGGCACTGTCATCCCTGAAAATTTACCAGAACTGTTAAGAAGGTCAGTCAATTCAGCTAATAACATAGTTGGTAAGGCAATACAGTTTAAATACACCTTAGAAATAAGAATATCCTGTATAGAGTGGGGGAAAACATGGAACAAAACTCGAAATCATAAAAGGAAAAAAAAAGACCAAAATTATTGGTCAAATAGAGACTGGTGGAAGCCCCAAAGCTATGACTCTTAGTCACCCTTCATGTCTGGAAATGAACTCATTCTCATCGCTTAATTTCAGCAAACAATAGGCAGGCCTATAAGGGGTACAATAACACCAGTGAGGTATGCACATCTTAGAATAATCAACCATTCAAGAGCAAAAGGGCAGCATCTATCCAGTGTCAAAGTTAAGAAAGGTATGGAAAGAAGGAAAATGGAAACAGAAAACACAGGGAGGAAGTGGGGTAAATGGATGTTACATTGAGGAGATTACAATGAATTAGATCAAACAAAATATGTATAAGTTGTTGACTGGAAAATCTAGGCTTTGTAAACGTTCACTCAATTCATAATAAAAAGGGGGGGGAATCCAATACAATCACAGCCAATAAAATCCTATGGAGTCATTTTTCTCTATCACATGAGGCCTTTTGAATCAAAATATACTTGATGACCTCTAACAACAACCAACTCCAGAGTGCCATGTGTGTGCCAAGGGGAACTAAACCATAAGCCAATGGTGGACAGTTTCCAGACATAATCTCTCAGGGTCTGGCAAATTCCTAATGGCATCTGCCCAAAGCTAGCTCTCCAAGGATATTAGACTCCTGAAGTAAGGAATTCTACCACCTAATAAATTTTATCAGAAATTTTGTACCTTTGCCCTTCAGTTTGGCTCATAAACCATCAAGAATATGGACCTTTTACCAAGTTTTTCTTTTTTATTTGTTTTTATCTAAATGACTTTCCTGCTTCCTCAATAGCAACCCTGTCCTTTCTCACCTCCAGCTCAATTACACTCATCATATCCATCCTAGAACCTTAAATGTTTTCCAGGTTGATCAAGGCTTACTGAAGTTATTGATATGTTAAAAATGAAGGCTATTAATAAAATCAAGCAACTCTTTGTGCTTGCCCACTCCAAAATTAAATGCCTTCCAATAATCTATGAAAAAACATCCCTGCTTCATGAGATATACCATGTATCTCCATTAATCAGAATGAGTTGGAATAAATTGGATGGCAATGGGATTGACCTCCCACTGGGTCTGAAACATTCTGCCATGTATTTTAATGGGTGGAAAATAATAAGATTCCATTTCCAAAGGGTTTAAAATCCATTAGAAGAAAACAAGATCTTACAAAATACATAACCACAGGGAAAATTCATGTAATGAAAAATTGCATAGTATAGTGAAATCCTTACCTTTGGAACTGGAAGAGTTCATATTCATAATTCCATGAACAAGTCAAAAGGGGGTGGGGGAGATGACCCGTTTTGTAAATAGTTTTTCAAGCATGAGTTACTATCATTTTAAAAGAAGGACCTTTCATATAAAACTGCAATTTCTGGGCTTTCTTTAAAAGTGCAATGAGCTGGCAAAAATTGAAGCTGGACCCTTGAAGGGCAACAATCAACTAGAATTTTCTCAAAGTGCAGATCAGTGGCTCTGCACTGTGGCATCACCTGGGAACTTGTTAGAAATGCAGAAGCTTAGGCCTCACCCATACCTCCAACCAGGGGCCATCTAGTTCATTCTCAGCCGTGTGTCAGAGTGTTTGATGGCTTTTTGGAAGTGGATCATCAGGCCTTGCTTCTGAACCATTTCTGAGTACACGCAAAGCTCCAACCTTTCAGTTAGGAGCAGGGAACCTATGGAACCACTCAGACTCCCCCCTGAGAGTACAACCCCAGAAACATGATTCTGGGGCCACTGGTGTGCACACTACCATCTAAGAAGCACTGAGCAGGACTTGGATAAGACCCTTAGCTGACAGGTGCTCTCCTGGCTGCTACACTTCCACCATTGTCTGTCCCTTCACATCTAATCCTCTTTGCCCACTTCTCTCACTAGCCTGGCCATTTGAATACTCAAGTTTCCAATCCTCACCCAAACCTATTAGCTCAAACCATACAGGACAATAACTCAGACCTTTTCTCTATGACACTCCAACCCAAAGCCTACCATGCAAAGTTCATTGTGCTTCTCGAATCCCCCCTCCACACTCTCCCTACCCATGATTTCTTTAGTCATTCCACTAATTTTTGGATGCCCTCTCCTTGGGGCACCAGCTCTAACACTGTTGACAAGTGATTTTTTTAGATCCATCTCTTCATTCACTCACATTTAAATCTTTTATGCAGACACCCATCTATCAGTGTGTCTTACACAGTGCTGGCTTGTGTGTTATGATACTGCTGGAAATTATGTCACCAGAATTTCAAATACCAGCGGGAGTATCCACAGTGCACAGGCTTTAGCAGAGCTTTCAGCTAGGAAGAAATACCTGAAAATCTACTGAGGTAGTTAGTTTATTGTGCCAACCTGGTCAATAAACACATGTGAGATTAATTGAAGGGCAGAGAGATAAATGGCTCGGCAAGCCTCGACTTTCTTGTCTCTTGCTCTTTGCTCATCGGACCACTGTGCAGCTGCCCTGCTTGTTCTTTGCCTCAATTTGCAAGCTACACTACCTGTGGGACACCTAACCCCTAGACTGTGTTGCTGTAATTTGAGGTTCCTTCAAGACCTGCTTCACCACACCATTGGAATTTACATCTCTTGAGCTGGGGACTGTTGGACCCTGTCATCTGGCTGACTGTTGGTGACCTGCCTTGCTGTTTGCTGCCTGTAGCTGGATAGCCTGAATTGCTCTACAGAGGACTACCTGGCAGCCCTCAAGACTTGAAGGACTGCCAGTGTCTCACAACTGTCTCACGGGAGTGAGTTGCACTGAGCCATTTGTACTGCTTTATAATTTAATTAACTGTTTCTTATGTTATACATCTATCTGTATAAATATATATATAATTATTAGTATTCTGATTTTGTTTCTCTCGGAACCCTGTCTAACACATCTACTTTTAAAAGTTCTTCAATGATAATCCTATAAATCACTACAAAATGCTGCCTAATCTCATGCTGTGGTTCACAACAATTATCACTTATTGTTCATGTATCTGGGTGGTCAGCTAGGTGACTTTGCTGGTCTTGGCTTAGTACACATCTGGGAATCAGATAGAGAACAGTTGCTCTAGGAATTCTTAGCTACAATGCCTGGTTCACCTCCATCAGTTCTCATCCAGGAGACTAACTGGGCCTTTCACAGAAATGGCAGATGTGTAATTTTTTTTTCACTACAGAATATTTCCATTTTGCTTTTCTCTTGACAAGGTAAAAACATTTCCCCAAGAAAGTAATATACTTTCACACATAATTTTATGCAAAAGTAACTATATGTGTCTTGTGCTTTAGGTTTGTGTTACAACATGTGAACTGCTGTCCTGCCAGTTTACCTGGTAACAGTTCTTGCAACATGGCTGCATGACATCTTTGTTTCTGAACTTCAGCGGCAGCAGCCAAGTTGCCTCCTGACTCACAGTGACCCTGTGCCTGAAGAGATCAGACTGTTGTGATCCACAGAGTTTTACCAGCTGCATTTCAGGAGTAGATCACTAGGCCTTCCTTCCTATTCCACGTTATCTAGAAGCTATGCTGAAACCTATTTAGCATGGGTATGCATCAAATTGCATCTCTCAAAACGTGTATTGGAATTTTAACCATGTACCTGTGCATGTAATCCCATTTGAGGATAGAATTGTCTGCTATGTTAATTATACCATATCAGTACAGGGCGTGTCATAAAGCTAATAAATGTTGAGATAGAAAAAAGGTAGATTAAACTAAAATAGAAATGTCATGGTCTGGCAAGTGTGCTCAAAAGATTTGTAAGCAGAAACTCAAAAAGACTTATACACCAATGTTCATTGAAGCACTATTTACAATCGCCAAAAGGTAGAGACAATCTAAATGACCATCAACAGAAGAACGAGTAAACAAAGCGTGATAATCTACACAATGGAATGCTACTCAGTCAGTGGGAGAAAGTGAGTCTTGACACATGCTACAATATGGATGAAGCTTGAAGACATTAAGCTGAGTGAAATAAGTCCATCACAAAAGGACAAACATTGTATGGCCTTGCTTGTATGAAAAGAAAAGAAATGGGTGCAGAGTGAAAAGAAAAAAGGGGGTAAACAGTGATAGAAAAATTGCATTGCTTAAGCGTACTTCACTTGTTCTTGCTCTCAATAAGTTGTACATCTGTACAAATCAGCAAAAATTTTGTGATAAATAAATCTGCAACAATGGCATAAAAGATCTATAGGTTCTGAGTCTGCTTGTGTACTAATAAGCACCTCATGGGATTTGGATCCATGGTTTGGAGTTTTCCGGTCATGAATTCATGGGATGTCCTGGTTAATGAGCCAGTAACTAACTTAGTGCTTGTGTTCTACCCCCTAGTTCATTGTGCAGTGCTAGAGACCTTTAAAGCTTTTAAGTGGCCCTCCAAGGCCCAATTGGTCTCTCCTCAAATGGAGCACTTGAAAAGGAGAGTTGGGAGTAGGAGAACACAGCTGTGAGACTAATTACATCTATACACAACTCCACCTTTGTCATGAGAGCAGAGAGCTTGATGGCTCTCACCTGCCCTTACGGAATATCTTGATCAAAGATTCCATAAAAGAACGCTTGATCAAAAGGAAGAAAGTACTGGTCGGAGACACAGTGGCTGCCAGATAACAAGCACAGGATGATCTCCTCAGCAACTTCCAGAGAACCTCCACAAGGAGGGCTAGCCTGCACTTCTTGGCAGCAAGCGTGTCCATATAAAGATAAATGGACCCAAATGGCTCCAAGTGAGAGGGCGGAAACACCTGCTGACAAAATCCTCTCTGCCAGTCTGTGAGCCCCTATCCTCCTCAGCAGTCAATTTCTTCGGTCCTTGAGGCAAGCCAACCAGCAAACCTCTTCCCCCCTGGCCTCAGAGACAGCTCTGTGTGGACAACGTGGAACCCAAACTTAGCTTTTAGCTTTTCTTTCTGCTTTCTTTCTTTCTTCTCTTTTCTTCCTTTTTCCCATCCCTTCCCTTCTTCCTTCTTCCCTATTCCCCCATACAGCACTCATACTAGTTAACAAAATGACACAATCAAAAAACAGGTTTCACACGCACATGGAGTTTTATGTTTATACTTTATTTTTTGTTTGTTTGTTTCTGTACTTTTGCTCCATTACTATACTCTCCTATTTTCATAGTCTCTCCCACTTCCTCTTCCAGTATCTTCTTCTGGTGCGGTGCCACATCCTGAGAATATCTATTCCCTCCAGGCAAAAAGAGGGCATCCTTAGATTCCAGCACACCCACCAAACAAGGGCTTTCCCCCACCCCCTCTGAGCCCCCATTCAGGATGCCATAGCAACATGAATTAACATCTACACATAGACCATACCTGCTCTTTTGTCTTTTTCATCCCTCCTCTTCCTGCAGTTCCAACAATTATCCCTTTCTGCTCTTTTTCCTCATTAAATACATTTCAGTGTAACTTATTAATTCTGCTTACCCCTCTTAAAATACATTTTCCCATTATTTTTACAAATTTTCAGACCTCTCCTCTATCATTCTCCCCACCCTTCCCAATACTCACCTCTCCCTCCTTTTCTCCATCTCACCCCGGTATGTTTTCTAGCTCCTATTAGATCTTTCCCATGTCACTAAACCGAGCCAAAAACCTCTACACGGCCAGGAGCTCACACTCCCACGGAGAGCTGTACCACAATGCCGAGGAAACAGCAGTCAACCACAGTAAACCAAAGAAGCCAAGAACAACAACCCCAAACAAAAAGAGGAAAATACAAAACAGAATTTCAAATTCCCATGGGCTCTAGACTTTGGGAGTCATGGAAGGTAGCTGAACCCATGCAATTATTGCCTTGAGATAACCTTTAAACCTGAAACCAAAAATATTCCTAATATCTTACAAGCAAAAAATAGTTTAGCTTAACTAGTAAATGTGGCCTGCCTTAAGCATTGTGCTCTGTTAAGAACCATCTATGTGGGATCAAATTGCCAACAGCAGCTTGAAAGATGATGTAGGAATCCCAGGGGTCAGTGAGTATATATTAATGGGGGTGCAACAAGCCAGAAATGGGAAGGTAAGAATGGTGACACAACTCCATGAATGTGATCAGTGTCGCTAAACTGTACATGTAGAAAGTGTTGGATTGATGGGTGTTTCGTCATATATATTCTCAGCAACAACAAAATACATAGAATTTAAGTTAAAGAAGAAAGAGGCATTAAGAACAGATTGAAACAGGAATAAACAAGAGGCAAACAGATATCACACAGGGTTCTCCAAAGACCCCAAAACACCAAGCTAGAAAAAGCTGAGTCAAAGAACTTTCTGCCAGAGAGAGGGGCCTTTTCCTTGAGCCCGAGCCCAGAACACGCACCTGTAGCCGCCTGAACAGTGAGAAAATAATGTTCAGTTCTTTAAAACCCACCCAAGCTTGCTCATTTCCTTACAGCAGGACTGAGAAACACATAGAGCTCTACTGACAGGCAGGTGGTGAAGTGCACAGGCCAGGAACTGCCCCCGTGGAAGGCAAGTGTCCGACCACTGCACACATTGCCCTTCTGAGCCACCAAGCTGACTGCAAACACGGTGCGATTTGAAAGAAGTGACTCCGCTTCCGGACTGGGCTTCAGAACACCTGTCCCACCAGGAACCCCGATGAGCTGTGGACTTCATTGTGCAGTGGCCCATGAGCACAGTGCTTTTCCAAGCCCTTCTTAGCATGATACCTGCTAACATTCATCAGTGAAAGAGTCACATGGCTGAATTCAGAAACAAGGATGAAGTAGACAGAGCTTCTTCTTGGTGCAAGGAGCTGCAAGGCTTAGGACAAAGGAGGGAGGGAAGGAGGAAGAGAGAATTGGCCCATAGAGGGATGAGAAAGGCAGAAGCTTAGAATCTAAAATCAAAAGTCAGGGAAGTGATTTGGGGACGTTTGTCATTCCATAAGCCCAAGATCATTTTTTTTTCTAAATACTACCTGTACCAGAAAGACCATTGCCATTCAAACCCATGAAATAATAAGAACAAGTAAAAGTTATTGTTGTATTTGGCCCCGCCCTGGTGGTGGCACAAACCATTACACTGGGCAGTAACAGAAGGATGGGAGAGTCGAGACCGCCTGCGCAGCCTTAAAGGAAGGCATGGCCGCTGACAACCTGTGGAGCAGGGTTAAGTCGCTATGAGTCAGAATTGGTTTGACAGCCTCTGGGACTCCACATGTACTACTCACCTCTGGGTCTCCTAAGACCCATCCTAAACCAAACGCACTGCCATTGAATTGGTTGCAAATGATAGTGACACTGTAGGACAGGGGAGACCTGGCCCTGTGAATTTCCAAGAGTGTAACTCCTTAGGACAGCAGAAAGCCTCATCTTTCTCTTAAAAAGCATCAAGTGGTTTCAAACCCTTTACCTTGTGGTGTATAGCAGCCCCATGCATGACCACTATACCACCAGGGCGCCTCATCATCTCCTTCAGCATGTTTATTATCACCCACAAAGAAGAAAACTCAGGTCCAGAGAAGTTGTATAGCAGCCTCTGCTCTCCTCAGCCACACCACAAAAATCAAGCGATGCCCTTTGCCTTGGCTTCCTTTTCCTTCCGAGTGAGGATAAGAGATGGTTTTCCAATCATTTGAGGGCCAAATATAGGGTCTCAAGAATTAAAATTTCAGCAAGCCAACCACCAGAAGTAAATTACAGCATAGGCCAGCCATGAAATTGCAGTTGTGTATTTTTAGGACCATTGTACACTAACAGACAAGGCCTATTTGTTTTCCCTTTACTGCAATATTGAATTTTGAAATTGCTTCCTTGGCTCAAAAAGTTCTGATGCCATTTGTGTTGTGTCAGTTGCAAAACAAATTCAAGTAATCCTGAAGAATCTAATAATCATGTGTCAACCAGAGATGAGGGCTGCGTTTTTCACTCTGAGTGATGCAATTTTAATGAAGCCATCTCACTCCTCTTGTTGTAAACTGTAGCTTAGATCTCCCTTCCTATCACATCATTTGTTCTGGGTGGCCATTTGCCTGGCTTTGCTGCTGGAAATTTCCAGGAACCAGGAGAGTTGCAGTCAAGTAGGTAGACAGCGAGCAGCGAGGGTCAGTGGGTGTTGATTTGCCATCAGGAAAACATTCTCGCCCTAAAAGGTATTATTCTCTTGGTGCAAACCCATTTGCTTTCCTTTCTGAATAACACAATTTTCCATCTGTTCCAGGTGTTGCCCCCATCAATGTTTGGCAAGGGGTAAAAATCTCAAAAAAGAAAATGAAGCTTTGCCTCAGTAATCATGTCAGAATTCCCCAGTGGAACTCGTTAAGTGGCCCACTTTTCAAAATGGCATAACAAGCAATGAGCCATTTAGTGATTCAGCATGAAACCCAATCCTAGACTGCTTATCCCTAAGCATCTTCATGAGATAAAAGAAAAGTAAGAGGAGAAAATAAAAATAACTTTTTCCTATCATTTCCAGGGATGGTAAAGGGTTTCATCTCACATAGGGATTCCATGCAATCAGTAGCGACTGATTAGAGCACCATGATGAAAAGAATATTAATGCCATTTTGAGGCATGGTGGGAAAAGTGCAGTGATCAATTAGCAATGTCTCCTTAGTTATACAAAAGACAGTCATAACCTGTGTGCCATCTCTGGGTTTATTCTTCCAAAGGTCACAGATGCTCCAAATTTCATCTAGAATTATCCTGTATGTTTTTATATACATATATATATATATGGATGTGTATGTGTGTTTATATGTGTGAATGTGTGTCTATATAACACACATATGATATATATTATACATATAGTCAATAAAAACATCATCCTTTAATGCTCAGCATAACTGATAGCATTAGAGAAATCACAGTCACCAGCAGCATCCTCCCACAGTGGACCACTACTCACCTACAAACCTCGTGACATGGATGGACCATGTGATGAGTGAAATTAGTCAATCACAAAAGGACAAATATTGTATGAGTCTACTATTATAAGGATAAATACCAAGACAGAGGCAAGCTTCGGACCTCAGATCATGTAGTCTTCTAATCCGGTCTCCCAAGCATTAAGATAGAGAGCCTGCCCAGTGCCCACGAACTCCCTTTGAACATATATATTAAAAACCACTTCCACAAAGAGGACCTCACCTCATCTGAGGTCAGTTTTTCAAGATGGGGAGACAGGGAGAAGACCATATAGCTGGTGCTATAAAGCATTGTGCTAAGGTCACCCCAAATCAACAGACACTTTGACAACAGTGATAAAGCCTAGAAATTCAAGTCAAGATGGGAGTAGAAGGGCATGTATGTCTCAGAGAAGGTGATCGCATTTCTGTTGGTGGGTAAAACTGGGTGAAGCAACCTCCCATTGGGGGAAAAACACTTTAAAATATTTATACAGAACCCAAGGGAAGAATGCCCCCCAGTATTATGTGTCTTTTTACCTAGTTTCTATCCACCCCTTGATGACTCAGGTCATGTGCTATATTTATATTCTATCCTTTCAAGGCTCACAACATCCTTCATCACCACAACAGAAGGATTCAATGTAAAAAACCCTCTAAGTGAACTGAGCTTTACGTAAAAGCCACCTGCAGCAGATTTAAGGAACAGACACTCCCCCAAAGGCTGAAATGCCCTGTGAGAAGAAGCAGACGACTGCTAGCCCAAGGTTATAGAACTGATGGTCTTTGAACTTTGGTTCAGATCCCTTCCTTTGAGAGTGTCCAATGAATGGTGGTCCTGGACCACCATATATTTACGGTTTTAATGCTCTCCTTGCTTTCTTATGGCATGTATTAGTCCGATTGGCATTTTTCTCCCTCTGTAAATGAATGCTATTAAAATTTTGTTCAATCATCAACCCCATTGTTTGTGTAAATGGTGTCCAATCACTTAAAAGTCAATATATGAAAGTCAACATTCATGTACTGTAGTGTGAATCCAGTTTATACTTGTATAACTTCCTTTTCTCAACAATCTTTTAACTTCTTTACCATTGACTAAATTAATGACATTATCAATAGTATTACCTTATACCCGAGGGTGATGATTTATAATGTTCTCAATCATAAAATGAAAATGTCTCTAGAATGAACCAGAGACACAGGTATATGAATGGATTGGGGGTTTAAACTTAATTTTAGGCACAATATAAGAATTAGTCTTATTATATACACTACTCAATACTCATCCTCATGACGAAATCACTGAAGATATGGGTGGTGTAGAAACCAGATGGTGCCCAGCTATCAGAAAGAATAGCATCTGGGCTCTTAAAGACTTGTCTTAAAACAAGTAGCCATCTAAGAGAGGTGTCAATTGATGTGTGTATGGATTGGGATAACAGTTGTTATCCCAATAAAATGTTATCCCTAATAAAATGTTAAAAAAAAAAAAAGAAAGAAAAAATAAATAAATAAAAGAAAAAAGAGAGATGAAAAAAAAATAAAGAGAGGTGTCAACTAAGAACACATAGTAGACAGCCCTATCAGATGGATGAGGGATCCTGATGGGAAAAGCAAGTCAGGAGAGGGGAAAGGGAGCAAATACACCTGGGGATACATAAATGCATATTGGTAGGAAAAGAGGGAGGACCAACCTCCAGCTGGGGAGGAAGAGTGACTGAAAATGCTTTTGGGGAGCCTAATTGGGGAGTGTCCTTGGTGATATGTACCAAATGGGCCACAGTGACCCAGGCTTCTGAGCCTGAGTGCATCCTGGGGAGCCAAGCCAGGTGCTGTCACATGCTGGAACATTAAATCCTGGATCTTCAAAGCACACAGCATGCTCCAGGGCTGCATCAGTGAGATCCAATGTGGAAACTCTACTGGGTGAACTGGACTCTACCTCAAACACACTTGTAACCTGAAGTCTTATGTTGGAAAATGCATGGTGTTTGAGGAAGTGGAAGGCAACTGTACCAAGATTGTTGAACTGTTGGTAGGCAGACAAACATGGTCTTGTTACATCAATGCCCTATATGCTGTGTTAAGATATGTATTATTACGGCAAACCTATGACTGACATCCTCAGTGATTACTATTGTAAATTCTCCCTGACATTTAACCCTTATTGTTTGTGTAAACAGTGTCCAACCAGGAAAAGATTGATTCTGTACAAATGAATAATTCAGGTACTATGACATGGAATTGGCCTATCTTGGACCACTATCCCTCTCTCAACAGGGCTTTAAAAAATTAGTACAAGGGGCTAATCAAAGACAATATTAATGGAAGATCATTATGCCTCAGGAGGGTAATCAATAAGACTTACTACCACAAATTTTATTTTATTTTGTTGCTTTGCTTTCTCTGTCTTGTTTTTGTGCATATTATTACCTCTGCATGTCTATCTAGATAAGATTGGCGGGATAAACAATCTGAAGGAGAAAACAACAGGACTAACGGTTCTAGGAGCATATGGGAGAGGAGGCAACAAGGAAAAAGAAGTGGGTGTTAACAAACCCAGGACAAGGGAACAACAAGTGATCTAAAATCGATGGCAAGGAACATGTATGAGGCCTGATAGGTCTTGATCAAGGGCAATGTAACCACTGAGAGGAATTACTGAAACCCAAATGAAGGCCTAACATGATAGTGGAACAAGAGGAAAGTAAAAGGAAATAGAGGAAAGAACTGAGAGGCAAAGGGCATTTATAGAGGTCTAAATACAGACATGTACATATGTAAATATATTTATATATGACAACAGGGAAATAGATACATGTACATATATTTATAGGTTTAGTATTAAGTTAGCAGATGGACATTGGGCCTCTAACTCAAGTACTCCCTCAATTCAAGAACACTTTGTTCTAATAATACCGGCACTCTGAAATCCCCACCTTCCCAACACAATCGCTGAAGACAAAGTGGGTGCATAAGCAAATGTGGTGAAGAAAGCTGATGGTGCCCGGCTATCAAAAAATATAGCATCTGGGGTCTTAAAGGCTTGAGGATAAACAAGCAGCCATCTAGCTGAGAAACAACAAAGCCCACAGGGCAGAAGCACACCACCTTGGGTGATCACAAGGTGTCGAAGGGATCAGGTATCAGGCATCAAAACCCCAGAATAAAAAATCATATCATTATGAATGATCAGGAGTGCAAAGTGGAAACCTAAAGCCCATCTGTAGGCAACTGGACATCACCCTACAGATGGGTGGTGGGGAGGAGATGAGTCAGTCAAGGTGCAGTGTAGCAATGATGACACATACAACTTTCCTCTAGTTCTTTAATGCTTCCTCCCCGCCCACTAATCAAGACCCCAATTCTACTTTACAAATCTAGCTAGACCAGAACATGTACATGGATACAGATAAGAGCTGAAAACTCAGGGAATCCAGGACTGATAAACCCCTCAGGACCAATAATGAGAGTAACCATACCAGGAGGATAAGGGGAAGTTGGTGGAGAAAGGGGGAACTGATCACAATGATCTACTTATATCCCCCTTCCAGGGAGATGGACAACAGAAAAGTGGGTGAAGGGAGACATCGGTCATTGTAATACATGAAATAATAATAATAATTTATAAATTATCAAGGGTTCATGAGGGAGAGAGTATGGGGGAAGGAGGGGTAAAAAATGAGAAGCTGATACCAAGGGCTCAAGTAAAAAGCATGTTTTGAAAATGATAGCAACAAATGTACAAATGTGTTTGACACAATGGATGGATGTAGGTATTGCAATAAGAGTTGTACGAGCCCACAAGAAAATTATTTAACAAAAAAGTAGTGCCTAGGCTCTTAAAGGTTTGTCTCCAATCAAGCAGCCATCTAGCAGTAAGTGAGATGTCAACTAAGTCCACATGGAAGAAGTCACCAAAGGATCATAAATCATATCATCTGAAATTGAAGGAGGAATTAGTATCAGAGCCTAAATTGCAAGAATCCAGTTTGCAGAAGGCTGTGGATGACAGTGGGAACCCAAGATACGTTGTAGGAACTACATAAGAAACAAGTCTCCAGGGATCACCCTCTATCCATAATAAAGGGATGGGAGGAAAGTGGTTACAACACAGAGAGCATTGGAGAGATGACTATAGAAGATCAAAGGGATAACCCTGACTTGAAAAGTTAAAACCAAGTCAGTTGATCTCCCTATGGACCTGATTTGGTTTTCAAGATTTTCTGGGTTTTTTGGTTTGTTTTTTGTTTGTTCATGTTAGGGTTTATCTCAGGTGTGTGATGTCACTGGGGGTCATCCTCTTGAAGTTGTGTTATGTGTTTTTCTGTTTTTCAGTATATGACACCCATGATTGATGAGCCTATAGGGACAGCAAGTAGAATAAGGGTTTGGGCAGAGGCTGGAGGGGTGTCAGTGATGCGGCTCAAGTGAGGGGTGTAAAAGGAAGACAATGTCAAGGAGTTCAGGAAGGGAAAAGAATGTTTGGAAACTGTGCTGGCAATTGCACAATACTGCTTGACATAACTGAACTGTGCAATGATATATGATATTAACTCCCAATTAAAATTAATTTTTAAAAAAGAAGTGAAAAAGTAATAATTTATAAATTATCAAGGTTTCATGAGGGAGGGAGGGGGAGGGGTAGTGAGGGGATTCCAAGGGGTCAAATAGAAAATGCTTTGAAAATTATGATGGCAACATATGTACAAATGTGCTTGACACAATGGATGGATGGATTGTGATCAGAGCTGTAAGAGCCCCCAATAAAATGATTTAAAAAGAAGAAGAAACACCCCAGCCACTGTGATCCAAGGAATGTAAAGAGTAAAATCCAAAGGATGGTATCAGAGCTTAAATTATGAACACCTGTTTTGTAGAAGGCTATCGCCTACAGGGGAAGCCCAAAATCCATTCACATGGTTACAATGTGGATTAAGTCTCTGGTGAATCCCTCTGAACATAGTCCATGGATGTAAATAGCCTTGCTATCAGAGAACACTGTAGAGTCCACTATGGGGATGTAGTTAAGTTAAAATGCAATGCTTTGTATTTTGATCTCCCTTTTGATCCACTTTAATCTTGTTTCCATTTTTAATATGTTCTGCTTTCTTTTTGATTGAGGGTTTTCTCTGTTTTGTGTAGTCATTGTGGTGGTGGTCGTTGTTTGCTTCATGATTGTATGTTGTATGATTTTCTGTGTATGAAATCCAGGATAGGTAAATCTATAAAGACGGTAGCTGCCTTGATAATTACCTAGGGATGTGGCAGGCGAGGTTGGGGGAAAGGGGAGCTAACAGCAATGAGCACAAGAAGAAACTGTTCTGAAATGAACTGTGGTGATGAATGCACAACTCTTCTTACCATGGCCAAATAATTAAATTGTTTGATGTTTGAAGTATATGGCAATAAAACTTGATTAAGTGACCTAGCTTTCACAGACAGCATATAAGAAACCTTCAGCAAGCTTATTTATTGTTGATATACAAATGCCATCAAATTGTCTTCCCAGTGTTGGAGGCTCCTCAGAAAGTTGAGTCATTCTTTTCTATTCTCTCCCCCAAGGAGCCCTGATGCAACAGCTCGGTGCCCGGCCACAAACCAAAAAGCTGGTGATTCAATCCCAGCAGCAACCCTGCAGTGGAAAGACCTGCAATCTATCCGCATAAAGATCAAAGCCATGAATCCCCTATGAGGCTGTTCTCTGTCACACAGGGTCACTAAGAGTTGAAAATCTACTCCATAGCACCCAACAATGACAACCTTCTTATATCCACGTAGTGCAGCAACTGAGTCCTGTGTTATTATGCCTTTCCACCGCCTCAGAACCAAATCAATGACCTTTTGCAAAACCTGGGACCAAACACTAACACTGAAAGCCTTGTTCAATAAAAGCAAGGCAGCCTGTAGCCTAACTCCTCAGAGCACAGCAAGTCCTTATGTAGAAATTACCTGCCTTTTTTGTCTAATCCCTCACTGACACTCAGGAAAAAAATGTTGTTCCTACAAGTTAGCACTTTTTCTACCATCATCCCTTGTCGCCTTGTAGCATCTTGAAAAGGGAAACCACCTTATAGACTGATCTCAGGAGAGACGTGGGAACAGTTGGTGTTTTGTTCATTAAAAAAAGGACGGACAGTGCGTCAGAACCCCCTCTCAATAGAGGTGCATCTCTCTTATCTGCAGCTGACAACCTGTGAGGGATGAGAAGCCTCCGATATCTTTCCCTTTCCCCTCTTCTCTGATCTTTCTTTTCCTTATTTCCTTGTTTCTTCCTCTTCTTTTTACGTGTCTCAAATTTCTTTAGCCTTATTCTTCTGTCAACTTTTCTGTTCTCTTTTCTCTCTCTGTCTTCCCCTCTTTGTTTTGAGCCTTAACGTCCTCTGCCCATTCCTTTTCCCATTTAACTTTCTATTTCTTTCTACAACAAAGCTGCCTATCAATAACCATGGGTACTCAGGGTTTACTATGTATCAAAGGTGCTTTATCCCATGACCAACTTGGATACACAATGCTGGTTTCATATCCTTTTAAGGAGAGGGCTATCTAGCCCACCTCTAAGCAGGTGGTTTCAGAAAATGAGTAAAAGATGTCTGTTTTCCATAGTTGTAAAGCTTCCTCCAAGTTATTTGAGAAACTGTGGCACAGCAAGATTTAGAATGAAAATAATTTTGGTTCATATTCTAGTTTTGTTTTGTTTTCTCTTTTTTTTAAACTGTATTGGGATGTAACAAGAGATGTTAACTATACCCTGCTTGAAGTCTATTTTGGCATACTGGTTAGCACCATGAGCAACTCACCTCAGAAAGGAATACCATGATAGAAGGCCCAGTAGGCTCATCCAGTCTTGGTTTTAAGCTAGTAGTTGGTCATGGCTGAGGACCTCAAATCATAAAAATATGCTTTAAGTCAGGACTTTTATCACAGAATTCTGTGAAAGACGTTCATAGCTATTATTCAATTGTTAGGCTGGGTTGTCTAGAGAAACAAAACCAAGGAAACATATACGTATAGAAAAGAACTTTCTAACAAGAAGTAATTTTATATCAAGAAAGCATCCAGAGCTCATGACACACGGAATCCAGGTCAGATAAACCCCTCAGGAACAGAAATGGGAGTAGCGATCCCAAGAGGGCAGGAGGAAGGTGGGGAGAGGAGAGGAGAAGAAACCGCAGGGGAAGGGAGACAGCGGTCAGTGTAAGATTTGAAATTAACAATAATTTATAAGTTATCAAGGGGTCACAAGGATGGGAGGGAGGTGGATAAAAAGAGGATCTAATATCAAGAGTTCAAATAGAAAGCAAATGTTTAGAAAATAATGATGGCAACATATGTACAAATATACTTGATCAAATTGATGTATGGATTGTTTTAAGAGCTGTAAGAGTCCCCAATAAAATGATCTTTAATAAAAAGAAAGACAGAAAGCATGCCAGCCCAGTACCACTCAAGTTCATGAATCCTATGCCCTCTTCAGACTCACATAACTTCAGGCAGGAAAGGTGGCAAGGGAAGCAGGGATATCACAGACTAGTGGATGCAGAGCTGTGTGATCCAAGGTTGGTGGGAACATGGCAGGGTGCCAACAGCTCTTCAGGTGGGTGGCCTACAGAGTCCCAGCAAGAAGGAAGGTGAAGGGAGAAAGGAGAAATTCCCAGTGTGTCTATGATATCAAGACCAAACCTCCAAGGAGACATCATAAGGCTGTGATCTGTTTGATAGGTTAGACTTCACCCTTATACTCTCACCCAAGCGCAAGTTGACATAAAATCTAACCACCACACAGAATACATAATTCATTAGAATTGTATTAAAATGCCTACATTTTGAAAGTCTACTAACAGATAATAAAGGCCCACTAACCCAATATTTAAATGTAGTTAAATGTGTGTTAGCAAACACACTAAAGGTCAGAATTATCACTTTCAACACAGGCAACTCGAATTTGCTGCAAATATTTTTCTAGCATAATAGACTTCTTGGGGCTCTTGGCTTGCCCATTGCACCTCAGTATCATCCTTGCACACAGAAGCAATAATAGCCACCTCATTCCTGCTCAACTCCAGGATATAACACAATCAGGTAACTGTCTCAGGAAATATCCTGTGAGCTCCACATTGTTGAAAGAGAAATTTCCTCCACGGTCCGGAACTCACTGGTAGGTGTAATTTAAGGCATTATGCCTGGTCACCAGGAAAGTGGATAAAGGCAGGAACATTAATCAAATTTAGAAGCAACAAAGGAACAGTGGGCTCCAAATGATTCACAGCACACAGTATCAGATTTTAGAAGGTGAAAACCAGAGAGCCTTGTGGCTGAGCTGTGTACTTAAGAAATCAAATTGCAAATCTGCAGGCCATCCCACATGGCCATGAGAGCAAATATTACTTCCAAATGTAAAATATCAATGTCATAACCTATCCATGGTTTCCCTTTCCTATCTCTCTACCATGAACTGCAGTGACTTAAAAAAAAACTCATATTTAGCCATTTGGTGTGGTTCCTAACATAATACCAACAGTAACATGGGCTTTAAAGAATACTTGTGAGGGGAAAAAAAAAAAGAATACTTGTGGTGCACCAAATGTTAGCCGAACACCTACTATGTACCAAAGTCACTCTTGGGGATTCATATTTGAATGTTTTGTTAAAATAAGTAATTATTATTAGGGTTTATCTCAGATGTGTTATGTCATTGGGGGGTCACCCTCTTGAATTTATACTATATACATCTTTCTGTTTTTCGGTATATGAAACTCAGGATTGATGAATCTATAGGGACAGCAAGTAGAATAAGCATTTCTGGCGAAAGAGAGGTAGTCAAAGGGAACTGATATCAAGGAGTCCAGGAAGGAAAAGAATGTTTAGAAACTGATTCTGGTGCAATGGTACAATACTGCTTGATGTGACTGAATGATGGAATAATCTATGTATTAACTCCCAATTTTAAAAATAAAATAAATAACACCCCCCCCAAAAAAAAAAGTAATTATTTCATAGTGGGTTGAACTTTGTCCTCCAGAAAATGTGCAGGGGATATAACTGCTGGTTCTTCTTCCTAAACTGTGAGTCAACAGAGAGAGGAAGCCGTGCCCCAGAGCTGGCACCAAAGTTTAGACTTCTAAACTGTGTGAGCTTGCATTTCTGCTGAAGTCGCCCACTTGTGGTATTTCTGGGAAAGCAGCGCTAGAAACGAAGACCCCAGAAGACTGGTGAGAGGCAGTTCCTCTCTCCCTGCCATGGAAGAATCAACATGCCAACACCCAGACTGCAGCCTGACAGCCTCTGAACTGTGGGAGAATAAACTTCTGTTCTTATAATCCACACAGTTCATGGAGTTTTGTTACAACAACTCTAAGAAACTAGCCTATGTCCTGTGGGCTTTGTTTTTCATCTCTGGGCTGTTGATACATCTCCCCCTGACAGGAATGCTCTCCAAAGTCTTTCAGAACTTGATTCATCCTTCAAAGCACAACTAAAATCATGCCTCCTGCAAGATTACTGCTGAGCCCCTGATATCTTTTTCCTTTCTCCACAGTGCTCCCTCCCCTTCAGGACACTCTTCCTGTAGAGCACCATGTAATGCTTAGCTGCATCTTCTCTTTCTTCCCCCTACTAGAAGGAAGGATCCTCTTTGCTTGATTCTTCTCTCCCCCTGCACAGGTTCTAGCACCGCACTGTCAACCACACGCTGGCTAATTTTTCAGAGTCCCCTGAGTGATGCAGAGTTAAGACACTCAACTGCTAACCAAAAGAGTCAACGTTTGAGTCCATCCAAAGGCACCTCATATGAAAGACCTGGTGATCTACTTCCAAAAAAGTCAACCACTGAAAACCTATGCTGTTAGTGGGGTCTTAAAAAAGTTTCACTATATGACAAGTAGTCTTTATGTTCTTGAAGCAACGGAGAAAGGAGGAGAGTTAGGAATAGATGGCGGATATGGAATGTGTGACTAATGGCTTCTATGAACAACTGCCTCCTTTGACTGAGACCAAAAGGATTAGGTAATACCTGTTACCATTAGTGAATATTGTGATCAAAATCCCATAGACAAATCCTGCTCAAAAGTGGAGAAACGCAGAATAGAATTTCAACATCTCATGAACTCCCAGAATTTCTGGAGCCATGGAGGATGAATGGATCCCTAAAATTATTGCCCTTAAAGATCAACTATTGCCTTAGACCCCAAATATCCCTTGTAGTCTTCTTAAAACCAAATAATAGTCTAGCTTAACTAATAAAGAATGTTTGCCTTGGACATTATGCTTTTTTAAGAACTATCTTTATGGTATCAAATTGACAACAGCAACTTAGATTAGCTAAGAACATGAGAGGGCAGTGGGGTTATGTTCACGTAGGAGGAATAACTCAGAAGAGAAAGATAAGAATGATTACATTAACTCGAAGCATGGAGCCAGCAGAACTGAATCATATGTATAGAAACTGCTGAATTGGTGTATGTTTTGCAGTGTATATTCTCAACAGCATAAGGAATAAAATTTAGAAAAAATTTTTAAAGAGAGCGAGAGAACCTATACTGCACAGTTTCTATGCTAACACAACTGTGGTTACTCAGACTCAGAATGGAATCAATGCCAACACGGTTTTGTTTTTGTTTTTCAAATGAAGTAATACAAATTAGTGGTCCTAAGTTCCCTCCTTTAAACCATTTAGATAAAGATACAATAAACACAGATTTGCTAGAAAGATTTGATACAACAGTAAAATTGGTGTCACCAAATGCTAACTTCAAATCTGTATTAACCAAAAACAGGTGCCAGGAACTGATGGAATACCAAGTGAAATGTTTCAACAAACAGATCAAACTCTGGAAGAACTCACTCACCTGCATCAGGAAATTTGGAAGATGACTACTTGGCCAACTGACTAGAAGAGATCCATATTTGTACCCATTCTAAAAAAGATGACTCAACCAAATGCTGAAATTGTAGAACATTATCATTGCTATCACATGCGAGTAAAGTGTTACTGAAGATCATTTAACAGCAGAGGCACCAGTACACTGACAGCAAACTGCCAGAGGATCAGGCCAGATTCAGAAGCAGATGTGGAACAAGGGATATCACTGCTGATGTCAGATGGATCTTGCTAAGGTGACCAGACGTCCCGCTTTTGACGAGACAGTCCAAATTTTTAACAATTTTTCCCGTGTCCCACGGCATTTTTAAAAAGTCCCAATTTTTGGAAAGAATGCACGACAAGCTAGGGTATACAGTTTTCGGCTACCATGTGGCTATTTCGCCGGGATATGAGTTTTATCAACGGTGTCCTGCTTTACCAATGTTAAAATCTGGTCACCTTAAATTTTCTTGGTCCAAAACAAAGAATCCCAGAAAGATGTGTATTTGTATTTTGTTGCCTACACCTAGGCATTTGACTGTGTGGATCATAACAACCTACGGGTAACCTTAAGATGAATGAGAATTTCAGAACACTGCATTGTGCTCATGAGGAACTTATACACAGATCAAGAGGCAGTTGTTGCAAACAGAACAAAGACATACAGCATAGTTTAAAATCAGGAAAACTGTATCGGGATTATGTCCTTACATCAAACTTATTCTACCTGTATACTGGGCAAGTAGTCAGAGAACATGGTTTATATGAAGAAGAGTGTGGCATCAGGATTGGAGGAAGGCTTATTAACAACCTGTGATGTACAGATGACACCACCTTGCTTGCTGGAAGTGAGGAGGGCTTGAAGCACTTGCTGATGACGATCGAGAACAGTGGCCGTCAGTGTGGATTAGGGCTCAATGTAAAGAAGACTAAAGTCTTCACAACTCTACCAATGGGTAACATCATGATATATGCAGAAAAAGATGAAGTTGTCGAGGACTTTGTCTTTCTTGGATCCACAATCAATACTCATGGAAGCAGAAGTCAAGATATAACAGATGCAATACATTAGGTAAATCTGCTGCACAAGTGGAGCCTATCATCCTTCTGTGTTCTGTTCTCGCCTTTAATAAGACACCCTTGAAGGGATCAATATCTATCCCACTTCAGTCTGACTTCATTAACCTCACTAGTAACTTCAAATAAAGACCTTGTTTTCCGAAACAAGGTTGCATCCACACATACAGGGATCAGGACATCACACCTCTTCCAAAGGGACACAAATAACAACCAACACTCAGACTCGAGTGGAAGGGGGAGAAGCAACCTGGAAATGTGCCCCAGCTAAAGGGGCAGCTTCTGCCCAAGGCCCAATTGCTGCCATGCTGAAGAGAAAGTACAATGTCACCAGTTTCTCTTCAAGAACAATGGGAATCCCCAGCATTTTTTAACGACACTATTCTTTTTTTTTTTTAGTTTTTTTTTTACTACACTATTCTTAAAATGAAGGCAGAAACTTTAAAAAATTGCTCTACAATCCAAAGAAAATTACCTATATGCCTACTCAGGCCTTGGGCATGCTATTTTATGGCCCCAAGTTCTGAGAGCCACTGAATCCAAAAAGGGAAAGGTGTGCTTGGACTATATCAGTCAAGGGAGGACTATACCACTCATGTGGACTATACCATGCAGAGGGAGAACTCTGTGTGTGGACTATAGCTGTCATGGGCAAATCTGTGCAGGGATTATTCCAGTCTGAGTTGCCATAGAACCTGTGCCGCGCCTTTTTATGTAGGGAATATTCCTGAGAAAGAGAGAAAGGGTATTCTAACTGAGAAGAGTTACCCACCTAATGGAAAGCCACAATCAAGCATCTTTAAGGTCCTGTCCAGCCCTGGACTAGGACATAAAGATGGGAGTACATATAGTACATTCTTGGTGATGAAGAGGCAAATGTATAAGATGTAAGGCCCATAAGCAGAGAAGAGTTTTCCTTTGTACCTGCTGTGCTTAGTCAGGTGGAAGAGTGGAGGGTCCAGGTTGCTCCCATTGCTCGTACATACTTGTATCAAACCATTGCATCAAACCATTCATAATCATCATTTAATGTAAATCCTAAGATTCAGAGACATCTCAATGAGAAAGAATAAGAGAGGCTAGAGTTGTTTATTCACTCACTTATGCAGATGAGCAAAGCATCTGCTACATGTCAAGAGCCATTCCAGGAGCTGGGAGGCAGCTGAAAACAATGCGGAGAGACCTCTCACCTTCAGGGAGCTTATATTCCAGCCAGGGGAAAGAGGTAATAAACAAATGTTGTTGGTATTGCTGTGTGCCACGAAATCCATTCCACTTCCTAACAACCTGTGGGGGAAACCAGCCCCTTACAACTATTACGGGGTCAGTAGGCGCAACTGTATGGTTACGATATACAAAGATTATAGTAAAGTCATACAGTATAGGAGAGTAAAATAAAGAAGTCAGACACATTTCACGGTACCAGCATCACCTCAACTCCTCTTAGTGGCACACGTGGAGGTGGGAGACGAGAGGACAGGAGAGAGCCGCAATTTATTTCTAACCGAGGCTTATATATCTTTGGGGGCATGTAAGCCTTTTGATTATAGATAACGACTTCCGTCATAGGAAGGGGTTGTAATATAGGCAATACAAGCAATAGGAGGGGGATGACCTAGGGTGTACACGCAATAGTAAAAGGAGGGAATAGGGGTACATATGTGGCAAGATGGGTGGACCCTAGACTCAATATAGTAGCCTAACCTTAGTCATCCTTGAGTGGTCCCGGGTTTGCCTTCTGGCACTCCTTCAACAGAACAATCACTACCCTTATTAGAAAGGAGTGGGCCCTACCTAGAGTGGGTAAGACTTTACAGTCTGGTTGCTCTAGATGGCTGATAACCTTTAGGGAGAATAACCTCTGACCTACTTTCGTTGACCTCCTAGTGTACAGTCATTTACCATGTGTAGCAAGCACTGTCTTAGATATGGCATACTTTTTATGGGAAAGATGCCATGGTGGTGTAGTACTAAAAGCACTCAACTGCTCATGGAAAGTTCAGTGGACTGAGCCCACGAATGCTCCACAGAAGAAAGCATCTCGGTCTCCTCCCATAAAAGATGTACAGCCTTGGAAATCCTTTGGGGCAGTTCAACTCTGCCTTATAACCCAGAACCAAACCCACTCCAATTGAGTTGATTCCAAGGAGGTTTCTGAGGCTGTAAGTCTTTCAAGGACCAAAAGCCTCTTCATTCTTCCACAAAGCAGCTGGTGAGTTTGAACTGCCTCACTTGCAGTTAGCAGACCAATGTTTACTCAATGGTGCTGCCCAGAGCCCTGTAGGGTTGTTATGTGAGTTAAATCCAACTGGATGACAAAAGGGCTGGTTCGATTAAATCGTTATGGGAGCAGGTTGCCAGGTCTTTTCTATCGCAATGTCTACAGGCACTCAAACTAACAACTCTTTGGTTTGCTGTCGTTCACCATAAGCACGTAAGTGCATAGTTTGTCAGATGTTGTCAATATTGTCAAGGAGAAAGAAGAGCATGGGGGATAGAGAGCATAAGCGCTCCCTTCCAGATACGATGATCTTAGCAAGCTGTTCTGCTGAGGTGACATTTGAGGAGAGACCTGACGGAAGTGGGGAGCAAGCTTCGTGATGACCTGGAGGTCTGAAGGAGGGATTCCTGAGAAAGGCCTGGAAGCTGCAGTGATAGCAGCTAGTAACTAGATCTCCGCCCCCTGATGTTACTCTGTGGTATTTACGTGGTTCACTTTTTAGGGATCCTGGAGTAACACAGATGGCTAAGCACTAGGCCACTAACTGGAAGGCTGGGGGTTAGGATCCACCCAGAGGTAATTTGGGAAGGAAATCCTGAAAATCACAACCTGCTGCAGCCTACTTCTGGAGGCTCTACCAGCCGAGCAGTGGCTGGGCCGCCTAGCGGGAAAATGCCCGCTGCAGGACCTCAGCGGGCACCGGAGACATGGGGTCTTCAACACAGAAGATTCACCTGAGCTCAAAGTTGGTCCTGTTCCAAGATTAGTAATGAGTCTCCTTCTCTTCACTTCTGTATTGATGTTGGCCATGTGGGGCAAGTACACTCGTTCACGGATTCGGCTACATCCATCAATCTTTCATTGGAAGAAGGAGGAAACAACCCAACATATCTTGGACCAAAAACACAGTGGTTTGTTGTTGTTCTTCACAAGAAAGGCATTTCTCTGTAAGTCTACTGTTTTACATGGGAACTTAATGAGAATGTAGTTTGGAGGAATTAAAATATTTTTCTTTAATAGACTTTAAATTTTATTTTTAAATCACAACCGTTGGAAGCCCTGTGAAACACAGCTCTACTCGGACCTCTTGGGGTCACCAGGAGTCAGAATTGATTTGATGGCAACTGGTTGGGTGGTAAGTGACCTTTACAGAGGGAGATCAATTAGTAGTCCTGACTTAATGATCTGAACCCTTTAAAGGCAGAGAGTTTGCCCTGTTTCGCTGCAGAAGGGGAAATCGTGAATATGAAGAGCACAGGGTAGACGTGATGCCCTGTCCGCACTGGCTTCCAGGTTGTAGAAACCGTGAATGGCCTAGAGCTGAGCTAGCAGCCAACAAGAAACAGGGACCTCTGTCCTGTGAGCACATAAGGAACTGAATTCTCCCAACAACCTAATTTTATTTATCTACTTAATCATTTCATCGGGGGGCTCTTACAGCTCTTATCACAATCCATACAACTGTCCACTGTGTTAAACACATTTTTTAAATGTTGCCATCATCATTTCCAAACCTTTTCTTTCCACTTGAGCTCTTCATATCAGCTCACTTCCCCCCTCACCAACCCTCTCTATCTCATGAACGCTTGATAATAATTTATAAATTATTAATTTTTTCATGTCTTACACCAACCACTGTCTCCCTTCACTCACTTTTCGGTTGTTTGTCCACCTGGTGGGGGCAGGGGGAGGATATACATTGATCATTGTGATTTGGCCCCCCTTTTCCCCCCCACCTTCTCTCAGTATTGCTACTTTCATTATTGCTCCTGAGGGGCTTCCTTTCCTGGATTCCTCTGGTCTAGCCAAATTTGTAAGGTAGAATTGGGGTCATGATAGTGGGGGGAGGAAGCATTAAAGAACTAGAAGAAAGTTGTATGTTTCATCGGTGCTATACTGCACCCTGACTGGCTCGTCTCTTCTTTGTGACCCTTCTTGAAGGGGATATCCAACTGTCTACAGATGGGCTTTGGGTCTCTGCTCTACCCTCCCCCTCATTCACATCAATATGATTTTTTGTTTTGGGTCTCCGATGCCTGATACCTCATCCCATCAATGCCTCATGATCACACAGGCTGGTGTGCTTTTTCCATGTGGATTTTGTTGCTTCTCAGCTACACAGGCTGTGTGCTTCTTCCATGTGGGCTTTGTTGCTTCTCACCTAGATGACTGCTTGTTTATCTTCAATCCTTTAAGACCCCAGATGTTATATCTTTTGATAGCTGGACAGCATCAGCTTTCTTCACCACATTTGCTTATGCACCCATTTCAACAACCTAAATTAATTGGAAGTGGACTCCTCCCACCCCAGAGATGAGCTCGAAGCAGCAGATACATTGACCCAAGCAGAGAACCCAGTTGAGTCCAGTTGGACTTTCGACCTAGAGAAAAGTGAGCTCATAAATGTCTGTGGTTCTAAGCAATTAAGTTTGTGGTGATTCATCAGACACTAATAGAAGAGCAAAACATACAGTAGCCATAACCACTGGGGCTATTCTGATTCATAATGGCCTAATAGGGTGGAACAGAACTGTCCCACTGAGTTTCAAGACTAAGTCTTTCTGGGGGCAGACCAACACATCTGGCCCCTTCTAAGCATCTGGTACATTCAACCAACACTTAACCACAGTGCCACCAGGCTCCTTCTAGCAAGAATGGAGTGAGCAGTGATGGACAAGTGGACATTGAGAGAAGGATGGCAGAGAGGAAGCCAGAGGCCAGGCCATGCATGGAAGCACCATGGAATTGACCACCAAATGGGATGGGAAGGCTCTGGTGGGCTTGAGAAGAAGACAGATGACGTGGGGGCACTTCTGGGAGCCTTAGCACAGCTTGATGAACTGATGGCCAGAGAAAGCCACTCCACTGATGAGTTTCCCAATGACCTCCAGAGGCTTATAAAATATTCAGAAGAGGCCAGCAAAGCAAATGGAGACCAGTCAGACAGGTGGTGAGGTGGTGAGTGTTAACGATAACATTAAAGAACACTAGAAGAAGCTCAGAAAGAACAAATCCATCAAGAGCGTTTGCACTAGGCAGGCAGCCTAAAAGGCACCCGGATCTCCCCTTCCTCCAGCTCCCACATCCAAACAGGGAAATGCCTGCAGTGGACAGGCTTTGCTTACAATTGTGCCTGTTCTGAACAGTTGGCCTCAGGAACATGGGACACTTGCCCACCCCCCACCCTCCTGGAAAATAATGAGCATCCAATAAAGCCTAATGCCTGGCCAAGGTGAGGAACACAACTTTTGTTGGCGGTTCAATGCTTTGACAGAGGAGCTTGGGGCACAGGAGAATTGATTAAGAAACCCCGTGGTGAGAA
Organism: Echinops telfairi; assembly: GCF_000313985.2. NCBI lineage: Eukaryota > Metazoa > Chordata > Mammalia > Afrosoricida > Tenrecidae > Echinops > Echinops telfairi. The sequence continues at coordinate 1,038,078 of NW_022111378.1, read as the reverse complement.
AAATTAAGCTGCAGACCCATGAGATAGATAATAACAGCAATAGAGAGAGAGGCAGAGCCTCCCACCCACACACCAAGTCAGAAATACCTCAGGTATAATTAAACCCTACTCCAGAATTTAGCACCTTTTTGTAATAAGAATCTTTGCTTGCAGGCTTCAGCATTCTGTTGCCTTGGCACAGACCCTATCTCTTGACATTTGAGAGGTTTCTGTCCCATTTTCAAGGAATTACCCTGGTGAAGACAACTAAGATGGCTTGGCTTCACAATCCTCCTCCAGGAAGACTGTTCAGACCCACCGCCTACCATCACTTGCCCCATTTTTACCAGCTCCATTGGGTCGGACAGGCCCTGGGAGGGTGCCCAACAGGAAGCAAGCAAGATTTCCGAGCCCACCGGTGTTTGGGGAGGATGCCTCAGACTGCCCACTCTCTAGATTAAGGAACTGCCACTTTCCATTGATCCTGGTCCTGGGAAGGGCTGGGCACCAGCTTCAGGCTGAATTTCTTGACCTTGACCTCAGTGGCTCTACATTTTTACCTGGTTTCTGACCCATTTTCCATGAAGGTCAGTTTAGGAGTACCCATCAGCCCTCACACTAAGTTCTCTTCACTTTCATTCTTGCCAATACTTGCTCCATCCTGGTATTTCTGCTCTACCTCCAAGACAGGTTGTCACAAGTCATCAACCCTGTCCTCTGTAAAACAGAACAGTCATCATTCAACCTCAAAGGGTGGTTGTGATGGGGATACTGATGAAGCTCCAAGTAAGCATGGTGTTTGGCCCAGGGTACGAGTGAAATGTATGATAGCCATTTTTAGTAGGAAAGCTGGCAGCTGGGTAGGAACAGGATAAGGAAAAGACTCAGAAATGTGCTGGCAGCAGAGAAGACTTGGGGTATGCAAATAGAACTGGAGGATGCTATTCACATACAAAAAGCAATGAGCACCAGACCTTCATGTTCTGAGCATCAGTTCAGCCCTACAGTCACATAAACATACAGTCTGACACTTGGGAGTTGACTTAAAAGCCATGTAAGGTTGAGTCCGGTCTTTCTCAAAACTCCAGGAACAGAACATTCCTTTTAGTCCTGCTGTGGGCTTTCCCATCAGTGGGATGACAATAATCCTTTCTTCATCCAGTAAGTGTATGCTATGTGTGCACAGTAGGTGTATGTTGTGTGTATTCAGTTAGTGTATGCTGGGTGTACACTTTGTGTAAGCCACCAGATATACAGAAAGAAAACTTGGTCACTCTTTCGGGTATTCTAACAGTCTCGTGGGGGCAACAGGCTATACACCTGTTGTCCTTCCTGCCAGGTGCTGCTGAGGGGATTCTGACCACAGCAACACCACGAGACAGATGGGGAACTGTGTCACAGGTCTTCTAGGCAGTATCTTTAAGGGAGCAGATTGCAGACATTTCTCTTACAGAGCTGCTGAATGGGTTCCAACCAACCACCTGTCACTTAGCACCTGAGCACTCAATGTTGTGCCCGCAGACTTCCTTAATAAGCATGTACATAGCGTACTAAGTCACCACAGTCAGAATGCCCATGTGAATAAATGGAGTCTCTTTGTGCCCCACCCACCTAAAATATGTCCTGAAATTCTGGTCCCTGTACTTCAAAAATGATCCTGTTCAGAAATAGCATTTTCTTTGCTACATTAATTCGACTGCACCTGAGTAGCCAGCCACTGCCATTGGGGTGATTCCCACTTATAAAGAATCTGTATAGGGTTTTCTGACAGAATAAATCCTTACGGAGGCAAGCAGCTTCATCTTTCTCCTGTAAAACAGCTGCAGGTTTGATCCACCAACCTTGTGGCTAGCACCCAACACCCAACCCACTGTGCCATCAGGGCTCCTTCCTGAGTGGGGAGGGTTCTAGATCTAATTCCACTGTGGCACAGTGAACAGAATGGGCACAGCCACACAAGAAGAAGAAAGAGATGGAAGATAGCGATGGATTGCTACAAGGACTGCTGGCAGTTAATTACACACCTACAGTTGCCACCATATTGACTCTGAGGTTGACCGATGTGTGCCATAGTAGAATTGTGCTCTATAGGGTTTCAATGACTGATACTTTGGGAGTAGATTGCCAGGTTTTCTTTTGAGGTTTCTGTGGGTATACTCAAACTTCTAACCTTTTTGTTAGTGGCCACGCTGTTTGCATCACCCAAGGAAACCCGGCAGCTTCTGGAAGCTGAAATAGACAAGAAAAGACATCCTTCTAGAATCCATCCCCTGAATTCCTATTTCTAGCCTCCTAGCTGTGAGTAGTGAAACCCGGTGGTGTAATGGGCTACACATTGGATCACTAGCTACAAGTCCAGCAGTTCAAAATCATTGGCCACATGGAGGGAGGAATAATGAAGCATTTTACGGCTGTAAAGATCTTTAGACCCAAAAGTCCACAGGGGGCATTCTACTCTCTTCTCCTATGGGGCCAGTAAAAATTGGAATCCACTCAATGGCAGTGCACTTGATTTGACTTTATGAGAAAGGATTGCTGGTGGCACTGTGGCTTACATTTTGAGCTACTACTAATCAGAAGGTTGTTGGTTCAAACCCACCAGCCAATCTACAGGAGAAAGATGAGGCTGTCTGCTCCCATAAAGATTTACAGCCAAAGGATCAGTTCTACTCTGTCCTACGGGACCACTACAAGTCAGAATTGGCTTAGTGGCACTGGGCTTTAATAACTATGAGAAAATAATTTCTGTTGTTTACAGCCATCCTCTTGTGGTATTTGTGGCATGGTAGCAAAAGAGGAAAGGAAAAGTAGAAGTCAGAGAACATCTTCTTGGGAAGGTGACATTTGAATTGAGATCTGAGAATACAGAATGAAACAAAGCAAACACAGAATGGAAGCACTTACCCAAAAGAAGGAAGCCAAATTCCTTTCCCACATATTGAATGGCTGGATACTGCTTCTTTTACAGGTCATCTCATGTCAGCCCACAGCTCTGCAGGAAGGGGCCATTGGAAGGAACACAGCCTCAGCGAGCTCCTGGAGTTGCCCCAAACAAGTGGGGACTGGAAGCTTCTGTGATGCACAACCCTGTAAAGGAAATCAAGATTGGAGCCAGGCACTGGACCAGAACTGGTACCAACAAAGCAAAGAGGTTGCCAGGCCAGGAGAAAGGCAGGGTGGATTCAAACGACTCTTTAAAGAGAATTGTCAATTGTCTTCTGACTATCAATATTATGCCAGGGACTCTGCAGAATTCTTTTTCCTTTCTTTTATAATGTGTTGCAATTTTTTCACATTTCCCTCCTCCTTATGTGTGCCTATGCTTGTGTGTGCATCTCCATCTGTATGTACTTGTGTGTCCCTCTCTCTTTTCTCTCTCTCCTTACTTTCCACCTCCCTGTAGCCACTAAAGTCTGCTTTTTTGGATGTGAAACTAGTTTTCTTGATTTTGTTCTTCTATAATAGAAATCTCCAAGAAGCAAACCAGCCTGTGTGATCATGAGGTGTTGAAGGGATCACGTATCAGGCATCAAAGAACAAAAAATCAAATCACTGTGAATGAGGGGGAGTGTAGATTGGGGACCCAAGACCCCTTTGTGGACAACTGGACACCCCTTACAGAAGGGTCCTGGGGAGGACACAAGCCAGTCAGGGTGCAGTGTAGCAATGATGAAACATACAACTTTCCTCTAGTTCCTAAATGCTTCCTGCTCTCCCCCTGCCACTACCATGATCCGAATTCTACCTTACAAATCTGGCTAGACCAGAGGATGTACACTGGTACAGATATGAACTGGAAACACAGGGAATCCAGGACAGATGATCCCTTCAGGACCAGTGCTGAGAGTGGTGATACCAGGAGGGTGGAGGGAGAGTGGGGTGGAAAGGGGGAACCGATTACAAGGATCTACATATAGTCTTCTCCTTGGGGAATGGATGGCAGAAAAGTAGGTGACGTCAGGCAGGGCAAGATATGACAAAATAATAATTTATAAATTATCAAGGGTTCATGAGGGAGCGGGTAGCAGGGAGGGAGGGGGGAAATGAAGAGATAATACCAAGGGCTCAAGCAGAAAGCAAATGTTTTGAGAATGATGGCAACAAATGTACAAATGTGCTTGATACAATGGATGGATGGATTGTGATATGAGTTGTATGAGCCCCCAATAAAATGATTTTTAAAAATAGTCATCTCTTACAGTATTTCTCTTGATGGGGATTGATTATATTGATTAAGCATTGTCTTCCACATTTGTCCATGACAATTTTACCATTGTTCTTTAAGAATATATGTATGTACCAGAGTCTCGTTATACATTCCTCCAGAGTCAGACATTTTGCCTGTTTCCATCTTTTTACTATTGGGGATGTGATAAACATGGGTGAGCATATATGTTTGTGTTTTGTTCTCTATTTCTTTGGGGTATATGTCAAGAGTGCTGGGTTATATGGTACTTCTATTCTCATTTGCTTAAGGAAGCGCCATACCTCTTTCTACAGTTGTACAGTTTTACAGCAGTGTTTGAGGGTTCCAAGTTATTCACATCCTCTCCAGTATTCACTTATTTGTTTGCTTGCTTACTTGTTTTTCAATTTGGCTATGTAGGGACCCCTGGTGGCATAGTGTTTACACGTTGGGCTGCAATCCAAAAGGTCTTCAGTTCAAAACCACCAGATGCCCAGAGGAAGAAAGAACAGGCTTTCTCTCACATAAACAGCTACAGTCTCGAAAACTCACAGGGGCCATTCTACCCTGTCCTATAGGGTCACTATGAGTCAACATTGACTTGATGGCAGAGTTTGGTTTGGGTGTGGTCCATGTGAGGTGGTATACAGTCACTTTAATTTACTTTTCTCTGATGGTTGGGGTGGGGGGTGTAAGGGAGAGGGAGTGAGAAGGGAGTGGTGATCCAATAATGCCAAGGACAGGAGAACAACAAGGGATCTAAAATTGACGGTGAGGGGGGTGTGGAGTTCCTAGTGGTGTTTGACCAATCATAACCTAGCCGAGAGAAATTATTGGGAGGTGAATGAGGGGTAATCGGTACAGTGGGGCAGGAGAAAGGTAAAAGGAAATAGAAGAAAGAACTAAGAAGTAAACAATATATA
>NW_022111378.1:1026339-1032220 GCF_000313985.2 Echinops telfairi | reverse complement strand
TGATATATGGATTGTAATAAGAGTTGTAAGAGCCCTCAATAAAATTATCTTTTAATTTTTAAAAATAGGGGTATTGGCCTATGTACATATATTTATATGTTAATATATTAAGGCAGCAGACAGACTTTGGGCCTCTACTTGTCTTCCCTCAACACAGGAACAGTGTTTTCTAATAACATGGCACTGGGAAATGCCCACCTTCCCAACACAATCACTGAAGACAACCTGGGTGTGTAAGCACATGTTGTGTAGAAAGTGGATGGTGCCCAGCTATTAAACAATATAACGCCTGGGGTCTTAAAGGCTTGAAGTCAAACAAGTGACCATTTATCAGGGGAACAACTAAACCCACATGGAAGCAGCACCCCAGCCTGTGTGATCATGATATGTTAATGAGAACAGATATCAGAAGTTCAAAAACAAATAATCACATGATTGTGAAGGAGAGTGATCAGAGTGGAGATCCAAAACCCATCTGTTCATAATTGGACATGTTCTCACAAAAAGTCCACATGTAAAGGATGATACATCCAGGGTGCAGTATCTATGATACATCCAGGGTAAAGCACACAACATTCCTCTAGTTTTTTAATCCTTCATCTCCACTCTATTATAACCTCAGTTCTACCTCACAAATCCTGCTAGACCAGTGTATGTACATTGGTACAGATGAGCTTTCAATATATAGAATAAGGAGATACAACCCCTTTAGAAATAGTAATGGGAATAATAATTCCATGAGTGTATGGGAAAGAAAGTGGAGGAAGAGAGGGGAGAGGGAACTGATAGCAATGATGGCAGTATAACCACCCTCAAGGGGGACGGAAATCAGAATTTTAGGTGAAGGACTATATTGGACAGTGTAAGCTATGTAAAAATCATAACAATAATACATAATATATTAAGGTTTCAAAAGGGTGGTAGGGTGGGGGAGGGAGGAAATAAAGAGGAGCTGATATTAAAGGGGTCAAGAAGAAACTTTTGAAATTGATGATGGCAACATCTGTACAAGTTCACTTAATATAACTGATTTATGGATTGTTATATGTAAGTTTCTATTAAAATAATTTATTAATAAAATAAAATTATATAGCTTACCTTTCTCTTAATAGCTAATGATAGTGAGCACTTCATTTAATTGTTAGCTGCCTGAATGTCATCTTTGATGAGTTATCTATTCATGTTTTCTGTGCATTTTTAATTGGATTGCTCATTGTGATAGGTTTATTGTGCCAACCTGGCCATTGGGAACATGTGGGATTAATCAGGTCACTGTTTGATTGAAGGGCAAAGAGATAAATGGCTCTGCAAGGCCAACCCTCATCTCTCTTGCTCTCTAGTGATTCAATAAGTATGTTACCGCTTAGCTAGTTCTCTGCCTCAACCTGTGTGTTAAACTATCTATGGGCCAAACCAACCCATGGATCATGTCGCTAGTGCTTGAGGCTCCTTCAAGACCTGCTTTGCCATACTGCTGGTGTGTACCTCACTTGAACTTGGGACTGGTGGATCCTGTCGCCTGGCATTGCTTGGGTTTAATATCCCATCCAGGCCGCCTTAGCTAAGCTCCTGAGCTACTGACTGTTATTGACCCACCCTGTTGTTTGCTGCCCGTGGAAGATTTTGCCTGCATTGCCTAAGGGAGGACTCTGTTGTTTGCTTCCTTGACCTTGAACCCGGCAGCCCACGAGTTGTAGGCTTCCAGTATATTAACTGTTCCATGAAAGTGAGTTAAACCGAACCCTCTGTACTGCTGTGTCGACTAATTAGCTGTTATATTCCTTCTCGGTGTATAAACCTATCCTCTTATATACATATTATCATAAATATCCTGGTTTTGTTTCTCCAGAGAACCCTGCCTAACGCACTCATATTTTTCTTACTGAAGTGTTGCAGTTTTCTGTGGATGTCAGAAATTCGCCTTTTATCTGATAAATCATTGCCAAATTTTTTTCTCCCCATCTGTGGTTTCTCTTTTTATTCTTTCGATGTACATAAATGTCGCAATCTTAGAAGGGCCTGGTCCTCTAGTTTGTCTACTGTGGGGTGCGTGTTGTTCATTATGTTTTGTAGTGTGTTTATGGCTTGTATTAGGACCCTTTTGTTTATCTCTATTTTTTCATTGATGATCACTAGAGTTCTAAGGTTTATATATTTAGGTCTTTTATCTATCATAAGTTCATTTTTTTAGGAAATAGAGGACAGAACCCGGAAGCAAAGGACATTTATAGAGGCCTAACCACAGGCATGTACATATGTAAACACACACACACACACACACACACACAAACGAGAGGGGAATAGAACTATGTACTCATATCTATATGTTAAGAATTAAGTTTGCAAATGGACATTGGGCCTCAACTCAAGCACTCCCTTAACACAGAAACACTTTGTTCTAACAATCCAACTTTAAGTGATGCTCACCTTTCCAACACGATTGCTGGTCAAATTAGGTGCATAAGCAAATATGGTGAAGAAAGCTGATGGTGCCCAGCTTTCAAAAGATACAGCATCTGGGGGTCTTAAAAGCTTGTAGATAAACAAGTGGCCATCTAGCTCAGAAGCAACAAAGTCCACATGGAAAAAGCACATCAGCCTGAGTGATCATGAGGTGTCGATGGGATCAAGTATCAGGCATCTAAGACCCAGAATAAAACCATACCCATCTGTAGACAATTGGACATCCCCTCACAGAGGGGTCATAGGGAAGAAATGAGCCAGTCAAGGTGCAGTATAGCACTGATGAAACACACAAATTTCCTTCACCCCATTATCATGATCCCAATTCTACCTTACAAATCAGATTAGAGCAGAGCATGCACACTGCTACAGATAAGAGCCAGTAACACTGGGAATCTATGATAGATAAACCCCTCAGGGCCAACAAGAAGAGTAGAGATACCAGGAGGATTAGGGGAGTGTGGGGGGAGAGAAGGGGAATCAATCACAAGGATCAACTAGAACCCCCTCCCAGGGGGACAAATACCAGAAAAGTGGGTGAGGGGCAATGGAGGACGATATAAGATATGGAAAATATAATCTATAACTTATCAAGGGTTCGTGAGGGAGAGTGGGCGGGGGAGGGAGGGGGAAGAAATGGGGAGCTGATATTCTGGGGCTCAAGTGGGAAGAGAATGCTTTGAAAACAATGATGGCAGCATATGTGCAAATGTGCTGGACACATTGAAGGAATGTATGGCTTGTGATGAGATGTAAGAGCCCCTAATAAAAGTATTTTTTAAGTTCATTTTTTTATATAGTGTGAGGTATGGATCTGTTTCATTATTTTGCAGGTAGAGATACAATTTTCCCAGCACCATTTCTTGAAAAGACTCTCTCTTCCCCATTTAGATTTTTATCAAAAAGCAGAAGTCTGTAGGCGCTTGGTTGTATTCCTCGGTTTTGGTTCTGATCCATTGGTCTACTTATCTATTGTTGTATTATATGTATGAACTCTTTTGGAGAGAATTTGCACTAAGGATATAACAAAAGCAATTGCAATGACCTGAATTTTGACGCATATAATGAGGTCCATGGGTTGTGCATGTCATTTGTACTCACTAACTAACCTAAAAGTTGGTAGTTTGGACCCACTGCAGCATGTGAAAGACAGATGTGTTGACTTTTCTCTATAAAACATGCTGTTACATACCAATGAATGGGTTCCCATTCATAGTGACCCTAGATACAACAGAACAAAATGCTGTCCAGTCCTCTGCTGTCCTCACAATTGTTGTCAGATTTGAGTCCATTACGTCAGCCTCTTTGTCAATCCTTCTCATTGAGAGTTTTCCTCTTTTTCACTATCTTACCAAGCATGATGTCCTACTCTAGGAACTGGTCCATCCTGATGATATGTGTCCAAAGTACATGAGATGAAGTCTTGCCATTTCCCTTCAGAGGAGCATTCTGGATGTACTTCTTCCACCATTGATGTGTTCTTTTTTTTCTGGAAGTCCCTGAGATATTCCATCATCTGCACCAACGCCATGATTCAGCAGCACCTCCTCTTATCTGGTCTTTCTTATGCACTGGCCAGCTTTCACATGGCTTGGCTAAGGCACATTTTAGTCTTCAAAGTGACATCTTTTCTTTTTAATACTTTACAAAAAAGATATTTTACAGCAGACTTGCCCAGTGTGTCATTTGTTTCCTTGACTGCTGTTTTCATGGGCACTGATTATGGATTCAAGAAAATAAGCCATGATGACTTCAATCTTTTCTCAATTTACCATGATGTTTGTCTATGCTTCTCATTGTGAGAATTTTTATTTTCTCTATGTGGATGTGTAATCCATACTAAAGATGGTCATTGTTGATCATCATCAGTAAGCTTCAAGTCCTCTTCACTTTCATGGTTCACCATATGCAGATTGCAGGTTGTTAATGAGTGTCCTTCTGAACCTAATACCATATTCTTCTTCTTCATATAATCTAGCTTCTCAAGTTGTTCACTCATCTTTCAGTTTGTCATAGTGTAGTGGCTTGGCAGTTGCTATGATACTGGAAGCCACCACCCAGGCACACCTAGCAAGTTAACCCACAATGAACAGGTTTCAGCAGAGCTTCCAGACTAATACAGACTAATACATGGCAGTGTACTGGGGGTGGGAGTGAGGCTACAGATAGTCCCTGAAAGCCTCACTTATAGCAGAACATGACCCATAAATAATACAGCCAAGAAAACCCTATGGCACATGGGATCTCCTTGAATCAAAATCAGCTTAATACCAATAAGTTTGGTTTGGGATTTTAATGACAGTCTGATACCAATCCCCCCCACCCCCACCCCAAACAGCTTGCTTTAAGAATGACTGCGGAGGAAGGCCTGAGAGAGGGAAGGAAGAGCCGGGGGTCCCCCGAAAAAGTGGAACACTACCTCGTGCTACGTGTTGTCCAGCCCCAAGCTCAGTAGAGATGCCCACTCGCGGCTGGAGTCCTACCAGCCCGACCCGGACCTGAGCTGCAAGGACACGGGCTGCAAACTGCAGCACATCAGCGACCGGAAGAACATCGACGATTTGAACATGGAATTCAATCCTTCAGATCATCCTCAGGCCAGCACAACATTCCTCAGTAAATCTCGGACGGATGTGAGAGAAAAACGCAAGAGTCTCTTCATTAACTATCATCCTCCAGGACAAATAGCACGGAATTACAGCTCCTGCTCCACTATCTACCTAGATGATAGTACAGTCAGTCAACGAAACCTCAAGTATACAATTAAATGTGTAGCTCTCACAATATATTATCACATCAAAAACAGGGACCCAGATGGAAGGATGCTCTTAGATATTTTTTATGAAAACCTTCACCCTCTCTCGAAATCCGAAGTGCCACCTGACTATGACAAACACAACCCAGAGCAGAAACAGATTTACCAGTTTGTTCGGCCACTGTTCAGTGCTGCCCAGCTGATGGCAGAATGTGCCACTGTCACCCTGGTTTACCTCGAACGAATTCTGAGGTACGTGGAGATAGACATCTGCCTGGCCAACTGGAAGCGCATTGTCCTGGGTGCCATCCTGCTGGCCTCCAAGGTGTGGGACGACCAGGCGGTCTAGAAGGTGGACTACAGCCAGATCCTGAAGGACATCATGGTGGCGCACATGAACGAGCTCGAAAGGCAGTTTCTTGAATTGCTCCAGTTCAACATCAACGTTCCCTCCAGTGTTTACCCCAAGTATTATTTTGACCTCCGTTTGACAGCTGAGCTTCCCCTTGGAGCCCCTCAGCAGGGAGAGGGCTCACAAGCTGGAGGCCATCTCCCGGCTGTGCAAGGGCAAGTACAAAGACTTGAGAAGACCCACGCGGATGCGGTCAGCGAGCTGACAACCTGACTCTGACCCAGTGGTCCCCCGCCATCATCTCTTAACAG
>NW_022111378.1:1019900-1024044 GCF_000313985.2 Echinops telfairi | reverse complement strand
TAAATAAATCCACATCCTTGAAAATCTTCTAGAGCAGTTCTACTCTGCACACATAGGATCCCCATGAATCAGAATTGAGTCTATGACCACTAAAAACAATATGCAAGGGTCTTCAAAAGTTGGTGGGACTGCAGACTAGGCCGGAGTATGTGCACAGGTACAGATAAGAGCTCATGATAAACCCCAGAAACAGAAATGGGAGTAGTGATACCCGGAGGGTAGGGGGAAGGTGGGGGGCGGGGGAGGAAACCACAGGGGAAGGGAGACAGCAGTCGGTGTAAGATATGAAAATCATAATTTATACTTAATCAAGGGGTCAAAAGGGTGGGAGGGGAGGAGGGAGGGTAAAAAGAGGAGCTGGTACCAAGGGCTCAAAGAGAAAGTAAATGTTTAGAAAATGATGATGGCGACATATGGACAAATATGCTTGATACAATTAATGTATGGGTTGTTATAAGAGCTGTTAAGAGGCCCCAATAAAATGATCTTTTAAAATAAATAAATAAAGCTTGTGGGGAAAGCCCACTATTCTTAGCAGTTTTATTGGCATAAAATTCACATATCATACAAGTCAATAATTCCGCCGCCTCAAGAAGAGTTGTACAGGCAGCAATGGCACGGTGGTAGCACAACGCCTGCTGCTGTCATTGCCTGCTGCGTCACTTCATCCGCGGTGCCTGCTCAGCCTGGACAATCTCTCCACCTGGTGTTCTGTAGCAAACTGTCCATTTTATATCAAAATATGCAATTAAGTGTGCCGGTCTGATCCCACCATACTGAGGCAAAACACTAAGGGTGTGCAACAGAAACAAGGGGAGCAGAGCAAGGAAGTCCCAAGGGATTACCAAAAATAGACTTTGGGGCCAAGGCTGGCACCCCATCAGACTCAACCGAAAAACACTCCTAAAAGTCAACAGACCTTGAACTAATTGTGCACTTGATCAGAAAATCAAGAGAATGTGGCTGCTAGCTGGAGATCCAGAGCAAGCTGGAGATCTAGAGCAGAGCTCTTGTCTTGTCTTGGCTGTGGATACTGAGCAGAGTCCGTTTCAAGGACAGGCAGTAAAGTGGTCAATCTGACACCCCCCACCCTTGCATCCCCTTCAAACCTCAAACATCAGAATTACAACCCTGAGGGTGAGGGAAGATGAGGGGGAAGGAGCATAGGGGGAGCCGAGAGCATTGATGACTGTATAACCCCACTGAACAAGAGAATGGTGTGTGAATGGATATAGTGGTTGGTGCAAGATAAGGCAAACATAAATAGATAGATAGATGATAGATAGATAGATAGATAGATAGATAGATAGATAGATAGATAGATAGATAGATAAAGGTTCCTGGGAGTTGGGAGGGGGGAGGGGGGATAAAGGGGAGCTGATATCAAGGAGTTCAAGAAAAAAGAAAATGTTATGAAACATTGTGGTAGCAATTATATAATACTGCTTGATGTGATTGAACTATGGAATGTTATGATATCTGTATTAGCTCCCAATAAAACAATTTAAAAGAAAAGAGTTGTACAATCATCACCACAATCAATTTTAGAACATTGTCTTCATTCTTGTAGTCATTGTTATTAGAGTCCCATTTGTCCCTGACCTCCCCTGCCATACCGCCATGGGACCATTCATCCAGTTAGGTTTACCTATCCTGGATTTCATAGGCAGAAAAGCATTAAAAAATAATAACAAGAATAATGAAGTCAAACAGATAAAAACTTCAAAAAGCAGAAAATATTAAGGACTAGAACAAATTTTAAATAAATCAAAAGGGAGTTCAAAATGATGAGGGTTAAATTTTAACCTAACTGCATCTGTAACAATCCACTTTCCAATGCAGTCTACAATACAACAAAACTATTCACATCCCTAGTCTATGGTCAGAGCAATTCACAATAGCTTTAATACACCCGTACTTCCTCTTCACATTTTTAACTGAAGCAACTTTAAAATGGGTCAAAGGGAAATTAAATGATAAAATATTATTTTACACTGAACTACATCTGCCATAATTGACTTTTCAGTGCTCTTTGTCTGAAAACAAGGCTGTCCATATCCTTTGAATGTGGTCAGAGGGAAGGCATAGGAGACGATCTATGTGTGGACCCTACAAATGGATTCTGAGCTTCCACTGTCATCCATAGCCTTCTGCAAACCTAGAGTTAATCGTGTAAGCTCTGAAATAATTTCCTCCTTCATATTTGGACTTTTTATTTACAGTTCTTGGATCAAGCAGGCTTGTGTGCATCTTCCATGTGGACATAGTTGATGCCTCACTCAGGTGGCTACATGTTTGAAGACAAGCCTTTAAGGCCAAAGACACTATTCTTTCTGATACAGCACCCATATTTTCAGTGATTTCATCACATGAGCTAGCACTGAGCAGGGCCATGTCATAAGAACTAATTGTTCTTAGATTGGGGCTAGAATTGAGTGCAAGCTGTAAGTGCATTCATATATCTATAGTTTATATATGTCTATGGTTCACCTTTTTGAGTCATCATTATCACTTTAAGTTAGAGAACATTATCAATCATCCCCCTGCAACATAAGGTAATTCAATTGATAGCGTCATTAATTTTGCCAAGGGAATATAATTTAAAACACTGTTGAGAAAAGGAAATATGAGTACAGGCCAGCCATGATCTTTTTTTTTCTTCAAAATTATGTATTTAAAATTTGTTTGATCATTTCATTGAGGGCTCTTACAATTCTTATTACAATCCATACATCAATTGTATCAGGCATATTTGTACATATGTTGCCATCATTCTTTTCTAGACAATTGCTTTCTATTGAGCTGTTGGTATCAGCTCCTCTTTTTTCTCCCTCCATCCTCCCCTCATCTCCTTCGTGACCCCTTGATAGATTACAAATCATTATTATTTTCATATCTCACACCAACCGCTGTCTCCCTTCACCCATGGTTTCTGTTGTTCTTCAGCCATTATCTTTGATTTCCATTTTATACAAACTTTATTAAGCTCCCTCAGACCATTTGGAAATACAGTTTTAGTTTTGTTAATGAGAGTAATCACTGTTGGGTGACTTACTCCCTATCACTTATGAGTGATAGGGAGCAGCATGAACACCGGGACAAGCGAGCATAAACTTGGGAATACTGCCCAGGATCAAAAGCTGAAAGAGACGGGACTTCTCCTCCATATGGCAGGGAGGTGGGGTGGGGGAGCTAATAATGAAGAGTACAGGAATCAAGAAAATGTTCTAAAACTGATTGTGGTGATGATTGTACAACTCTTCTCAATGAGATTGTACTAGTGAAGTGTATGGTTTTATATGCCAATTCGATATGGGCAAGCAACATAAAACTCACAACATAAGCTCACAGAAAAGTAAATGCAAATAGCCCTTAAATATACGTAAAGATATTTGATCTCATTCATAATTTTTTTTAATTTGTCTAAATGACAAAAAAGAAAAATACTCTTCCCCCAGATCTTACAGAAAGAGAGCCTTCCCTTGGAGCTGATGCCCTGAATTTGGACTCTGGCTTTCTGAGCTGTGAGAAAATGCATCACTTCATGGTATCTTGTAAAGCCACCAGTTGTGTTATTTGTTACTAGAAAACTAAGACAATAACTGAAGAGCAAAATATGTGGTGTTGAAGAAAAATCGGATTCCAAGGATCTCTGATATCCACCAGGCAAGCAAACATAAAACAAGCAGAAAGAAGATACACCTCACATAGCACCCAGAAAACACATTCTGGGAGTTTCTACCTCGCGATGTTTTATTCATTCTCTGGGGCTTTCTGCTGCTTGGAAAATTTACAGGTCAATTATTTCTGTTCTCTTTGCATAGCCTATATTTGCCGCCTTGCTTTAATCATGGAAAGTTGGAGGCAAAAAGGGGTGGGGGGGAGGATCTGCAACTTTAGCAAAAAGCAGTTGTGAAAAATGTTACACCAAGATCAAATATTTATGCTGCAGCAAGCTAGCTAACTGATTGTGATATCAAAGAATAATAAATCATTCAGAAAAAAAGAGGGAGGGGAAAGGATCGATGTGAATAGAGTAATTTACCTTTCATGGGGAGCTGTGGAGATGCTGATTTTTGTGTGTGTTCATCTAACAATGATCATTTATGATTTTTCCTCTCATTTAAAAATGTACCCTCTTTCC
>NW_022111378.1:1017064-1018759 GCF_000313985.2 Echinops telfairi | reverse complement strand
ATATATATTATATGTTATATTACAAATTCAAGACACATACAAGAGTTCACAATAGCAAATGGGCACTACTTGGCAAAAGTGCATCAAAACACATTCTTATTATTGCTGTATAGTTGTGTTAAAAATGTTTTAGTTGATGTCAAGTCTACCAGTGGGTATCTACTTTGTCTGTTCTGTATTGGTTTTACTAAAAAAACACAATAATCAGATTAATAAGACCTCTTATGCTCGGCACTAGCAGGTCCGCCAAGTCCGAAAGAAAATGATGGCAGTCATGACCCGAGAGGTGCAGAAAAATGACTTGAAAGAAGTGGTCAATGAATGGATTCCAGAGGGCATTGGGAAAGACATCGAAAAGGCTTGCCCGTCTATTTCTCCTCTCCATGATGTGTTTGTCAGAAAAGTAAAGATGCTGAAAAAGCCCAAGTTTGAATTGGGAAGACTCATGGAGCTTCATGGGGAAGGTGGAAGTCCTGGAGAAACTACTAGAGATGAGAAAGGCACAAACGTGGAACGAGCTGGTGGCTATGAACCACCAACTCAAGGATCTGTTTAAAATTCAGACTTAATGTTGACAAATTGCAGGTCTTATTGTGAAAAAAAATTAAATATGTTTTCGTGTAACTGGAAGTGAGTCTTTAATGTTGTTCTGCATATTGAGGCATGCTACATCCTGAACAGGAAAACTGCCATGAGACTAAGTGACAAATGTCAACCAACCCTAACAGCCCCAACTTACATACAACTTCTATTTAAAGACACATTTAACCACAGAAGGGGTTCATAACACAGGGACTGCCTGCACCTTACAGCTCAACCATTTAGGGTGTAAAATGCAATGGTTTTTAATCTAGTCACCCAAACTCACTTATTGTCAAAGAGTTGATTCCAACTCCTAGTGAACCTGTAGGGCAGAGTAGAACTGCCCCTTTGAGTTTCTGAGTCTGGAAATCTTTTTCAAAGCAAAAAGCCTCATCTTTCTCCAGCAAAGCAGCTGGTGGTTTCAAACTGCTGATGTTGTGATTAGCAGCCCAACACTTAACTCACTATACCACCCACCAAAAGACTGGGTTTCTCTTGAGTAACTACAGTTCTGTTGTTTTTTAAATTGATCTTAGAAAGAAAGTTTTAGCAAAATCATATAGAAAAAAAAAATCTTTTAAACTCATGGTCTTTTAACCCAATCAGCTGCGACTCTTCTTCCATCCATGACTTCTTCATAAATTTTCATATTTGCTCCTCTTTGAAAGAATTCACTCCACCGATCAAAGCTCTCTGTGCTGAATGTTAGTCCGCAAGTAATTCTGTAAAGTTAAATCTCCTTTCCAGGAAAGCGTAGTTGGAGCTGTCTCTGAAAAATAAAGCTTCCGCTCCCTTGCTTTTCCTTCTGCAGCTCATTGCAGACTGATTTTTACGACTTCCCATTTGCTCAAGGCAAGTGATTTATTAAGAGTAGCACCAACATAAACTCATAGAGGAATAAACCTTTATGAAATATCAATGAACCAAGGTGCTCTTTTCACAGCTTGTGCCTGCCTACCTATGTGTGCGCTCATGTGTGTGTGCTCATATATATGTGCTCACGTGTGTGTACTGGGGGCTGCAGGAAGCTGTGCCCGGGTGGTGTACCCAAATTATCTGCAGGGTCTGCATGCATGTAGGTGTGGTATGTGATATGTGTGCTTATGATGTGTG
>NW_022111378.1:1005075-1006023 GCF_000313985.2 Echinops telfairi | reverse complement strand
AAAAAAAAATAGGACTGTTAAAAAAAGACTCACTACAAAAGTCAGTCATAAATTAGTGGGGGAATTTAAACAGATGCTCGTATTTTTAATATTGTTCTTTTTATTCCACCAGCACACATAAGGGGGAAAAGGTGAAAAGGGAGCCCATTTTATTACACTTTCAGATCTTGCTACTGATTCTAGTGGGATTAGAGTTAATAAACCTCTGAGATGGAAGATTGAGTTGTCGTTGCTGAAATCCCCTTTTTATTTCGTTACAGATAATATGTACTCACCAAAAGTAACTTTATTATTCTTCTGACATCTTTTATCTAATTCAGAAATGGGCAATTCCAACTGTGAAGTGTGTGAGCTGCATGCCAATTCTGTGCAGGAGCTGAGCAAACCCCTGGGCACCAGTTTGTGTGGAGAAGGGTCCACACTTAACCTCTTAGGGCTACATATATTCCTGTGGTTAAATTCACATCAACATGAGAGCCTGCTGCTTCCAACTTCTCAGTCACCACCTTGCCATGAAAGGAGCGGGAATAATTGAGCTGCTCTGGGTGCCATGTAATTTTCTTTAAACGGTGTGAATACCTGCAGGTCATGAACATTCTGAAGTTGCTGAGCTCGGCCTCCAAATAATCAGTCTCCATATGAGTATTAAACTAGCCCCGAGGAAAGGATTTTTTTAAGAGAACTTGAACCTATACTAGCACCCTCCAATAGCACTTTCTGCCACACAAGGGTATGCAAGAATCGGCACCATCCAATCCAACTTTCGCCTTGTGTATCTGCTGAGTGTTTGTCATGTGGCCCCTGCCACTAAGAAAATGGAATTTTGTATTTTATTTTAGTGACATTTAAACAACCAGTACATGTTGGTCAAGTTGTTTAACTTCTCTACCTGTAGTTTTATGTCCTACCATGTACCATTGAGCTGATTATGACTCACAGCAATCTCTC
>NW_022111378.1:1001910-1003123 GCF_000313985.2 Echinops telfairi | reverse complement strand
AGTAACCCACCCAAGGGAAGGGTATTGTTTATTTTTCCGGAAGAGAAGGGGAGAGAGACCAGGCTTCAACCTGATTCACCAAGACTTGAGTACAATGCATGTAACGGGGAACCAATAGAGAGGTCGGCGAGCTGGCCCCAACTCCAACTATGTGGACATCACCACCCTCAGAAGAATGCACTTCAGAGGACAGCACGGGGGCTACAGTTGGGGAGAGGGGTGCGTCGCATTACAGCACACAGGAGAAACAAAAAGGAAGGGATGGAGAGGGACGAGAGGACATCCTGGCCTACCAAACCCCAAGGACGATGTTCATGCTCAGAGCAGACAACGCAAGGGGAGGACCCTAGGGCCGGCCCCACCACGGGACACAGCATCCCTCACTGAACCATAGCGCTGCAGGGGACAGCACTGGATACATAGTGCATGGTCTGGCCCCATCATGCTGGCGTGAGGCACTGAAGGCATGCAGCAGAGCAGCAGGGGGAGCCGAGTGATGAAACCCATGGAGAATACCAAAATTAGACTTTAGAGTCAGTATAGCACCTTATCAGACTCAACTGGAAAACATTCATAAAAGCCAACAAACAGACCTTGAGCTATTTATAGGCTTTTCCATTTTTGTGTCATTGGTTTTTGTTGCTGTTTTGTTTTCTTTTGTTGCTTTGTTTTGCTGTGTCGTGTTTTTTGTGCATATTATCTCTGAATGTCTACCTAGATAAGATAGGTGGTATAAACAATCTGGAAGAGAAAACAACGGAACCGACGATTCCATGGGAATATGAGAGAGAGAGCAGCAGGGGAAAGTAAGTGGGTGTTAACAAACCCCGGGACAAAAGAACAACAAGTGATCTAAAATTGATGGTGAGGAAGGTGTAGGTAGGACTTGATCCAGGAAAATGTAACTGAGAGGAATTACTGAAACCCAAATGAAAGCTGAACATAATAGTGGGACTATAGGAAAGAACTAGGAGGCAAAGGGCATTTATAGAGGTCTAAATTCAGGCACATACATATGTAAATATATTTATATTCAACAATGGGGACATAGATCTACATACATATATTTCTAGATTTAATATTAAGGTAGCAGATGGGCATTGGGCCTCTACACAAGTACTCCCTCAATGAAAGAACACTTTGTTCTATTAACCTGGCATTCCATGATGCTCACCTTCCCTACAAGATCACTGAAGATAAAGCAGGTGCATAA
>NW_022111378.1:998237-1000341 GCF_000313985.2 Echinops telfairi | reverse complement strand
TTTATGGCAACAAACTAGGTAACTTAGAAAAATAGATAAAGTCTTAGAAGCAAACAGCCTACCCAAATTGACTCAAGAGGAAATAGAACGTCTCAATAAGCCCATAACAAGTGAAGAGATCAAATCAGTAATTAAAAACCTCTCCAAAAAAAGTCCTAGACCAGATTGCCTCATGGAGGATTTCTACCAAACATTTAGAGAAGAATTGTTTAAGCACTTCCAAAATATAAAACAAGAATGAATACTGCTTAATTCATTTTCATGAAGCAAACACAACCTCAGTACCCAAAACAGACAAAGACACCACACAAAAAGTAAACTACAAATCAATACCTCTATGAATATAGATGCAAAAAAAATCATCAAAAAAAACCAATCTATCGGGAGAGATCTGACAATCTGCTCTGTAAAGAATCCATCCTAGAAAACCTTGTGGGCCAATTCACTGTCACATGGGGTGTAACAGTATAAATCTAATCAATGGCATTTAACAAGCTCAATCCACAGCAGAAACTGGATGCTCTAAGGGGCTGAAATACAGAAAGGGATTATTTCTGTGACTTGGGAAGATTTCCAGTCCTGAGACAAGTCAGTCCAAATTGCTTCTCTAGAACCCCCACCTCACCCAGGCTGTGCCCTGGAGCTGTTCTCAGCTGTTGGAAATACTTTCCACCTCCTCCAACTCCAACTTCATTTATGCATGGCCAAGGCTGGCACCAACCCCCTCACCTCCACCCTTATTTTGACTATTATTATAACACAAGCTGTTTGGGTGGCTATGTTTTTAAAGTTTCACTTTTCTGCTCATTAAAACCTATTTTTAAATTGATGGATGTGGTTTTTAAAAACCACATGTAATGTAAAGTAGCTGTGGAATGAATGATTCTTCCGCAATTCAGAGAAAAGAGAACAGTTTGGCCGTAAGAAGGTGCCATCTATCTGAATTTAGATTTGAAAGAGAAAATTCTTAGTATCTCATTATACCAGCTCTCAAACCTGTACCAGGAAGCACTGTCATTTGAGACAATGAATATCATCAATGCCATAAATTCTGTATAATTGTATCTCATTGAGAAAAGGAAAAAGTAGCTCCACGGTTCTCTTCAGCACTCTTGTGCTTCTTTTCAGGAATAAAACAATGGTGGGGCGCAGACAATCTGGACTTTCAGACTAGAAATGAAAAATAAGATAGGCACACATTCAGTCATCAGAAACTTAGTAACATGTTACTTAAACCCAGCCAGGCTAAGGTAAAAAGAAACTAGTTGTCAGCCTTAAGTTATTCTATGGCACTAGGCTAGCCTTTACTGAACACCTACTATGTGTAGAATGCTATGGCAGTTGCCTCCGATTCTGAAGGCATCCCCTCAAACAGGGAGTTTTTTAAACAGAGGGTAACTGACTTAGCTTAAAATGACCAAGCCAGGAGTTGAGCCCATGTTCCTTGGGTTTCTTTGGGGACCCTTTCCATTTCAAAGGATTGGAAACAATTTCAATCAAAAATATAATTGATTGGCTCCTCAAGCTACTTAAGAAACAGGAATAAAAATTATTTTAATTTTTAAAAAAAATAAAATTAAAAATTAAGTAAATTTTAAAAAAACAGGAATAAATGCTTTAGGCACAGCTGCATCTAGAAATTCAAACCTTGTGTCCAGAACTACCTCCTCTTCTCAGCTGTCTTTGTGAGGACTTCATTGCCTCAAGGTGGTCCCTGGAAACACCACGTCTAAATCCTCACAGCCAGACACTTCCGAGGTTTTGTTGGTCATTTCTTGTCATTTCTCTCTTTCTGGTAGTTTCTAGGAAAATCCCCAGGACTGAATCTTCACTGGTAAGCTCGTAGCTCATGGTCATCCCTGAGGCATTAGCTGTTGGAGATGTGTGTTCTGATTGGCCAGACCTGGGTCATGTCCCTACCCCTAAAAACTGGAAAGCTGGAGTTAGAACCTCATAGACTTCATGAATGGTAGAAGGATGAAAATCAAAGGCTGTTACCAGAAGACAGGGACTGGAGGGCAAAATACCTATAGAGAGTTGTACCCTTCCCCTTACGGAAGGGTCGCAGGGAGGAGACAAGCCCGTCAGGGTGCAGTGTAGCAAC
>NW_022111378.1:979587-997079 GCF_000313985.2 Echinops telfairi | reverse complement strand
GTGCCCAGCTCAGAGGCCCCCATGTACAGCAGAAACCTACTGTCTGGTTCTTCAGCATCCCCATAATCAGTTGCACATCAGACCATTGTGGTCCAGAGCGTTTTCCTTGGCTGATTTTCTGAAGGACATCTTCAAAACTCTCTTCTCCATCTCTCTTGGTCCCAACACTCGCCTGAAATCCGTTCTCCTCCTAGCAGTGCGCACACTTTCACCGACAGACAGATGATGGTGACTGTGCATGAGCTACACTGGTCAGAAATGAACCTTGGTCTCCCCCATGAAGGGGAGAATTCTACCACTGATGTACCCCTAACATGTCTGTGCCAAGGCCCTTGAAATCGCAAACTGTGCAAATGCCCAGGTGCCACTACCTCAGAGCCACATGTGGAACATCAAGGTCAGAGATGGTTTCTAACCTTGTCCCAAAGGTGACATAGGAGAGCATACCGAGGAAGGTGCAGTTGGGAGCTGGCCAGAGGAGCCCGTTTTAATTCTGCAGCTCTTGAAAGTAAACCTTCAGATGTAAGATGGGGTCCTCATTTCCACACCCCAACATTGCCTAGCCAATTCCTAAGGCTGTGGTTCTCAAGCTGTTAACTTCCAGCATCCTGCTTCAGAATCCCCTGGGTCGAGGTCTAATTCAGTAGCACCTGGGATTGGTTAGCCATTATGCTAGAAGTGATTCTCATTTGAGAACCAGTGAATGACCCAAGCGCCGAAGGGACATGATTAGGGTGGGAAGGGTATGCTGTGCAGTTCTCTCAGCTCCAGGTGTCTCAAACACAGGGGCAGCTGATCTGACAGTGATGGTGGGGAGGAAAGGGAAGGAGCATTTGCTAAGCAGATCAGATCCATCCACATTGTGCCAGGCTCTTTATCAGCATAATTGCTGGAGTCCCCATAAATCCACGAGATGTGTAAAATTAAGCCCCATTTTACATTGTGGGAATTAGCCTCAGACAGATTTCCTAACTCCAGCTGAGCAGAGTCCAGATTCAAAGCGACGTCGTTCACTTCAGATACTGCCCATTTTCTGCCTCAACAGACAATGTGCGATGAAGGCAGAGCAGAAACTAGCAGGAGGCATTAGGATCTAGGACTCCACTGGGCTCAGAAGTCTCTCTATCACCCAGCATAAAGCTGACAATGAGAGGTGGGCCAGAAGGAGTGCCAAAGGAAGTACCAAAGCCCTGGGAGACTCCTGAGGCTGCCTCCCTGCTGTGAAACTGAGAGGTGGTGGCCATCTGCACACGCTTCACCCAATTTAATATCAAGCTGCAAGCAACTTCATAAGATGAAAATTAGACTGCCCACTGAAAAACAGAGAAAGGCCTGGTGCTCTTCCAGAAGAGGTCGACATGTCCCCTTTTTCTTACTTATCCCTGGTTCTGAAATAGGGAACCAAGTGCGCCACTTGTAGCATGTCCCTGCAGCTTCATGTTCCTCTGGAAAATGAGGATACCAGTCATGGCGGCATTATGACTCCTAAGTGAATAATAGATACAAAAGTACTCTGACCTGGAAGCAAGACCTGATCGGAAAACACAATGCCTCTGTTGTTGTTACTCTTACTCATGTTTCCATTAGCAACATATGCCAAGACTTTAATTCAAGATCCCAAAGGACCATGGAATTGCACTTTTGCACACTGTGTTTAAAACATGCCAACACTTTGCTTCCGTTTTGTTTTTTCCTGTACTACTGGCTTGCAAAAACTGGTGTGTTTTTTTTAAAGCACCCTGAAAAAAGTGGAGCAACAGTGGTCTCTAGTGGAAGTGAACAGTATGCACAACAATTCGTGTCACCCACACTAAACAGGATAGATGCCCATTGGTGGGAAACGGTCTATTTTCAGAACAGATGAACCTACATCCCTAATAGCTCTGGCCATATTTAGCATCCTTTCCTTTGGACCACTTCTCTTGACTGCAGTCTTCCTACCTGGAACTTCTAAAATCATTCAGAGGGGTCTGTGCAGGTGTTCAGAGGGTACTCTTTAAAACAGAGGATTCTGAGGAGTTGATGTTCCTTACTCCATGGTGCACGTTCACTACGGTTTCTTCATGTGAACAGAAGCCCCATGATTTCAAGCCCTGAGGCTGGCCCAAGTGAGCCAGAGTTGAACTGCACTCCACACGGTTTCCGATGGCTACTTTTTCTCAAGTAGGTGCCAGGCCTCTTTTCTGCTGCTTTTCTGGGTGTTTTAGAATCTCCAACCTTTCCATCAACAGCAGAGCTGGTTACTTGCACCACCCACAGCCTCTAAAATTGGAGCCACAAGATTTTAGGACTTCCCACCTGGATGCTCTTTCAAAATCAGGTCGCCAATTCTGTTGGCAATCTCTGATCTAAGTTTGAGTCCTAGTGAGGCAAAGAAAGAACAAGATATAACAGAATTAAAGGAATTACATCCACTCCCCAACAAGGCAAACCCACTGTCATTGAGTAAATTCCAACTCATAACAACCCTACATTGGGTTTTCAAGGGGCAGTGAAAAAAAGAAAGTTCCTCAGTGAGATGGATGGACACTGGCCGCAACAAGGGGCTCAAATATGAGAACAATTGTGGGGGTGACGCAGGACTGGCAGCATTTTTGTTCTGTTGCACACAAAGTTCCTGTGAGTCAGAACTGATTTGACAGCACCTCACAATAGCAACAGCAAGGCTGTCAGTCTTTATGGAAACAGACCATACTAGACACCAAACTCACAGCCATCCAGTCAAT
Source organism: Echinops telfairi (assembly GCF_000313985.2). NCBI lineage: Eukaryota > Metazoa > Chordata > Mammalia > Afrosoricida > Tenrecidae > Echinops > Echinops telfairi. The sequence continues at coordinate 994,353 of NW_022111378.1, read as the reverse complement.
TCTGACTCATAGCAACCCTACAGGACAAAGTAGGGTGGATTTCCGAGACCGCAGTTCTTTTCTCGAATAGAAAGCTTCATCTGCCTCCCCAAGAGCAGCTGGTGGCTTTGAACTGCTCACCTCTCAGTTAGCAGTCCAGGGCTTATCTGGCAGCAACACCAGCGCTCCATGAAAGGATGCAAAATACTTGGTACATTTCTCCATCAGATGATGCACATCATGCAACTCTTTCCTCTTCCGATGAACATCTTACCATTTTTCACACTGTCCCAGAATAAAATGAACTATGACTTGCATTTCAAAATTTGTGAAACTGATTTCACATACAATATTAAAATCTATTTATTGTAAAATTCAACACACATACTAAAGCAGATCTGAAGTGTGTTCCATGCTTGAGAAATAAAAAGTGTGTCCAGGCTCCAGAGAAACATTGCTAGTATGGTGCTTAAAAGTCCATACGTCCTCCTCAACCAAAGCCACTCTGAGAAGCCTTTTATGATCACAATTTCCTTCTTAGCACTTATGGGTTTCCATGTGCGCCCCCACTGCCATGAAAGGTTTTCAAGGCTGGAGACCTCCTGGCACTGTGTGTTAGGCATTGGGATGCTAACCACAGGTCAGAGGTTGACACCCACCAGCTGCTCTGCAGGAGAAAAATGAGGCTGTCTGCTCCCATAAATCTTTCTATGATGATTGACAAGAAAGAAAGAGAGCGGGGTGGGGGGTGGGGGGAGGAAGGAAGGAAGGAAGGAAGGAAGGAAGGAAGGAAGGAAGGAAGGAAATCTTCCTGGTAAACTCTGTTTCCAGCCAAGATCCACCTGACATCAGAGATGACAGCCTTTGTTCTAGCTCCTCTTCTAAATCAGCTTGAATTTCTGGCAGCTCCCTGTTGATGTACTGCTGCAACTGTTTTTGAATTATCTTTAGCAAAATGTTACTTGCATGTGATATTAATTCTATTGCTTGATCATTTCTTTATTCCCTAGGGTCACCTTTCTCTGGAATTATCACAAATAGGGACCTCATCCAATAAGTTGGCCGGGTAGCTCTCTCTTAAAGTTCTTGGCATTGATAAGTGATCACCTCCATTTGTTTTAATATGTCAACTAGTATTCTGTCCCTTTGTGGAGCCTTGTGTTTCTCCACTGCCTTCAGTGCAGCTTGGCCCTCTTCCTTCAGTATCATCAGTTCTTGAACATATGCTATCTCCTGAAATAGTTGAACATCAACTAATTCTTTTTGGTACATTGATACTGTGTATTTTTCCATTTCTTTTGATGCTTCCTACAACATTCAATAGTTTTCCCATCAAGTCCTTCAAAGGCCTGAAGTTTACTTCAGTTTTTTCAGCTTGAGAAATGCCGAGTATGCTTCCCCAATTTGTTTGCATATTTCATTGTAACCCTTTACTTTGTCTTTCAAGCTGCCCCTTGAATTTTTATTCAGCTTTGTGACGTCAGTTCTTCAGCTTTAGAGAGAAGCAGCAATTTGGCACTTTCCACTAGGAAATGAAGCCATTTGCAAGTGTAGAGATACTAATATGCATAAAAAACCAGGCCATAGCAAGATAGGCGATCAGTGAGAGCACAGCGATGGCAACAAAAAATGAAAGCAATTACCCATAGCAGAATAAGTTAATTAAATGAAAAAAAATTAAGCAGAAAGAAAAACCTGTAAATAGATCAAGGTCTGATTTTTGATCTCTAGGCGTGTCCTTCAGTCAAGACCGATGGGGTACCATGCTCTGGCCCCGAAGTCTGTCATTTGTACTCCCTCGGGGGCTCTCTGCTCTGCTCCCATGGCTGCTTTGCCGCACACTTTTTGTGGTTTGCCTCGGTGTCTCAGGGTCAGTCTGGGCCAGTCCCAACACTGAGTCTCCAGCATTGTCCCCCTTAGAGCCCGGGGCCATCAAGGGATGGTGTGTCTCGTGGTGGGATCAGCCATATTGTCCACTCTGTCCACAGGCTGTTCAGAGCGGGGATGTCGTCCTCCAGGCCTGGTGGGTCAGAATGTGCTCCACTCTCTCTTCCTCCCCCTAAATGCTCCCATTTGCTCTGATCAGACATGCCCCTCTCCCCTAACTGCAGCTTCATTGCCATCCTCTTAAGTAGCTTCTTCTGGGGGGAGGGGCTGTTGTCCACATAGCTGACATGGGGGCCGAGCCCTCAGGCCCCTCCACTGGCTCCCCACTCCTTGCCAACAAACTGCATTCGTCTGGCACTGGCTTTAAATCTGGTCCCTATTTCCCTGTGGAGACACAAACAATATCCTTCCCCTTCCCTTGGGTGGTCAGTGCCCTATTGCCCCACCACACATCCCTTTTTTTTTTTTTTCAAGGAACCAACTTTTAACAGCATTAATTTTTCCCATAGTTTTCTTATTTTCCTTCTCCTGAATCTCAGGCCTATTTTTATTATTTCTTTTCTTTTGCTATTATTATCCTGCTGACTCTGCTCTATTTGTAAATGTTGTGCCAGCATATCAATCAAGAGTCTCTCTTCGTTTTCCAGGTGTGCATGTATTGCTATGAAACTTCCTCTGATAACTGCCTTTGCTGTGTCCCATAAGTTTTGGTACATCATGTATTCATTCTCGTTGGTTTCTAGAAATTTCCTAATTTGATCTCTGATCTGTGCCAGTACGCACTCCTTTTGTAATAAAGTTATTTATACTCCGATTATTTGCTCGTTTTCTGTGTCTTCCTTTTGTTGATTTCCAGCCTTATGGCACAGTGGTCAGAGAGAGAGAGGTCTGATTGATATCAATGTGCTTAAATTTATGTAGATTCACCTTATGCCCCAGGATGTGGTCTATCTTCGAATATGTGCCATGTGGGATTGAAAATAATGATTTTTTTTTTTTATGTTTGGATGGAAAGCTCTGTAAATATCTCTCAGGTCAAATTGTCTAATTGTGTTTAAACCTCTAGCATCCTTGTTGTTTCTTTCCCTGTGATCTATCTTTCTCAGAGAGCAGTGTATTGAAGGCACCTACTGTAATTGTTGAGGCTATGATTTCTTTTTTCATCTTTTGGAATGTTTGGATGTATCAGCAGATCTCTCATTTGGGGAATATATGTTTAAAATGCTTAATGGTTCTTTGTCTACAGTTCCCTTGAGCATAATATACTGTCCCTTCTTATCTCTTTTTAAGGTATGCATACTGAGGTCAGTTTTATCCGAGATTAGGATTGCAACCCCTGGTTGTTGTTTTTTATTGCTTTTTTTTTTGGTATGTTTTTCTCCAGCCTTTGATTCTCAGCCTATCTTTGTCTGTAGTCTTCAGATGTGTCTCCTGTAGGCAACAGATCAATAGGTTGTGTTTTATAAGCCAGTATGCTAGTCTGTCTTTATTGCCTGGGTCCAGTCCATTGATATTCAGGGTTATTACATCCATCTGTGGACTTTGTGAAGTCATCTTATACCTTTTGTGTTGGGTGTTTTCCTACCTCCCTTTCTTTTCAGTGTGTTGTGCATGTGCATGTGTGTGGTTCTTTCTTGACTTCTTTCCACCCTTAAGCCAATGCTATATTGGGGGTTGTTTTCTCTTTCTTGCCCCTTGCGTGCAGTTTTTCTATGTGTTGGTTTCTATGTGATGAGTGCTGTTTTCCCCATACTGGGTCAGCAAGGATCTTTTGTACGGCTGGGTTTCTTGTAACATATTCTGAGTTTCCTAGTCTGGGAAGACTCTTACTTCTCCATCTATCTTGATTGATAATTTGGCTGGATATTCTTGGGTTTGCGTTATTTTCCTTCAATTTTTGGAATATGTTACTCTACTCTTTCCTCTTCTGCTGATAGGTCTGAGCATATTCTTATTTGGCAAACTTTGTATGTGATTGTTTTTCCCTAGCTGCTCTCATGATTTTCTCCTTTCCTCAAAGTTGTATAGTTTAACTATTGGGTGCTTTGGTGACTTCTTCTTGGGATTCAGCCTACCTGGTGTTCTTTCAACCTCCTGAATGGCTGCCTGGTTTTTATTCATTAAGTTGGGGATGTTTTCCTCCAAGAATTTTCTCAGTATTTTTGCAGATGACTTCTTTGTTTTGTCTTCCTCCGGTCATCCAATTATTCTGAAGTTGTTCCTCTTTGTAGCATCAGACATAGCTCCTAGGTTTTCTTCAGCTTTTCTGATAATTTTATTAGATTTTTGTTTACGTTTGTTAGTATGCTTGACCGTCCTCTAGGTTACTGGTGCCTCCTCCAGTCAGTTGACGAAGTCTCGAAGTCTGTGAATCTACTCTTGGTTTTTGTTATCTTGTCCCTAAGCTCTTGTATTTACCTTTGGTGTATGGTCTTTATCTCCTCTATCATTTCATTCATTTTTTGTAGTTTTTTTCATATCCCGTATGACTCCAAGCAGCATTCTGAAATTTTCTTTCTGTGGCATATCAATGTCTGCTTCTTCTATCCACGTCATTAGATTTAGGACATCTTCTGACATCACCTTTTGTTTTTCTTGTTTTTTTCATTGATGTCGTTGGGGCTGGTTTCTGTTTGCATTGCAGTTTCAGAGGAGCCAGGTGCCATTTTCCAGAGAGTCGAAGAGCACTGGGCTCTCTCTGGGAGACTCGTAGGAATGCTTCTTCGAACTGCCTGCATATAATTGCACTATGAAATTGGCCTACTGCTTTATCCTCCTGTGGCTTCACTCTTTCCCCAGTCAACCAGTATTTTGTTATTTGGAGGGCACGTTCAATTGTCCTCTCAGGGGACGCTGGTTGGGTGTTTGTGGACCTGTGAGGATGGTATTGTACTGGGTGATCTCACAAGAAGCCATGATGTTGTGGCCCACAGCAGTTTGGGGTGCCACAGAGGGTTTGTGGGGGTGCCTGCTGCAATGGGAATGCCACAGAAGGCAGGAAGGTGGGAAGGATTTCCCCAGTCACGTGTTAAGAGCAGCAGGGGGTGGGCAGGATTTCCCCCAGAAGGTGGGCAGGATATCCATTGAAGGTGGGTGGGTTTTCCCCAGACTTGAGTTATGCTGCATAGGGTGGACCTCTCCCAGCGGAGTGGAGGTCAGGCATAAATGCCCTAGGCTCAGGGGAGTGGAGGTCCACAGTGGCGTGTGAGAGTATAGGGAAGAGGGAAAAAATAGCCCGCTAAGACTGTGGAGGGAAAGACAGGGAAACAAAAATAATAATATAGCTGAACCCAATCCCTGACAGTGAGAATAAGGGAGTTTAAACCATGCCCTGAGGCAGCTGAGATTGTGATGGGAGAGAAGAGAAACAAAAAGTAATATAGCTAAATACTGATCCCTGACCGTGGAGCTGGAGGGGTTTAAACCCTGCCATGAAGCAGCGGCAAGCTGTGGTTGTGTTGTAATAAAGCACTTGGGCCAGCTGCAAATGATCCTGGCTCTAGCTAAGACAGTGGCAGGGCTAAGGTTAGATGCTAGGCGACCTCCACTGTGGTAACCCAAAAGCCCCCAGCTCCAGAAAACCTAGTGTATCTGTGCCTACTTATCTTTATGATGCTCCTCCTGTAACCCGGCAGTGTGGAATTTCCCTCTTAGTATCTCTCCTCCACTGATTTCTGCGGAGTCCCTCTGGTATGTGTTACTCAGTTGCCATCTTGCCAGAAGTCTGATACTTATTGTGTATGTATTATTATATGTAAAATTGCTGAATTTTACAACTGCCAAGAACCTTAGTGATCATGACTGCTACTTCTCAGTCTGTCTTCCAAACCATGAATGTAACATGGAATATTTTTTCATCTATTTAAATCTTATTTCATCTCAACCAGCAGTGTTTCATAATTTTCATTGTATTCTTTTCGACCCTTGGGAAGAGGCCACTGGGGACTCAGACCAAGGGTTGAGCAACATCTCACTGGGCATGGTCAGGGTAGTCCCTACAGCAGTGACTCTCTACTCCCCATTCTGGGATGAGAGCCAAACCACTCACTCTAGGACCTAAAAATGAGCTTTAGGCCATTGGTTCAAACCTTGGTCTGAGCATCTGTCACAGCTTACCTCTGTTTCAATTTCTCATCAGTAGAAATGGAATAAGAGAATCTGCCTCTCGGGCTGGAATATGATAGAAGCCTTCAAACCACACACAAATGAGGTGCAGGGTGAAGATATTCCACATGCCTGTGATGGGAGGACTGTGCCAGGATGCAGTTACTTACACTAGCCCGGGTGATAGTAGGGCAGGGGCATCACACCCAACCACCCTGAACCTCCCATTCTGTGTTTCTGAGACAGGGAATAGCAAACACCCCCATTTAAACTTTAAGAGGTTGCATGTAAGGAAAGTGAGGGCAGTGAGGGTTTGCCTCAGTGATAGAATTCTACCTTGCATGCAAGAGGCCCAGGTTCAATTCCCAGCCAATGCAATTCATGCACAGCCATGCACATGTGCCAAAGGACACTTGTGTTGCTATGATGCTAAACAAATTTCAGCAGAGCTCCAGACTACAATAGAAAGTCTAGCAATCTACTTTCATAAATCAGCCAATGCAAACCCAATGCATGACAAAGAACCAGAGTTTTGTTTCCATTGTCTATCCAGTCACCATGAGTCAGGGGCCAACTCCTTGGCAACTAACATATCAAAGAATGAAAAGCAGCTGGCACCTAACCTAGTGTCAAAATGCGGCTAGTACTTCACTTCGCCCTCACAAGAACTCTGGAGACAAGGTGGGATGATGCCTAGATGACATGAAAGGATGTGCAGGTGAGAGCCTTGACCCGAGTCACACATCCAGGAAGGACAAAGTCAGGGCCCAACCCAGACCTCCCTGTGGCCTGTCTTATCCCTACTGCAGGCTCCCTGTTGAAAAACCCTAGAACCCATTCTAGGTATCAAATCCTACTTGACTATTTTAAGAAACACACACAAAGCCTAGTATGTATCTGGTGCAGCTTGGTTGAAAGGAAATCTTCATTATTCTAAGATTCTCTACCAGTGAACTGGCCTACTCCCTAAAATTTATTTGTAGCCCCAAAATAAATAATCAAGGTGCTTCACAGTCATGTACAGACAAGCAGAGGTGAAAAATCTGAATCAGCCAACGTGTACATTCCTATCTAAGGTTGACCAAGGAAATGCTTTCTTAGCCCAGCTCTCAAACTGCAGAGTCCTTCCTGCAGCCATGTGATATTGATGAGTCACTGTATGGCAATCCCATACACAAAGGGATCAAGTTTATGACCCAAGGGATTTCCATTGGCTGGTTTTTAGAGGTAGGTCACTAGGCTGTCTTAGTCTGGAAGTGCCGCCAGTGAAACCTTTTCAATGACATGGCAACTTGGCCGCCTCCGCTGGAACATGGGAGGTGCTTGGTGCCAGGAATCAAAACAGGCTCCCACAAGAAAGGCAGGAACTCCACCCCTGCCCCACCCCTGCCCCAGTACATCAGATCGTATATTAGTTATCCTTTACCCCTCAGAAAAGCCAAACACCAGATGTGACAGGAGCAGAAGGAGGTCCCCTCACACTTGGGTGGCCGCAGGGGTGGAGGACAGGCGCCTGTGAGCCTCTCTATCGCTGTGCACCTCACAGCCACTACAGGGGGTCATTACTCATGTTCACTCACGAGGGATGTGGAGAACTGCCTTGCCCAAGACAACACTGAAAAATGGTTCCAGACAGACGAATGCTAACAGGAGTTGGTGACGAGTCAGTGCTTGGGAAAAGGATGGGGAACAGGGACAAAACAAGAACACAGGACAGGCTTCAGTCACATGTGAGGGACAGGTAAATAATTCCACAGGAAGATAGTGTATGAAGTTGTAAAAAATGAATAAAAATAAAGTTCTTACCAATCATGTTCTGCATTTTCCTTTAGATAATTCCTGTCCGGTCCCTTCCCTGCCCTCCGCCCCCAGCTTATTTTTCCTGCATTTCATGGGAATATACAGGTATTTAAAGAAGAAAATAAGGGACAACTTGGAAAAAAGAATCTTTTAATACAAATTACTCATAAAAACCCTAATAAATTTCAAAGAGCAAGGTAGTCCTCCTTAATACATTTATAAAAGAACATTTGGTCCTTTTACCCAAAAAAAGGCTCCCCTTTAATTTAAATACATTTCTTATTTACAGATTAAACATAAAATATCATCTGTAGCTGCAAAGCATATTGCACATCACTGAAACATCACATCCCAGAGTGTCCAGTTCTAGTCTGTCTTCATAAAACAGACTTACCTTTCTTGTACATAATAAATAGGTCAGCTTGTAGTTTAGTGTTTCAAACCAAACCAACATAGCCTTTTTAAAAAGCTACTCCCCCCACAGTCCTCCGAGAGAGGGCAGGGGTGACAAGCCAGAAGTTAGTTCCACAGGTACTTCACACCTTCACTAGACTCACAGCCACATTTAAAGGGGAGCGACACCCTGAGTCTGCAAGATCTGGGGACATACAGCCAGCCATCACTCACCTCCCCCACTTAATGTTTCCCAGGGGTTCCACCCTGCAGGGAAGAGGCACGTTGTGGAAACTGGATGTCTGAGACTGGAAAAGGAAACAGCAAGATTCTTTTTGTTGTGAAGTCTCTGCTTCACCCTGAGGCTATGGCACCATCCAGCTCTACCTTCAAACCATCATGAAATCTGAAAAATATCCTGAGACTTCCAGAGCCCTCCAACAAGAGAACAGAAACATCTGATGTCAAGCCTATTGACTCAATGTAGAAGCACTCCTTCCATAAGCAAGCCCACAGCTTCATGAATACCAAAACCCCCAGGACCACTCAAACCCCAATGATACACGACTCTCAGCAACCAGAGTTCCCATGAGTTTCCCAAAGAGCTGGAGGAGAGCCACACAGAGCCTCCGGCATGAACTAAGGACCTGCTGCAGTGAGCATCAATGAAGACTACATCTCTGCTCCGCAGAGTCCAATCCAAAACCGGAACCACAAAGATCATGGAAAAGGCCTAGGAACCAGAGCACCTCTCACACAAGTCATTGACAGAGTTTCTGTGCGATTAAGACAGCAGGAAGCGCTCCCCGAGTCATAAGGAATGCGGAAACGCACCCGCTATGTTAGAGCCATGCCCGCTGTGTTCAACACTCATTGAGTCAGCTCCAGGAGCCGAAGCATTGATGATAAGGTAGACTAGGTCCAGGCAGATCTCTCATGCATCCATTTCAGGTCTGCTCAAGGAATCCCTCTAACAGGCAGGCACCTGCAAACACTAGGGCTACTCAACCTGATGACATCAACGATTGTTCCTCCTGAGAGAAGATTCTGCCCATCAAGATGATGCAAAGAAGTTGAGCAAAAAGTGGAGGAGCGGTGCAACTGAACAATCCATGTTATCATACTAGGCAGGGAACAATGTAAAGAATTTCAATTTGCAATCATTTGGTAAACTGAGCCCAAGAGAACAGCTAAGATGGATCTTGTTCTTGGAGGCGGGGGAAGTGGGTAGAAGGCCTTCGTCCAGAGTGCTTGGCTGCACCTGCCAAGCCTGGTAACTATACTCTCCCCTCTGACATGCACCTGTGAAGACATTACCACTACCCTGGTGGATGTTGTTAAATACATAGAAAACTATTCAAGTGACGTGTGCACATTCCCTGATCCAGGACAATGCCCAGGGCATCCTCAGCACCTGGGGGTTCTGGTGTGCAAAGCAAGTTTTGGCCACGAACTGTAGCAAACTGGTTTTCCAGAAGCAGTTTCCCATAAAGGCCACCACAGCAAACCAGAGCACTAGCAATCACTATCTTTGACACCTGCACTCCCACTGCATCAAGTGGCCAAGTGTGTGTTGTAAAGACTTAGATCTTGGCATTACAAGAATTAAGACTGGAAGCCAAATTAGGAGGAAGTTTTCTACAGCAGGTTTGCAAAACCACTTTCACTGTGTTGACAAAGTGGATACTACACATGGAAATACAAAGATGGGTCAAGTTCACAGCTATTCCAGAAAATGAGGTCCATTCATGTTTTGGGCAACCGACCAAGCATGTGATGTCCCTGAAAGGCCCCGCCTCAGCCTTCCCCTCCCATACTTCAGAACACACGAAAGAAAAAGCCTTGCATGTGATATCACAGTTGTTGGCATTCCGGCTAAAAACAACAATAAAAACAGGTACACTTTGAGCATGGCTACTTTTCAGGACTGGTCTGAGACAGTGTCTCACCCCATGAACCACGGACTAGGCAACATCCAACGTTGGAGTGGGAACTGAGGAGCTGGACATGCCCCTCATTCACATGTTCTGGACAGGGGTGGCTTCAGGAAGACAAGAGCGTTTGGAGTTAATACAAGCGAAGCCTGAGCCCACAGGAGAAGGGGCCCTGGAGCCCTAACTGATCACAGCTGCTGCAGAAGCTGCAAGCCAGGTCAGCCAAAAGGCCTCGGAGAGACAATGGACACACTCCCTCCTGGACACACCACCAATCGCCCTGTTTTACTTAGGTCAGAGAAAAAGATACCATGGACATTCTGGTTTGACATGAAAACCATTTAAAATATATATATACAGCAGAAAATGTCTATTCAGTAGATAAGATTCTGTTGAGAAACAGAAGTTCACTTTTGAAATGAACAGAAAATGGGAAAGCAAAAGCATTTTATTTTTTTACTTTAAAATAATTTGCATAGTAAAGTTAAGGGGTAAAACGTTATTGAAAACCCCCTTGCTAAAAATCTCAAAAGAACTGAATTATACATCTACTTTTAAAAAGAGTAACCCTTAAATTTCCAGGGAGGAATACAAATGTCTCCCTTCTGACTGAAAACGCAAGGGCTAAAGACAGCGCTTATTACTCGCTCTCTGACTGACACGCACCCTGTGCAGTGGGCAGAGAGGGGCAGGTGAAACACACGGCATGTGCAGCTGGCGTGTTCTTAGGGAATGCATTTCCACTTCTGACGCTCCACGGAAGCCAGACTAGGGCTCGGGCGCTGTTCTGCACTGCATGGGCACTCGGCGCAAATTCAGAGAGACTTCTGTTCTGGCTAAAGAAGTAGTGGAAAAGAAAGAAGGCATTTTAGCATACCCAGTCTTAAAATATCAGTTAAAGTGAAGAATGGCCGAGCCCTTGCAAGCACCTTCCTGACAAACTCGCTGTCCCACCCATCTTTACTGTGGTCCCACTGTGGTGACAGAAACCACAGCAATCACTTTGGCACCCTGGGACCCACACCTAAACCAGAGGAAGGCACTGACCTAAAGCCTGAGTCAGAGTGAGCACACCTCAAGGGCGCCAGGAGGTCTGGGACCATTTCCTCTCTCCCTGACTTAGCCTACTCTTTGGCACTAGATGTCTGAAACAAGCCAAAACAAATGTCTAACTCAAACATGATCAGAACCGTGAGTCCTTGCTTAGCAAATATAAGCAAGATGGAGGCTCAGACTATCTTAGGTATTGTTCTCTCCCCAAAAGGCACCTGGTTCTGGGACTATGTAAACTCCCCAGGTAAGTTCATGTTCAAAAGAAAAGCAAAATACTGTCCAGATGATCTGCCAGTTGACTTCCTTAACACAGGATGTGATAACTTAGGAGAGTGCCTGTGAGAATGCTGGTCAAGCATCTCCATCACTCCTAAGCAAACAATCTGTAACACTGAAGTTACAAGGGGTGCAAATGGACCACTGGGTGGTTTCCCCCAGGCAATAAAAATTGGCTGGCTATCTGAGGGAGAGCCCAGTTATCCAATGAAAGACAGGATGACATCTTCAGCAATAGAAAGGGATGGCAAGGAAACCTCGGTCCTTTTCCAGAAAATGCCCATTCACAGTCCCCTGACAGAGAGGTAGCAATGTCACAGATGTGGGGAGTGCTGGCAAAGGAAGAGACTCGGATTGTAAAGTAGGAAGCTGTGAAAAACAATCCAAAGATGCCCCATCATGATATTTAAGATCACTAGCATTTCATAAAAGCCAATCTGCATATGCTTTCTCATTGCCAATGATACCCTTCAGAAAAACAGGGGCATTTTATTGAACAGAAGAGAAACACTAGAGTTAGCAAGAACAGCAGTTGGACAGAGATCCCTACACCATCATGGATGGCCAGGCGTCTGTCCTGTTCCTTCCACTTCAAACTGGAATTCAGCACAGTTCGGGCTCAGTCGTTTATCTCTGGCTTAAAGCAGGACAGCAGATCAAATCAAGCCAACCATCTGGTCAATTTGCCGCATGTAGATGCTCTTTAAGGGAAGGGAGTACCTCCTCTCATCGGGAACACGGTTGCACTAGAAGGGAAAAAATAAGGGGGAATGTGAATTTCTAATTCCAACATCTCAGGGAGTGTCGTTTGTGACCTAATCCAGGGATGCTCAAACTGGGCCCTACTGACACGTGTTGACCGAGTCCATTTCAGGCACAAACGTACAAAGCACTGCCCCGTCAGGCTGCGGCCTAAACACCGCTGCTGTTTGAGCCCACTGTTGCTCCACTGTGTCAATCCATCTCAAGGAAGTTGGACGGAAATCCCTACACCGTCACGGATGGCCAGGCATCTGCCCTGTTCCTTCCACTTCAGACTGGAATTCTGCACAGTTTGGGCTCAGTTGTTGATACCTGGCTTCCTCTTTCCTCTGACCTTTACCAAGCATGTTGCCTTTCTCAACTGACTGATCCTTCCTGATAGCATGCCAAGGTAAGAAAAAGTCTTAACACGCTCACTTCCAAGGAGCATGATGGCTATAGTTCTCCCAAACAGATTTGTTGCCAGTTGTTCCTGGTAGCCCATGGTATATGCAATATTCTTCACCAACATCAAAATCCAAAGGCATCCATTCTTCTTCAACCTTCCATATTCATTGTCCAACTTTTATATGTATATGAGGTGGCTGAAAACACCATGGCTTGGGTCAGACACACCTTAGTGTTCAAAGTGACATCTTTGTTTGTTGAACACTGTCAAGTGGAGTGTCATTCTGTGTGGTGGGGCTTGGCCTGTACACTGTAAGGAGCTCTGCAACATCCCTGATCTCCACTCGCCAGATGCCGTCAGCAGAGCCTCTCTCCAAGAAGTGGCAACCAAAACTGTCTCCAGACATGGCAGAATGTCCCAAGAAGCTGACTCACCCCTAGCTGAACACCACTCACCTAATTTAATACTTTGATCTGTATTAAAAGGGGAGGGAGGGCCCTACCACCAACCCCTATTGTTTATGTAAATAGGGTATATTCCCTTAAGATTTTATTTCACAAAAGTCAACAATTCATGTATTGCACTCTGAAGCCGGCCTATACTTCAATTACAGTGAACCCTCGCCACTTCGCACTTCGACTTCCGCGGCTTCACTCTATCGCGGTTTTTGCGTAACAGCGCATGCTCTGTCATTACTGCCACTGATTGGCTCATACTGTACACGCTTCTGTCTACATCGCTACGTATCGGAGCTACATATCAGATGCATTTTTGCTTTTGTACAGTGTACTGTAATTGTTTGCGATTTTTAAGAAATGTTATCTAAGCCCTATGATGGCTCCTAAACGAGCTGCTTCTTCTAAGCCTTCTGACAATAAAAATAAGCGCCAGAGGAAGATGCTCACCATCCAGGAAAAGGTAAAACTTTTGGATATGATCAAAGATGGCAAGAAAATCGTGGAGGTTGCACGCCATTTCGACTTGAATGAGTCTTCCGTTCGCTCCATCCGTAAAGAGGAAAAAAACATCCGTGCTACGGCTACTTTCACTTTCAACAAGGAAGCAAAGCGCATCGTGACAAGTCATAATACTGTAAACTAGATGCCATAAATAATATAATAAATAATAAATGATAATTGTAACGTCCAAAATGTTTTACTGTATTTTCCCTTTTTCGTTTAATAAATTGGGTAATACGAGTGTAATGGTGACTAAAGGGTGTTTTTTCATGTCCTCTATGCTCTAACTACGAAAATATTTGATTTACAAATAAGGAATCCTACTTCGCGGAATTTCATTTATCACGGTAGGGTCTAGAACCGATTAACCGCGATAAACGAGGGTTAACTGTATTTCCTTTTCCCAAGTGTTTTAAATCCTATACCAAAGACTAAATCAAGGACACTATCAATAGAATTACCTTATACCCCCAAAAGGATAATTTATAATGTTCTCTGTCACAAAAATGTTAATGATGTCTCTAAAATGAAACAGATATATAAACAAATCATAGATCTAGGAATGGACTTCAGGCTCACACTAATTCTAGCCCTAATCTAAGAACAATTAGTTCTGATGAGAAGGCTCTGCTTGATACTTGCCCTCATGCAGAGAGCACTGAAAACATGAGTGTGACAGCAAAGTGTGGTGAAGAAACCAGATGGCGCCTGACTGTCAGAATAGTGTCTGCGGTCTGTCTTCAAGGCTTTTCTTAACAAGTGCCATCTAAGTAAGGCGTCAGTCCACATGAGTAAAGTGATCCAAGGATTGTAAATAATAAAACCCAAATCCAAAGGAAGAGATAGTATCCAAGCTTAAATTGTGAACACCTGGTTTGCAAATAGCTATAGATGACACTGAAAGGCCAAAATCCATTTGCAGGGTCCCCCCACAGATTAATTCTGTAGTGAATCCCCACTGACCATAGTAGAGGGATCTGAACAGCGTTCCTATCATACAGAGTATTGAAATGCAGATTGGTGCAGATGCAGTTAGGTTAAAATGTAATGTCCTATCATCTTATCTCCCTTTTGATCCTTTTTAAAGTTGTTTGTTTTTAACATTCTCTGCTTTCTCTTGGATTGAGGTTTTCGATGTTTTGTGTAGTCATGATTGTTTAGTTTTTGTTTGCACTGTATAATTTTGTATGCTTGGACTTTGTTTTGCATAGTTTTCTATATATGAAATTCA